>NC_140245.1:2443784-2576284 GCF_949987555.1 Borostomias antarcticus
AGCTGGTAGGGGCCACACCCCCGCCACACAGCCACGCCCCCGCCACCACCCTCATCCAATGAGCACCTCCTTCAGACGGGGCGGGGAGGGGCTTTCCAGTACGGAAAGCACCTGTGTGTTTAGTAGCCAAGCCCAGCTAAAGCTGGTGTGTCCGATCGGTTTGTAGCCCTGGCAAGAAACACTAGGGCCAACTGTAGTGTGTTACTGTACTCACTGTATGCACGGTGAAAAATTTGTTGTGTGGTCCTGATGTAGACAGTCCTCAAAATGCGCTATATATTATACATATATATATATATATGTATAATATATAGATATAGATATACTGTTTTCCTTTTTTCATATTATGAAAATTGAAGTTGCGAAGAATCCACTTCATATAACAGTTGTAGGATCACTAAATAGTACTATTTTGTCGTCGAAGTCCATGTCCTGTGAGAAGTGTGAACAGCTCTGAATCTTTGAAGCCCCTTTTTTCTCTGCTTAGTGATTTAAGCTGTACCAACATTCACAGAAGCATATCTTCTGCAAATATTTGCAGATTTCAATGCATGGCACATCACCTGAAAGCTTGCAATTCACACTTTCATCATCTGTGAAAAACTGAAAATGACCTTATGGACCAAACCTCCAGTTGGAGGTCATGATTGTTGAATGGTCTAGCAGGCTGACTGGTGAGCCACATCTTGACCCTGACCAACAGACAGTCACAGCGGATAACTGGCTCCATTTTAAATGACAATTCCCTCCCTCTGCACGGCGAATTCCAGCTTCTTCCTTCTGGATGAAGGTTTATAGTGTTAAAAGTACAGAACAGCGGCATAGGAACAGTGTTGTTGCAGATAAACAAGTCGCAACATTGCACAGATGATAGGGTTTCTTTTTCTTGATATCTTTTAGCTTTAGTGATGTTTGGAACGTTTGGTTCTTTTATTTTGTCTGCGGTCTGCCAAGATGGATGACTCTACCTGCCTACAGGTTCGAACAGAGTAAACTGAACTGACCTGTCAATGTCATTTTATTTTTATAGCACCATTCATACAAATCAATGTAGCACATAGTGCTTTCCATAACAAGAGATGGATAAAAACATTAATCATATCAACACAGTGAGAACAGGTTTAAAAGAAACAATACAAGTAAAAGAATTACAAATTAAAAGGTAGTGTAAAATTAAATTAAAACTATAAAAACAGAGAATACAAATTAAGATATTAAAACGTATAAAAACAGAGAATACAAATTAAGATATTAAAACGTGTAAAGCTATGTAGTAAAAGCAATGTTAAAAAGATATGTTTTAATATCTCGCTTAAAAGTTACCATGGCCTCAGACATTCTCAAGTCCTCTGGCAGGGTGTTCCAGAACTGATACTGTAGATCCATTACAAGCTAGCTACGAGGGAAGATTCAGTCTGCCTAATTAAATAGCCAGCTTCAGTCTCACGGCCTGTGGGTTTGGGTAGCCTACCCATAAGGCCATAGAAGAATGCTCCTAGCTGCTGATTGGATCTCAGCATGCGTGCACAGGAGTCTACAGAGACATGGTTTTCACAGAGGAGATTTCACGATTTATCATAGCAGTATAGTAATATTTACAATGGTTACAGTATTCTGTTCAATAGATATTGATGCCCTTGATCCGTCTTCCCAGGTCTGTCTTTTTCTTCCCCCGAGTCAGGAGATCCAAGGTGGCTAAATGTATATAAATAAATAATATATACAATAATAATATAAATAAATAATATACTGTCATACTGAGTTAAAACAAGGAGCAGCCTTTACTGCCACCTGCTGGAGAGCTTTAGAAAATCTTAGAATATCCCATTTTATAATACTGAATGCACTTCTTGGCCTTGTTTGCTGTTCATATTATATGAAATGTTTTTTTTTTTTTTCTACAGAATCGTCAGCCAATGGTGAACCAAATGAGTGGAGTGTCCAATATGAACCTAGCTCTAAGATCTAGTGTACCAAACCAGGTTAGTAGGACAGGACAAGCCCTGTAGAAAAGTGTGTGTGTGTGTGCGTGCGTGCGTGCGTGTGTCCATCTGTTTATTCGTTTGCCTTTCTTTTTTTGCCAGTATATTTTCTTGCATGTGTGTGCTTTTAAATTCTTCTTATATAATGAATTGTATGCATATTTGTGCACACATATATTATGTCTCATAGTGTGTGCCCGCGTATCTAAAATGTGCGTATGTTTACTGTGTGTGTGTGTGTGTGTGTGTGCACGCATGTGTGTTTAAACTGTGTGTGTGTGTTTTTGTGTGCGTGCGTGTTTGCATGCGTGTCTTTTTGCGTGTGTGTGTGTGCGCGTGTGCACGCATGTGTGTGTCTAAACTGTGTGTGTGTGTGTGTGTGTGTGTTTAGGGAGCCCTGAATGCCCAGATGCTAGCCCAGCGGCAGCGCGAGTACCTGAGCAACCACCTGCGCCAGCGGCAGCAGCAGCACGTGCACCAGCAGCGCGCCATGATGATGCGGGCGCAGGGCATCGGCATGCCGCCCAACATGGCCGCCAACCCCCGGGCCCCCCAGGGCAACCCGCAGCAGTTCCCGTACCCGGCCAGCTACGGTACCGGCCTGGCATCGCCCCCTCCCCCGCCCCCCTCCTCCACCAGTCCCTTCTCCTCCCCTCTCTCCCCTGGGCTCCTCCCACAGTCCCCCCACCACCACCTACACGCCTCCTCCCAGATGGGCCACATGGTTAGCCAGGGCATGATGGGAAATGTAGGCGGCCAGTACGGAGCAGTAGTGAGTCCCCAAATGCAGCACAGAGCCTTCCAGTTCCCCAGCTCAGGTATTTACTAGTCCGCGCCACCCCTCACTGTGTGTGTGTGTGTGTGTGTGTGTGTGTGTGTGTGTGTGTGTGTGTGTGTGTGTGTGTGTGTGTGTGTGTGTGTGTGTGTGTGAGGGGGGTGTTTTGTGTCGGATACCGTTGCAGTGTCCCAGTGTGCTGTCTCTTACTGCTTGGGTATTAAATCAAAACCATAATCACGACGACAGCTAAACGGACGTAATGTGGTGATTAATGGCTGAGTATGGTGTTGGCTTCTCATAATGTTCCATCATGGTTTTGAAGCAATCAAGGTATGTAATTAGCAACTAATTACATGCATCAGCTTAGCAGATTTTCTAACCCCAGGGAGAACTGAGTGGATCACCATTATGGATTAAACTCCTTCATCTCTTCAAAAATAAGACTCACTACCCATAGTTCAAACGATCCATTCACACACATGACGAAATCTGTTACTGATTTGAACTAATACAGTATGATCAAATATGTCTCATTTTGTGGTGGCTGAACGGTTCATTTTGCCCCCTCCCTCCACCCTTCCCTCCTACAATCGAGACTTTAGAATATCCGCAAATGCCTGTTTCATCTTTGTTTTTAAAGCCCAATTTGCCAATCATCCTTGAATTACGCATGAATCAAAAAACGATTCGCCGGCGAAGGTGCTGTGGAAATTCACAGATCTACAAATCAAACGCACATTCCTAACGACCTGCCGTTCACCGGACAAAGACTGAGCACATCTGTGCAGCCTCTCCCCTTTAAGGACGGGGCTTGTTTTAACGTGGAGACGGTGTTAAGGTTCTGACCGTGACCCTCCGTCCCTCAGGTATGGGCCACCAGCAGCAGGAGGCCGCGCCGGGGTACGCCGGGGCCACCTCCACCCCCCAGAGTCCCCTCATGTCCCCTCGGATGAGCCACCCCCAGAGCCCCATGATGCAGCAGCAGACCCCGGCTAGCTCCTCCTACCAGCCGCCCCCTGCGGACTTGAACGGCTGGCCTCAGGGCAACAGGTGAGGTCGGGCCGCCGGGGGGCGTTCAGCGAGCGGAAGCGCTCCGGAACACAGCGGGGGGGGGAGGGGTTGGCGCGTGAATCGTTCCGCGGGTTCAGGTACTTGTCGATGATAGCCGATAGCTGATCGCTAGCTTTTACTGTGAGCTCGACGTCACTGTAATCGAGGGAAACCTTACAAAATGGAAGATGGTGGCTGGCCTTTGTAGTGAACCTTTACAGCCTGTTCAGAAACTGGTTCAGGTGGGGGGGGGTCCAGGGTGCCATTTCTGGAAAAAAATTAAATAAAAAAAAACAGGGGTGGGGGGGTGTTCGAAAAAAAATACAAATATTACATACTTTACATATTACATACATTATTACATACATTTTCATAAAATCATGTGTAGGCCATCCTAAAATGTAGGCAGACCACAAATGTGAGGGGATAAATAATATAATTCACAGAACACATAATAGTTTATTTTTATCTCCTAGTTTATTATCACGTAGGCAGGCTACATTAGTCTCCAATTACTAGTGCCACTCTGAGGTTCTCTTTACGATGATAGCTTTTTTGTGATAAGTTGTTGAGTGATAAGCTCCTCTTGTGGTTGGTCTTTGCTGAGTAGTAGAAACTGTAGAAACATTTGTTTTGTTGAGAGGGTGCAGATCATCTGAATGAAAACAGGCAGCACTGAGAACCTACATTCACACAAAGGGGAGCTGGATTCTGCCGGTGAGGCGGAAGTAGATGAATGTGGGATGAAGCTTTCAGCATGTTGATCTATTTTGAAGGAACTGCGCCATCTGTGGGCGGTTTTGAGAAATCCATGTATTTAATTCAATGCTAGAGGAACTGTAGTCTGTTACAGGCTACAATAATAATGATCAGAGGGATGAGAATCATAAACGGAAACATGGAATCCCATCACCCCCCCAGCAAATCACACCCTGGGTGTATCACTATCAGAGCCTTCAGTTGTAGACCTGTATTCTATGTTCTTGCTTGCTGCACGAACTGTATGTGTCATCTGATGCAAGCATCCTGGAGAACCAATGGTTCTCGAGCCTAGTGGCCCATAGGGGAGGAGCTTATCTCCTGATTCCTTAGCGTGAGGCGTTGATGTGCAAGTACACCCTCTGGACATGACGCTACTATGTCACAGAGACTCGCCCCCAACGCTAGTATGTCACAGGGACTTACCCCCAGTCCAACCCTTGATGCTGCCGCGGTATAATTTTTTATAGTCTTTGTTATGACTCGGCCGGGGATCGAACCCCCAACCTTCCCGTCTCAGGGCGGGCACTCTAACCACTAGGCCACTGAGCTGGTGTGTGTGTCATCTGCCGGCTTACCTGTTATTATTCAGCCTCAAAGTCCTCTCCTCAACGCGTTCCGTTGTCTGTGCGCCACAGCTTGTACTCGCAGCAGACCCCACCCCAGTACGCCCCGCAGCAGCCCGCCGGCGCCATGTACAGCGCCAACAACGCCAACATGAACATGGGCGTTCCCATGGCTACCAACGGAGGCGGCATGAGCGCCATGGGCCAGATGACGGCGGCCTCCATGAACGCCGCGGCCGGACTGACCTCCATGGGTACGGAGCAGGTGAGAGAGCAGCTGTTAACGTCTTCAGCTAACGCTAACGCAAGCTAGTGTGTTCTGTGGCACTATAGTTAAATGTGATAGGGTGATGCACAGACATTCGAACGGATAGTTCGACTAAAACAGGATATAAGTAAAGAATAGAAGTCCGCACACTGTCTTAATTGAAGTTAATTTAATTGAAGTTAATTTAATTTCTGCTCAACGGCCGTTTAGGCTTATGACATGGGTTTACAGGTAAAGCTTTGAGCCAATCAGCTACCATTACTAATCCACAACCAAAACAGAACTACAGTAACTGACTACTGAGAGTAACTTTAGCTGTGAACAAGCCAAATTCGCTCTTTAACTCTTAACAACTTGTCGCTAATGTAGCCGGTGTCACTGGTTTGTCACTGTCGCCTCCACCCTCACTTGCCCATGTAGTCTCAGGTCCTCTTGGCTTGTCAACGCACGACCGCCACTCATAAACACCGCTAACGCTTGGCTATGTGTGTGGTGTGGTGTGGTGGAATCCTGGGTAATGTAGTAATGTGGTGTAGTGGGACTGCAACTTTTAAAACATGGGGTTCAGTATCTGTGCGTGTTTTCACCACAGGGGAATGCTAATGGTCTGAGAGGCGATGGCCTCACTCTAGAGCAGTTGGCTGGGATTGACATGTTGACACAAGAGGGGGAAGCTGCTCCTGTGAGTAAACTTGAATATACCGCTGCCTGTTTACAGATTACATAGTGAAACATGAACAGGAGGATTTTGGGCGTATTTTATTATCAGACAGTTTTTTCATAGTTGATTGGTTATACTGTTGTTTTCTCATATAATAGTAATAATAATAATAAAACTAATATCTTTATTATCAATCTCATGTAAAAAAATAAAAGTAAAAAAATAAATAAAAGGCTATTCCAGTTATTTATCACCTCTGTGAAATGGAATTACCTGCTGGGAAAAAGGCCTTGGATTAGACCAGAGTTTCAAAGGATTTGTCCCTAGCCCTGCCCAGTTGGTTCACGTTGTACATATTAAAGTCTTTTCACCTAAACCCTTTTTTCTTTTTCAGAATTATTGCTGACCCAGGTCAACTGTGGGACGACACAGTAGTCAGGAAGCAACAGTCGTCATCCAATTAAAGCATTCGACCAGTTGAGGGGCTCTACTCTGAGTGAGTGGATTAAAAATCTGAGTGAATGGATTGAAAATCTGGCCCGTATTCACAAAACATTTTATCTGACCACTAAAAATACTCCTAAATAGCAGTAAAAGTTCCTAGCTAAGAGATTCCTCTTAAAATCTTTTCACAAAGATGCTGGGACCAACTTTTACTAAGGAACTGGGAGAACTCTTAAACTAAGAAAGGGCGGGGTTATGCTCATTGCTATGGATGATGTCATGTTTCATGAACAAGTTTACTCACTATGCCCACAGAGATTGGCCGATAGGGGATGGGATTTTATTATAGAAATACTGTAGAAGGAGGTAGAAATCTGCCATATTCAAATAAAGAAGAAATAAAAATGTACAAAAACATGACACCTAGAATAAGATAGTTGCTACTGTAATCAATTACCTTCAGCTAATTGTCTGAATCTTACATGTCTGCAACTCGTAAACAATTAGCGGATATGCATATAATTAGCCTTTCAATTATCACACTAGAGTAACCATGGTTTATAATAAGACATGTGCTGCTACATTGAAACGACAGAGAAAACCAAACTGGATTCAAGAACAGCTGTTTCAGTGCACAACTTGTTAATGAAAGGAAGGACATCATTAAAGGGACATTTGGAGTTGGGATAACTCCCAAAACCAAAAAAAGAAGCATGGGAAAACATATGCATGCAAATCATTTTCAAATACACTAGACTACAGTGTTTTATTATTCTATCATTCAATATATTGAGCCTATGCAAAAATGAACATAAATGTATTTACAGAAATGAACCTCGCTAAATGTGTCATTGCATATTATTAACATCTAATCTGTAATTCAGGTTTTATTTATATTAGTCCTCTTGACTACCCCAACTTCTCACAAACTTAGGAGCTAGTTTTAGCTCTAAAACACTCAGAGAAATACTCTTAGAGCAAACATTTATGACAGACATTTTTTAGGAGTTTCTCCTGAATCAGCAAGTTAGGAGCTACTTTTAGCCTTAAGATGTTTTGTAAATATGCGGCCTAGACTTATTCATTGAAGAATATAACTATTTTCTCTGGCTGTCCCTGGGCCACATTCATCACACACACACACACACACACACACACACACACACACACACACAAACACACACACACACACACACACACACACATACACAGGCACACAGGCTTCTGGTCAGATTCATGTATTCCTATCAGAACGCAGAAATCCTTTTCTCTCATAATACTCTCGGTACTTTGCAGGTTTTTTCAAATAAAGTGTATCTGCATGTGTGTGTGTGTGTGTGTGTGTGTGTGTGTGTGTGTGCGCACACGCGTGCGTGCGGCTTGAGAGAAATAACAATTCAAGAAGTTACTTCTTTTTTCTTTTTTTTGAATGGTTATATTGTAAAGACTAAAGTTGCCCATTGAAAGGTTGATAAGATACATGTTTTACTGGTCTTTATAGTTTTCAAAAAGTTTAGAAATGTCCTTTGTATGAGAAAGAGATTTAAAAAAGAAACTTTTATAAAAGAGTCACTTGAGATTGTAATTGTAAATTGAGATGTTTACTATATTGTGTCTATTTGAAAAACCTAGGTCCTGTAGTTTCACATCAAACATATTCTGCTGTCGATCTGAAGGTGAATGTTATTAAAGCATTCTGTAGATTTAAGAATGGTCTGTTTCCTGCCAGGCTGGCATTGTATACCAACACTAAACTTGTGAGGGTGCTTTTCCCCAGGTATACATGTAGATGCAACATAGTTTAAGACTAAGAAGCCCTTTCAATGTGTTTTAGTTGTAACTACGTAGCTGTCTGGGTCACTGACCTCGGACTGTAGGTTGATGTTTGATTAACCCACAATTGAGTGTGATTCAGGCAAAACTCAGTATTCAAGGGTGCTTAATGTGGTGACTTGGGGTGCTACTCTACATACAAAATGGAAGGTGAAAAAAAGCTATGTTGGTGTATGTTCAATAATCAGGAAATGTGATCAATGTTTCATGCCCTGTTTCTGCATTGCTCTGACGTTGTTCGTAGTCTGTAAGCACATAGCAAATAATGAGCTATCATAGAATTAATGATTCTGCTTTTTTTAGGCGAAGAATGTGAAAATGACATTATCTGCTCAGTGAAATGTTGAAATGACATTTCAATGTTTGGCTCAAGCTATTTAATTGTGAATGTGTGACCACAGAATTTTGTAGTTTTACTACTGGTCATGACTCCACGACTGATCTCTCCATTTAGTTCACATTTTCTTGATAATAGTTTTAAAATACTTTAAAGATTTAGATGGTTTAATGCAAGTTATGTCACATTCAAAATGGCAATTTTATAGTGGATGTAGGCTACTGTACACCCTACTCTCCTCTTTGCAAATCCAAAGATTGTATTTCAACCTTTAAGCCATGTAAGCCATGATGTGTTAGTTTATTGAGCCTATGAAAAAAACATTTCGGAAATTGTGATGAGATGCAATGACAGAGTTTGCATACATACCAGTAGCCTAGTGCTCGCACGGATTCAGAGTAAATAACCATCAATAACTTAACTTAACCATCAATAACTTAACTTGACGCTGATTTTGAGTGCTCAAGAATCTTTTTTTTGGGGGACAAAATGTGCTTCTTGATGTACAGTCGATTTAGATGGCTACTCAAATCAATTCTTAAATAATAATACATGTGAGTACCTTAACATGCTGAAGACCTAGCATAATGCCTTAGATCGGTCTTTCTGCTCGCATACTACTGTGAAGTTTACAGTTGTACAGTATCATATATGTATAGAGAGATGATTATGACCTACTGAGAATTGTGTGGTCACTCAAGAGTGCTTGTCCCTCAGTTGGATCAGACCACTAACCCCCCCCCACCCCCCCCCCCCCCCCCCGTATTACATTGGGTTTTCCCTTGACAGTTGCTTTGTATTTCACATTTGTGGTCAGTCCCTGTTGAGTGTATTATTTGTACAGTTTGTTTCATAAGGACTATCTTTAAGAGAACTATGTACACAATACAATGGTGAAATCAGCAATATGTAACACGTATGAGAGAGTTTTCATGTAGAAAGCTCAGTGTTGCGGGTCAGAGATTTTATTTTTCCAAGTGTGATGTTCATATTAAATATCACCATGTCCACCCTCAGCAATGTTCATCGAAGTGTGAGGGTTTTATGCAACTTTCAATGTCCACACCTAATGCAAGCTGTTGACTAATATTGCTTTTGCCACCTCCGCTTGCTAATTTATGATTTGTCAATGTAAATAAATTATTTTTATTGAGTGCAATTATGTTTTTTTTGTTTACAGTGTCCATGGGTTATAATCTAGGCTATTACATACTTCCCCACTTCCACTAGTATAGCTTTTGTTAGTCTATAGCAACTCTACCTAACTAATACTGTACAATGATCATTGGTATTTTAAAAACACAAAACCCCAATTAATCAGGTAGACACTTTTCTCTTGAATTCTAAATTCTAATGATGGTAAATAAGAGTTGATTAATCACATTAATGGTTATATGGAGTATGGCAATTAAGACAGCACAGTAGTGATTTCATGTTGCTTTTGAAATTGTGTGGAAGGGACCTTAGATCGAGCTCTTACGTTTGTTTGTTCGTCCGTCAATCACATACCAGAGCCCACCATTCGGGGGCGCACATCACAGTTCATTTTTCCCATTGCCAAGAAGCATACACTTTGCTTTGCACATCAAAAAAACCTATGCTTGGTGTGTCAGTAAAAGTATAGTGTATTCTACTCAGGAGATCTGAGGTAAAGAATGGCTATGTCGGGTCACATGAGTCGTCTATTTCTGAATAGCACAGGCGAAAGAAGCCTGCTCTATTCATGGAGGTAGAGCGGGTCCTTCATTGATCGTAGGGTTGGCAGTTCAAACACTGGCTCCTCATGTCGAAGTGTCCTTGGGCTAGACACTGAACCCCAAATTGCTCCCAACGAGCAGGCTAGCACCTTGCATGGCAGCTGCCACCATTGGTGTGTGAATGCGTGTGTGATTGGGTGAATGAGAGGACATTGTGAAGCGCGGAGTGCAGTCCAAGCCAAGCTCAGTGTAGCATAGCTTACAGCAATGCTTTGGAGTTGCATGTTCATTAGCCAAGCATGCGCTTAGAACAATGCACTCCCAACGAAACGAGAACAAGGTGAGTTATACCCAATACTTAGAAGCAAAGGTATCACAACAGGCTACATTCAATCCTTTGATTTAGCTGCAATTGGTCGGACATTTTACAAATGGAGGAACAGCATAACTACACCTGCTCCAGGAGAGACATTTGTGCGGTGTTCATATATTCGTATTTATGAAGGTGCCATAAAATAGGGTAAGTTGTGTTTCACGTGTCTCATTAAAGGTGCAGTGTGTCACTTTTGGTGGCATCTTCTGGTGAGGTTGCAGATTACAGTTAACAGACTTCTTGCATCTTGCACCATGTCATTGAATTCAGCTGGTTGCAATCTACAACCTCAACACTAGATGCTGCCAGAAATTGCACACTGCACCTTTAATATGTATTTTCTAGAGAGTAATGTGCATGAATTAAAAAACAAACAACTAAACTATTGCTGAGTTTCTAAAATTTGAGTTTAAGTGCATCCTTTATAGGAGTAGGTCTGAGTTTTTAAAGGACGATAACCACAAAAGTGCTCATGGCATCCAGTCGCTAGTTTGAAAACAAGTTTATTGATTGATTAATTGATTATGTTCTTACATTTTCTAGAAATGAGAAGGAAACATGTCATTATCCCAAAGTGAGCACATTTTTGCTTCAAAACAAAATATGTAACTGAACAGTACAGGAACAGCAAAGGGCACACATTAGTCCACTTATCAGAGCACCAATAGCAGTGACCGAAAGAAAGGACAAAAGGAGAAAGAAAGGACAAAGGGAGAGCGAGAGATACGTATACGATGATGAGAGGAGTAGCCCATGCAGAAACATCACTACACGCTCTGGAATCTGAAGGCTCTCCTGCAAGAGAAGACACACCTCCCATCAGCTCCAGTCATGAACCGTCAGCATGGTATTCACAAGATATGTGTGCAAGGAATGTGTGTGTGTGCGTGTGCGTGTGTGTGTGTGTGTGTGTGTGCGTGTGTGTGTGTGCATGCGTGCGTGCCTGCGTGTGTACACTCACCGGCATGGAATGTAACCTGTCGAACGTCTCTAGGCTATTAGAAAAACAGAGGGAGATTCAACATGACTAAGGGGTTTTGTGATATTGAATGACTTGACACATAGAAAGGAAACAGTGGAATCATATGACGAATATAACAGATCACTGTGGATCACAGGAAACCGACGAATCAACAATACTCATGTAATACTGGTGATGGTGAATCAACAATACTCATGTAATACTGGTGGTAGTGAATCAACAATACACATGTAATACTGGTGGTGGTGAATCAACAATGCACATGTAATACTGGTGGTGGTGAATTATAGTGAAGAATAACCACAAAGGGAACTGCTGGGTTCGTTCATTCATTCACAACTTTAGTAAAGTCTCTGAAAGGACACAGAATATCACCCCCAGATAGCAAGCGGATCTGGGCCATATATGGGCCGGAACTAAGCCACAAGTGCCAGATCTGGCCTGTATATATGGCCCTGATCGGATTGCTGTCTTGGCCGCCACTCACTTTCCCCGCTCTACCTGACTGCTGACCTCCCCTAAACTCCTCCCAGGCCTTACTAAACAATCTCAGATTAGAGTTGAAGAGACTTAATCAAACATTACTAAATCAACTATTGCCCCGTTCAACATCAAATCAAAGCTAATCTGTATGATAAAATAAACATGCAAATAAAATATACATGCTATAGAATATAGAAAACAGGCATTCTCTATTAGGCCTACTTCAAATATTTTCAAATCTTACACTAACAAATTATTGTAGGTTACTTACGCAGACAGGAGTACTTCACATCCAGGTACTTATAAATGCCACGACATGGGTCCCCAAACACAGAGTTGACAACTCCGATGAAGCACCATCTGTTCCCGTTACACCTGTGTACGTTAGGAAGGGTAGTGATGAGCGCAGGTTTAGGACACGTGTCAGGTGAGCTGACCAGACAGGATGTATGACCCATAAGCCTCAGCCAGGACCCAGGGCGCCCAGGGGGGCGTGGTCAGACCAAACTGGGCCTCGTAACTTCAGAGAGATGTGAGGCTTTGCTACGGTACCTCGCCGCCATGGTGCTGGTGACGATGCGTTCACATCGGGTGTTCTTGGTCTGCCAAAACGGACGCCGGTACGAGCACACGGAGCGGCTTGTGCGGCCGTAAACGGCACTGTCGATCCTGATCAGCCCAACGGCTGAGAGAGAGAGGGAGAGATAGAGGGTGCGAGGGGGGGAGAGAGAGAGAGAGGGAGAGAGAGAGAGGGAGAGAGAGAGAGAGGGAGCGAGGGGGAGAGAGAGAGAGAGGGAGAGAGAGAGAGGGAGAGAGAGGGAGCGAGGGGGGGAGAGAGAGGGAGAGAGAGAGAGGGAGAGAGAGAGAGGGAGAGAGAGAGAGAGAGGGAGCAAGGGGGGGAGAGAGAGAGAGAGAGGGAGAGAGAGAGAGGAGGAGGAGATGTTGGGAACCGTGGGGTGGCAGAAGGAGAGATGGAGAATCAGGGTTAAAGAGAGGAGGAAGCAGTGGCCATCATGACTATACTGACATGAATGCTGAACGTGAAAGTTGATGGAAGGAAGAGAGGATGTGAAGTAACTTACGACACCACGGGACGGCCCAATAACTCTCGCATCGAATGAGGTGCCCTGTCAATGACACACAACATATAGTGACTACAATCATCTATTACTTTCTTAAGCACAAACAGGTACAAACAGCAGGTGCATTGAAAACATTTTTCAATTTTCAATTTCAAATTGTGTGCGATTGAAAACATTTTGGCCCCTCCCATAGCAACCATTAATATCCAGGTGAGGTCTCTGAAGGGGTAGGTCTAAGGCATACACACATACTGTATCATATCAAACATCAATAAGCCCCAAAATCTAATCATTTATGTTTGCATTTTCATAATTCATTCATTATACATCATTTTCATTTACAATAACCTGCAAGTCCAGAAACAGTTCCTACAAGATATCTAGGAAAGCCTGCATCACGGGTTACTGCAAGGTATTTATTAGCTTGCAATTCAGTGAACTACACACACATATTCTGAAGGGCATTCACTCACTTGAGGGAATGCAGGTGAAGGACACATCCAGGTATTTGAAGGTTCCGATGCAGGGATTGGAGAACACAGAGTTGGAGGCCGGCACAGAACATCTACGCTTCCCATCACACCTGGGGAGTCAGAAGAGAACAACTTTCAAACAGATTTTACCCCATTAGAGGTTACAGTATGAGGTATAATTACGTGTTTGTCTCTAAGTATATCTTTTATTCCACTGTACTTTTTCCCCACAGGAATTATAAAAGTATCTATCTATCTATGTATACGAATTGCTTTTGTATTATTACTATTCTAGTATTGAGTTTAACCGTTTTAGTTAGTCTTATTTTCCTTTTTTCGTTTGCTATTGTTTGTATATTGTTCGCTCGTCGTCACTGTAAATGAGGACAACCTCAGTGCCTCTCGAACATAAATAAAGGTTTAAATAAAAAATTGAAAGAGTATGTGTGTGTGTGTGTAACCCACATGTTCCGCCCATATCGTAACCCATATTCGAACCCGAGTCTCTTGTGAGACAGACACTGCTACGCCGATGAAAAAACTCCATTGGCGCGGGTGGACAGTATTTAGGTATTTATACTGGGGGAGTGGGTTTCACCAACAACTCGCTAACTACACAGGACTCACATGGACTCTGTTTGGATCTAGGGTGTCTTGTTGTGGTTCTAACCTCTTGGCCATCTCCGACAAGCTGCTGGGCAGAATGCAGCTGGTGTTGGTGACCTGGCTGATTGGACGACCCCTGCTGCAGGTGCGGTTGTTGGTCCGGCCGTAGTTTGCACTGGTCACATTTATTGTACTCCTAGATCCTAGAAAAAACACCACAATACACTATAAGTCAACTCTCTCTGTAGATCTCCGTTTATGAATACACATACAACACGTCTGGAAATTAAATTATGAGTTGCATTATGTTGGTCATGTAAGTTATAATGCTCATTTCGATCTTCATTTTTTCATCTGACAAAGTGAGACGGTAACAGGAGGTGAGAGGTGAGAGGTCAGGGTCATTTACTGCATAACAAGTTGAGCCTTTGATTTTCAGAGCTTATGCGCCTCACTGAAACAAAAACAAAAGAAAAGTCAATACACACACACACCCACACACACACCCAAACACACGCACACACACACACACACACACACACACACAGTATTTTGGGTTTTACCTGTCCTTGTAGCCACACAGCAAGCCACCAACACTAAAAAATAAAGAAATTTAAAAAAATGACCACAATGACAGCTTGGTGAGCAAGAAGGTGAGCTCGCCAGGTCAGGATGTTCTCACGAGGCTAACAGTTTGGCACTTTGTTCAAATAATGGGTAATGGAACCTTTGTAGAACATTTGGAATAGTTGTTGAATATTTAGAAGAGTCTACAGGTTGTTGGATATACTCACAGAGAATAACGCCAAGTCTGAGAGGAACAGTCATGTTGTCAGTTGAGGCAAAGGCAGCCAGAAGGTTCAGATGCTGACTTGGACGTGTACAGCTCTTGTATTTATAGGTACCTCCTGCGGAGGAATGTTGTGAATGACCGTCACAGGTGAACACAATGTCCTCACAGGTCTACATTAATTACTTTGCCCTGCGCTCAGAACAAGAAGACCTGTTTCTTTGGAATATAGATTGTAGAACATGTGTTCAAGAAATGCGGGAGGCTTCCTGGTGAGCCAGTCGGATGAGTAAGGTACAGTAAGTGGAATGCATGTTTGACAAGATTATTTCCAGATTGTGAGTTCAGAAAATGACAACTACAGCGACACTCGTTTCCAGTTGGTTTTGCAAACAGGTTTGATTGATTTGGGAGTACCTTTGCATCTTTGCTCACAGCCAAGCATGCATGAACGTGTAATCTTTCACAGAGCTAATAATAATATTATTAATAATACATTTTATTTGTAATGTATGTAAAATTACATTTGAAGAAAAAACACGACCAAAACATGATAATAAAATCAGAAGCAAACCATGAAGAAAAACAGCTAACTCAAAAAGTAATTAAAAGTCTGAAAAGTCTCAAGGCAGGTTTTTAGTCCTTTTTTAAAGGCATCACCAGTCTGTGGTGCGCTCAGGTGGTCAGGGAGAGTGTTCCACCGACGCGGGGCGGCCGAGTGGAAAGATGACCCCCCGTGGTGCGGAGGTCGGTCCTGGTGGGAAGGAGAAGGTAGCTGTTTCCAGAGCGGAGGTTTTGTGAGGAGGTTTGAGGGGTGAGCAGTTCTTGGAGGTGTGTGTGTGTGTGGGGGGGGGGGGGGGGGAGGGGGCATTGGATGCACCGATGAGTGAGTAGGGAGATTTTGTATTCAATCCTAGAAGAGACGGGAAGCCGGTGTAGTGAATGAAGGACTGGTGTGATGTGTAGGACCCAAGTGCAGCGAACAAGCAGGACACAGATGGAGGGGGGCATGGGGGGCAGATCTGGAGGGGGGCAGGGGTCTGGGGAGGCAGATCTGGAGGGGGGCAGGGGTCTGGGGGGCAGATCTGGAGGGGGGCAGGGGTCTGGGGAGGCAGATCTGGAGGGGGGCAGGGGTCTGGGGGGCAGATCTGGAGGGGGGCAGGGGTCTCGGGGGGCAGATCTGGAGGGGGGCAGGGGTCTGGGGAGGCAGATCTGGAGGGCGACCAGGCGTCAGGTCTGAAGGGCGGAGCAGGTCTGAAGGGTGACCAATAGGCTTGAAGGGCCGCAGCAGCCCAGGATCAGGGGACTGCTGAAGCACAGGCTCGTCGTCCTCGGTCGGTCCCCCGGCTGTCGCCGTGCGACCGAGTCGTAGGCCATGTCCTCCGTCTCAGATTCCACGTTGTACAGGTTCTGGGGCTGGTAGCCAGTATGTGGGGGTTAGTGAGTTAGACGCAATTGTACTGTACTGTATGTGTTCCGTATTTTCTGTATGCTTACTGTACATCATTATTATGTATATTATACCACCAGGATATAAGTATGTGTGTGTGTGTGTATGCATGTGCATGTAAGTATACTGTATATTGTGGACATCCTAGAAGCTTGCTTGTTACTATGAAATGTGACACATTAAACGACCAAAGAACACGACAGCAATGGAATAATTTTTGGGCACCTGCAATGTATTTTGAAATTAAAATGTGTGTGTGTGGTCTGCTCACCGCTGGCATGGAATGTACAGTAACCAGTCTTTAGGCTATTAGACAAACAGAGGGAGAGTCACTATGACTAAGGGATTTTGTGAAATTGAATGACTTCACACTTTTCAAAAAACGATAAAAAAGAAACTGAAAAATCATATGATCAAAAACAGAAATATCAACAACTCTAACAAAATCAGTTAAGGTACAGGTATGGTACTTAATCAGACAGGAGTGCAGTACTTCACATAAGTGCCACGACATGGGTCCCCAAACACAGAGTTGACAACTCCGATGAAGCACCATCTGTTCCCGTTACACCTGTGTACGTTAGGAAGGGTAGTGATGAGCGCAGGTTTAGGACACGTGTCAGGTGAGCTGACCAGACAGGATGTATGACCCATAAGCCTCAGCCAGGACCCAGGGCGCCCAGGGGGGCGTGGTCAGACCAAACTGGGCCTCGTAACTGTAGAGATGTCTAGTTAATGTCATTATCTATCCGGGATTGATCGGTCCTGGAACGGCGTACGTACATGTGTCGTCACACTTGCTGTTGATAATGCGCTGTTTGCTCTGTTCATTGGTTTATGTTCATGTTTGGTAATATTAATTGGTCACACTTTACAATAAGGGTCACAAAAACATTAGTTAACTGTTAACTAATGCTTATTAAGGGTTAGGTTAGGTTAATGTTAATTAATACCTTAGTTAAGGTTAGGGTTAGGGTTAGGTGAGTTAACCTTAGTTAACATAAATAACATTAGAGACATTAGTTAACTGTTACTTAATGCTTAATAATGCATTAACTAATGCGTATTAATGTACCCTTATTGTAAAGTGTTACCTATTAATTAAGCAATAACACTTAAGAGGTAGCCTGGTACGACCATCCCGTTCTCGCGAGCTCACATTCTGTTTCACTAACGCAGAACGGTCTGGCCTTCGCCTCCTCAAGAGTGATTATGCCAAAATCCAGACCATACCGGGCCAATCAGGCACTGCGTTTTAACTGCTGTCCCGCCCCACAGTGGAAAGCAGCCCCTGATTGGTTCATGTCCCTGCCGCTCGCTAAACAAACATGGCGGCACCCGAAGCAACGAGTGGTAACGTTAACGTTAGAAGAATAAACGCATCTATAAGTGCAATTATTGCAGAAATAGACTTAATCACAACACTTAAACAAGAACAAGAGTATGCACTAGCGGAGTTTCTCGGTGGAAAATACGTTTTTGCCGTTCTTCCAACTGGATTTGGCAAAAGTTTGCTGAACGCTCATTGGCTGAAGGTGTTTGTCTGTCAAGGCAAGTACCCCTTCCCACATAATAATAACCGATATTGCGGAGCGAAGCAGTGAGCTCGCTAGATCGGGATGGTCATACCAGGCTACGTAAGAGGGAGTGTACCAAACAGACTGCAACAATTCAGACCAGGCAGTTTCTTACTTAAACTGGCGCCGTGCGGCGAATCCTGGCCGTCGCGCCGCCGAGTTCTGCGATTCGCGCCGCCCGTGTCGCCCGCCGCCCCGTTCACGCGAATTGTTTTGACTTTCTATGTAAACTCGCCGCGCCGCAGGAAAAATGTGCGCCCGGTGTGAACACAGCATGGCCGTGTCCGAATTGCATACTACTTGCTATATAGTAGGCGAGATGCAGCATGCTGCATCAAAACTGTGCATACTGTATTTCGCCTACTATATAGTAGGTACTATATAGTAGGCGAAATCGGCGAAAAAATGGGCGTAAATGTAGCATAGTCCAGAGCATACTGTTCCGGAAGTCGAGACGTGAGACGTCACTGGGCAGTGAGAAAAATAAAAAAAGATGGCGAACGAAGAGATCTCCGGGACCGCAGCGGGAGTTTTCAAATGTAAGTATTGACTTAATTTGTCAATGGAAAAATTATTTTTTCGGACAGATATCTTAGTTATAACGACACAGAGCTACAAATGCAGTTTTGTGTATATAGGTGGGGTAGAAATGACATTTCGAAAAAGAACGTCATGATAGCTAGCTGCTTGCATTGATCTCTGTGGTGGACGTTACGTTAGCTAGCTAGCCCAGCTAACGTTAATAGGCTGCTAACGTTACAGGTGTTCAGACGGCTCTTGCTCAAAACGTATTAATGTCATAGCTTAAATGTTATTATAGCTAGAATCAAGACAAACAGAGTAACATTTCCATGTAATATGACCATGATTGCTTAAGAAATGTATAAGAAATGTCGAAATTGTGATGAGTTGTTAAATGGCTAACCTAAGCCACCGAGCCTAACGTTACTTGACGTTGTTTAAACAATTGTCTGTTCATTCCGTGATTTAAACGAGTTCAACTGTTCATATATCATTATGTTCATATATTAGTATTCATTGTCCCATAATACTTCTGGATGTATTACAGGGACTGACGACCACACCAGGGACGATGATCCTCTGGAGGACGGCTGCATGGGTGGCCCCCATCGCCTCTTCCAAGACCCCGTACCACTTCCACGAAGCGGCTGTGGCCTCCCCTCCCTCTGTGCTGACCCCAGTTCTGGGGCTCTTTAGGTCCTATGAGGTTAGATAACGGTTTTCTAGTGTCATACAAACTGTGAGTCCCTATCAATATATTTGCTATCATGTAGCCTGTAGATCAAAATCACCTTGTACATGGCTACAAGGTTCTCTGTGTGCTTTATCCAGGCTGTCTCCGTCGTCCCCTGCAGCCCAGCTTCTAAGATGTAGGTCCTACATAAATCAATATTCAAAGTAAAAAGACCGCTGGATTGCTTCTGAACAACAATGCATACGTTAGTTAACTTACTCCAAGCCTTTCAGCGTGGTGTTTCTCTTCCCCGTAAACAGGGAAGAGTTGGCCGTCCTCCAGAGGGAGGACCGGCTGATGTTGAATGGGGGAGAGAGAAGGCAGAGATGAAGGTTGAGTGGAGGGAGGAAAGGGGGTTGTTTAAGGAGAGGGAGGACCGGCTGATGTTGCTTCTAGAAGCCTCAGTCAAAAAAAACTGTTTTATCTTGTTCCATTATTGTTTTTGTTATTTTTTATTAAATGTATTTTCTTGAATTAAATTGGTGTTTGTGTGTCATTCCTTGTAATGTATTCCCAATCAAAGAACAAATGTCACTATACCTAAAACCAGTCATTAGAGTAAAAGAACATTCCTAATGGACATTGTAGTTTGCAATTAGGCATAAAAGACGGAACACACATGTTGGTTCACAATGCTTCATTGGAATTATTCAGAGACGGTTATGAAAGCTTCACTGTTTAATGTGTCTGACTAACGACTACTTGATAAGGGAGTTACATGTCCAAAGCGCTCTGCGTGTTGTGTTAAGACCTTCCAAGTTACTGTACATGACCTGTAGACATATCAAGACAATGTGTCTGATGTGTAGATATTACACTTTGTTGAAATGTTAATACATCAAGAAGTAACCTTTACATGTATAATGGAAGAAACACAACCATAAACATTTCTTGGATATTTTTATTACACAATGGTCTTCAAATATACTTTTGACTTGTTTATATTTGGTCAGATCATTAGCTTTCCTTGCAAAAGGTACTGACAGGATAACGCTGATCTGTTGTCTCCCCCTAAAATACTTAAACTGATTACTATGTACAGTGTTACACATAAATTTAAATACAAATACATTTAAACAAATGCCTCAAGGCTGCCTATAACCAACTGATCGGTGTTTAAAGCCTCAAGGCTGTCTATAAGGAACAAGGCAAAGCACACTCATGAACTGATAGACTGACTACTTATGGCAGGATGGGGGTAGTCGTGCTCACCAAGAGCTGCGATCCAGGCAGCTTGTGCTGGTGCTGATGCTGCGAGACACTTTCTGAGGCCATCTCCAGGGTTGGGATGATCTGCAGCAGCAGGACCATGGCCACCATCAAGGTCTTCAACCTTTAAATGGTTAAATGCAATTAGGCCTACTGTAAGTCGCTTAGCAGACACACAAAAGTGTCTGCTAAATAAATGACTAAGGTAATGCTGGACAAAAGTGTCTGCTAAATGACTGATGTAATGCTACCTCCAAAGACTAGCACCTGTGTGTGAATGACAAGACCATTGTAAAGGGTGAGTACTGAGAAAAGCTCTAAATGCAATGAATTATTATTATTATTGCTATTATTAGCACCTCCATGGTCTTGTCCCATCCTCCTGACCATCACCAAGGTTCCTCTGTGTCGATTTTGACAATCTGAAGTCCCTCCTTGTGTCCGCGCTGTCAAAATAGGTCCTCAGCAGGGACGTGGAGGTTGACTTGGTGAGGACCTCTGTCTTCCATGTGAGCCTACAGGGGGATTATTAGGGCAAACTTTAACTCATTTGTGCGTATGGCATATACTTGTCTTTACAATATGATAATAGATAGATGTCATTATCTGTAGAGCTAAAATGTAACATAACAAAGCAGGCGTGTAGTGATGAGTAAACCCAGGTAAACTCAGTTTACCCACCTCTTTAAAATGAGTTGAGTTTTATTGTTTTGCTTACCTGTCTCTCAGAATCTATTTAATATAACATCCCTGGAACAAATGTAACAGTATAGCTAGCCCCAAGCCAGCACATGCGGGGCTATCAACTAACCTAGCTAACTAGCGTAGCTAGCAAGCTAACGTTCAATATTTACCTCAACTACAAGCATGTCGAGAAGATCTCATGACGGCTCTTCTCCTTGCAGCGTTAACACGTCTTCTCCTGGCGGCAGCAGCAGCCGCACATCCCATGCCAGGCTACATTTTTGTGGATAATACACAAAATGATCACAGAAAACACGGATAATTGTACCACAGCTTCGCGGGAGTAAACAGTATCGTATCCCGTCACTTCCGCTGGATGACTCGAGTAGCATGCTGTATTTTCTCGCATACTACACGCGTTTTGTGGAACAGTAGGTACTATATAGTATGCAGTATGCATACTATATAGTGCCTACTATATAGCAAGTAGCAGGTAGTATGCATTTCGGACACGGCCCATGAGACCCCAACAATGGATGGGCTTGGGCCGAGGGGGAACCTGAGCTAGTGGCAGCGTTACCAGTCATCTGGTCACCAGGCGTCTTGGGATTCACCTGAGAAGATATCAACAGTATATAGCCAGCAGCTTGCATTTAATCATTAATAGAAAAGCCTTTATGAATAATAACTGAATATAAAAGCATAATTATGGCGTTGGAACAAGTTCCTCAGTCACAAGGGGGGAACTCAAAGAACTGTGTGCTTGCATTCTGTAACGTAAACAACATCATCGAGGGACTTTTGAGCAATCTCCCTTCCGAGTAACTGCTAAGGGATGGACTGACAGGTTCCCTGTTTGCGGTGAAAAGAAGTTGAGACCTCACACAACTGGAACTTCCCCAAAGTGGAGCAATCTCCCTTCTGAGTCATATTAAGATCGGACGAGGCGCTGACGTCACGGAGCAAATCAAATCAAACTTTATTTGTATAGCGCATTTCATACACAGAGGCAACAGAATGCGCTTTACCACGAGCAATTTGCAGGGCGGTCATGGGCATGGGTCCCACCCCTACACATTCCAGAGGGAAGCAAAAAAACAGTTTCACCCGGGGGCCATAAAAGTGAGCTGTAAAAAATTCTTCCCTGACCTCTCTCAACGAGACGATCGAGCAAGTTCCTGAAAAATGTTTGTCTACCGGCTAAGAACATATACAGAGCAATAAACATGGGCTAGATACCTCATAAGAGAGACATGACTAACAGGAGAGTGCACAAACAGTTACAGAGAAATTGCCCACTATGGCCATTATGTGTTAGCTATCCCTGTAGTCTTTAATATGATATTTAAGTGAATCATATAACAAAGCACAGAGCAGAGGAGCAGCGTGTGAGTAGAGCACAAGAACTAATCCAAACTGTCATGGAAACTGCCGAGTGAGGAATTGAAAGGATCGACTGTTCTGTCAGCAGCAAAGGGAAACATGACTGTTTCAAGCTCTGAACATTGAGGATTGGAGACTAGTTGAATCTGAGCAATAAGCCTCAAGGAAAGTTGAAGTTACACAAACACACATCTATAGTCCCCATGGTTCCTCAGTGAACAGAAGTCCTCGTTAAATAGTCCACACAGAATTGAGTATTCCACCTCTCCAACGAGGGGTTTCCTCTTGTCACCCTCCAACCACGAGAAGAGGAAGTCACGTCCACTCAGGATCATGGCGTTGGCTCACCAGTCCAAACTGGTCATTGTTAACCCAAACATCCTTTCCTTGGTCCATTTGGTTCTGTATGTACGGGGTTGTAAAGGAGTTTTATGAAGACAGGCCATCTTTTAGATCCTCTCTCTAACCAGTTATCCATTATTATATG
Organism: Borostomias antarcticus; assembly: GCF_949987555.1. NCBI lineage: Eukaryota > Metazoa > Chordata > Actinopteri > Stomiiformes > Stomiidae > Borostomias > Borostomias antarcticus. The sequence goes on from NC_140245.1 coordinate 2,466,994, forward strand.
TCGATTTGATACACTTATATCCCATATATTGCATGAATCTGCCTAGTAATATTCTTCTCTTCTGTTCTATTATTCTAAATAAAACGCATATTGAGCATTATAAAACGTAAATGATCTCCTGTCATTCACTGTTCATTAAATGGATTAGCCATTTTGTGGAAAATACAGTAAGTACTTCAGGTCATGTTAAAAGTTAGGTGAAGCATGTCATAATTCTTATTGGTTGCCTCTGCTAGTAAATGACACACCCTTTATTTGTTTTTACTTTAGTATACGTATACTAGTCGCCAATATTCATCTCATGGAGAAGAGCAGTAGTCAGCCAGTAGTGACCCCTGTCGGTATCTCCCTTCTCAGGTCATGGGGTGGGGGGGGGGGGTGCTGTGGCGTTGGAAGCAGGGTGGACTCTGGGACGTAGACTGTTAGAGGACTGGGTGAGTCTTCTCATCCTGCCGGATAAGGCTATCAGAAAACAACACTTGGGGAGAACCAGGTGGACTGATACAGTAAGTCACACTTTGAATGTAGGGGCAGGGCGGACCCTTGTATAAGGGCACCGGAGACAAACCTCGCCCCAAAAGCCTACCCTAGGGCTACATCTGGCTCAATTGACTTTGATTGAGAGGACCCCTGTGCCACTGATTGTTTGATTAGTTACCACCTGTCTTGTTAGTATGTGTATATATAGCCTACATGTAACGCCCCTCTTGTTCTTTGTCTGTTCATTATTTGCTGTAGCTGTGTGTTGTCCCTGGTGTTTCTTGTGCCATCTTGTAAGTTTGTAAGCTTTGTCTTTTGTTCTCCACTTGTTGAGTGTGTACCTTCTGTTTTAGTTTAGTCTTTAGTTTTTTTGTGTTTTTTCCCCCCCGTGTGGTGCCTTTAACAAACATTTTGTGGAAACTGATTAAACCTCCATGTTACATACACCCGTGACAGTTACAGGCAACCCTTGATTGCTTGTCAGTGTGAAACCATGTATGGCTTCTAACTTGGCAGGTACCTCAACAAGTGTTCAAGCCCAGGGGGATGCAGATAAAAATACTCATGCTTACACAGGCATTGTGCTGTGATTTAATATATATATATTGATTGAAAAAAAAAAAAAATATATATATATATCTTTTTATTTTATTTTTTTAATCAAGAAGTTGTAAATTATGGTCTGGGCAAATACATGAGCACACCCTCACGTATGTGTCATTGTCTCCTCGTCTTTTTCCTCCTCTACTACCTCATGCACACTTCCCCATAGTTTCTTTGTATTGTGGCAACCCAGGGGACAGGGAAAACCACAAATGCCAGTGGTACACAGAGACAAGGAAGCAAGTTTCAGAAAATAGCCATTGGTTGTCTCTTTAATAAGCTTAGTGTAGCAAATGAAATATCTCAAACAAACAAAATTCACACGAGGCACCATACTGTCTGCCTCACCCCTCTTCTCCCAGGCTTCTTCTGGCCTGGGTTTTCCAGTTTTGGTGAGGGGATGTAGCCAATTGCTGATCTGAGGCAGATGTGGACAATCAGCCCAGGTACAGTCATTCAGCTCTCTAACCCACGGCCTGTGGGGTTCTGGGAGCTGTAGTCCCACAGCTAGCAGCCACTTTGTGGCACAGACGGCCATTTTGGGCTGTGAGGGCCCCAGGTTGCCACAGCATTCTATCAAAATCCAATCATGTTTTCATGTAAAACAAAATGTGTTTATGTACAGTAGTTTGAATCATTTTCAACCAATATGACATCCACCCTCAATCTTAAACTTTCAGAAACACAGACAAGATTCATTATTTGGCTAGTTAGCAACAGCATGGCATGTTGTCTTTGGGTGTTCGAATTACATTAGTCATTTAGCTGACACTTTTCCAAACTGACTTACAATAATTGCATTTAACATGACGTTAGTATACTACTGTTCACCCGAACTGTGTATCTCTTTCTCTCTATCTCCTTTCTAAACAAGTGACTAAGAGTATAATCTAGTGCTTAAGGTAAAGTGCAAAAGTAAATAACAAAAAAAAACAATAGGTGCTTAAGAAGGACAATCCTGGTAGTACTTCTTGAAGAGGTGAGTTTTGAGCCTTTGGTGAAATATGAGCAGTCCTGATGTCGGTGGTCAGTTCACTGTGTGGCCAGGACAGAAAAGAGCTGTGACCATGTGACAACCTCAAACCTTGATCCATCTCCTAACTGTAGCAGTTAACAGGACAGAAAAGAGCTGTGACCATGTCACAACCTCAAACCTTGTTCCATCTCCTAACTGTAGCAGTTAACAGGAAAACATGCCTGCACCATTTTGTGTTCACCTAGACCCTCATGTATTTGTCATTTGTCTCCTTCTTCCTCTTACTCCGCCCGGCCCCGACCCAGTGCTGCGCAGCAGCTAGAATTTGTATTTGTGTTCTGTATTTTTTGTATTTATATTTTGTGTGTTTTGTATGCATGGCTCGGTTCTAAAAGAGATCTGTGTCTCAATGGGACTCCCATTGTTGACAAATGGGAAGTCCTGTCCAATGTAGGCACCGTCTCCCCTATAGAGGTTCCAGGCCCTCAACATGCTTGCATCATGGAGCCTGCCTGGTGGTCCAGGAAAAATAGCAATGAATTTCCCCCTTTCATCTACAATCCCCTGAAAGAGGATGGAGAAGAATGACTTTCTGTTCACGTAGTCTCCTCCTCTCACAAGTGGCCTTTGCAGCCTGATGTAGCACCCATCCATTTCATCGATTACACCATTGAGACCACAGAGGTGCTGAAAGGCAACCCCATCAGAACCATAGGCTTTGTGGTGATTTTTTTTTGCCAGAACATCAACGGGCACCAGTGACCACTCAGTGAGTTTCCTGTCTTTGAAAACAAGAGATTATGTTTGTTTTTTTTAGGGATTTTGTCTATGCACCTATGGATCCATTAAGTGTGTTGGCGGCGATAGGGTGTATCTCGAGAGTGCACCGTTTGGCAAAACTTTGATATCGGCCGTTGTATATGATCGTAAATAACCTTTTAACATGGTTTACAATGCAAAATTCCTAACCTGTTCTTCAATGTTTGCATAATTAATTAATCAATCAATCTAATTAACGTGTTAAATTGACAGCCCTACATATAACATATAATGTCACCTCCAGTAAATAATGAAAATGTAATCTACTTAAAAGACGTATGCATTGCATTGACTGAATAGTCGGCGACAAACCTTTAAGTGACAATTTAAAGTTCCGCCCACGCCCATAGTTACTGTTGCTATGCCCCACAAGCTTTGCAGCACTTTACTAAAATGTCCACGGTCCATGGTTTTATGCCGGTTTTATGTATGTTTTAACGGCGTGACATGTTAGAATAGTGTTGACAACTGTGTAACGGTTAGCTAGCTGTGATAGCATAGCTGCAATATATAGGCCTACATATCTGCGGTGAGGTTTAAAATAGTAGGCCTATTCATCTCTTGAAGGTGATGTTACAGAGTGACAACATGTGGGACATACATCGGCATATTCGTCAAAACATTCACACACCCCATACCATCCCAGCTTGCTCACGACCGACCTTCAGCTTTGAAATATAGTTGGATTAATGTCAGTCGTCGTTTCAACATTGAAACAATATTGAATGCTCAATGGTTGAAAAAGGTTGATAAAATACTTATAAATCAATGTTGAAATTCTGTTGAACATCTGTACGTTGATGTACAACAACGTCAACATGATGTCTTCAACCTGCCTTAGCCCTTAAATGCACAATATGTGTAAAAAGTGGCCCAATAGGTTTTGGCTTTATATATCTTTGCACTAAATTATTTTTATTGGTCACAAATCCTTATTTTGCGCTTGCACAAAGAATGAGATTCGAATTTCCTTTTGTGGACATCCGAGGATGTCGTATTATGGACACCGTAGTTTCTTTGGAACATTTTGTTGGATTGCATCGTATATACATATGTTTGTCTCGCACTAGCTGGACGTAGCTAGTATCTACTTATATACAAGCTGAGCAATGTGCCAGTCATTCCCTTGTTGTCCAACTTTTGCCGCTACTCGTAGATTGTAAGGTTAATATATTGTTTAGCTTGCAACTAAGTTGGTTTTGCTTTCGCATTTTAACATAGGCTACATCCTGGGTCGTATTGTGCTGCAGAGGTTGTATGTTTAGAAAGCTAAAAGCTGTTAACAGCCGGCAGACTGACTGTGAATGCCTTTTTCTGTAGCATTGCTGCATAGAAGTAGGCCTATGTCACAAAATGTGTTTGTGTGTGTGCATGCCAGTGCCACAAACACTTATTTTTCACATTATTGTTGGATTGATGTTGTTGCTATTTGCACAGTTGTCAGTGTTGCAACCCCATTCACTGCTGTTGCAGGCCTACATGTGCATCTTGATTCTAATGTAAAATAAAATTGTAAAAAGTTCACGCCTTTGTTCTCCGTGGCTACATGATTGAAAAGTAAGAAGTTGAAACAAAGTTGCAGTTTCAACAGTGCAAAGTTGACTCAAATACCTTAATTTACCCATGTTGAAAAGTAAGCCGTTGAAACAAAGTTGGGATTTCAAAGTTGATTCACCTTTCAAATTCAACACATATTCAACAGTGATTGTAAGACCTTAATTCACCCATGTTGAAGAGTAAGATGTTGGAACAACTTCGCGATATCAACGTTAATTCACCTTTCAAAATCAAAACCTTATCCAACGTTGACTCACATAGTCACATGACGTTGAATCACCCGTGAAACAACGTTGAAATGCCAGCTGGGATCGTTATACAGTAGGACCCCACTCATCCGAACCTCCCGGTCTACCGGACAGGCTTCAAAAACGTTTTTTTTTTTTTTTTGCCTGCTGGTTCCTGGTGGGATTTTCATTACAGTACTGTACCCAACTGTGAATAAAAACAGAACTGTATGTAGACCTACATGTTGCCTGTAGGCTGTAGCCTACTGTCACGTTTAATTTCTTTGTTACTTTAATGTCGAGCGCAAAACGCAAACGAGTCTGCTGCGCGAGAGCGGCATTCCTTTGTAGCCAGAAAGCGCGTCAGCAACCTGAAGCAGAGGAGCAACGAGTCATTTTTCGTTCCCAGTTAATGGACTTCAGGAACACAGACGTGTTGTGAGCATGTAGATTAGCCTACTAGACCTACTGTATTTGTTAAATAATAGCCTACAGCCTAGGCCACGTTACTGTTTTAGAGACTTTCTTTTAGGCTACAATAGCCTAAGACACGACAACTTGTCTGTAATTTCATTTATTTATTTATTGATTATCATTTGCTCTAATTGTTCTAATGTTGGGTTGTTTTTAGGCTATACCATGTTGTTCTGCGAATACAGTAGCCTATCGATGCAGCGTAAGCCTCATTTGAGAATAAAGTACAGTACTGTATTTGATCAAAGCACGCACTCAAGTGGAAATTCGGTTATTTTATTATAGGCTACTGTAGGTCTATTATAGGCTAGGCTATATGAGTTTAGTTGGCTATTTGATTGCAATTTTGATGCATTTTCACAAGTAGCCTAATTAAGGGTATTTATTGGTCTATTATGAGTCTATATGAAACAAGTATACCACTTATTGAATTTGGTGCATTTTAACATAAGTTTCAGTCATCCGGACATTTCAGAGATACGAACGACCTGCGGTCCCGTTGGGTTCGGATGAGTGGGGTCCTACTGTACTTGTTTGCTGTGTAAATCCAGTCATATCAGAAGCGAGCATCTCTTCCTGTTTAAACCGGTGATTTGAAACAGCTTGTCACCCCGACAAGAATAGCCTTGTTTTATATGAAGCCACCAAGGAGGTCCAAATGATTTGTGACAAGGCAAGTGAACAAAATAATATTCTATAAATAATAAATAACTAATATAATATAAATAAATAATGAAAGCAGTTATTAAAAAATATTACTGTACAAATGATGCAAATACAGTATGATTTTATTTCAATCATATAATACCATACAACTGTAAACACAATTATCAATGATTTCACACAAACACGTCTTTCGCACAAACATGTCCACACACTCCACGACACTCAACACACCTATTTGAAACAGCTGGGGCTCAGAATTTAACCTTATTTATAAGCTAGCAGTTTGGTCAATTAACAAAAGTTTCCCATTTACAAATACAACCAGTGAAAACATCAGTTAAATATCCAGTACATTTACTGAACAGCCAAACAGACAACAAATTTCCAGCTGCTGACAGCGCTTGTACATCATGAAAGTGAACTGTCAAGTTGCCGGAACACCATCTACAAAACCATTCATAAGACCAATACATGAAAACATATGAGATGCTGCTAATATAGGTCTGTATCAATGTAACGTTTGTTCTGAATGATATGATAAATCACAATAGAGTGCCAGTCTATACAAAATCACTGACTAAATGGGCTTTCGTTATGTTTGGAAAATGCAACAGTGAATCAATTCACATAACAGGAGTGATGACCAATGGGGCTGAGTTTTTACCACCATCATAAAGCCCAGTGTTGAAGAATGGATAGAGCTTCTCAGTGAATTTCTGGCCAGTGAAGGAGTAGATATGAGACCAGGGGTCCACGTCATAGAATGAGACCTCACCCTCCTCATAATTCACAAACACCCCCACCTTCTGAGGCTTCTGGCTGAGAGAGAGGATAACATTAGGATCAGATTGACCCTTATACTCCTCTTGCCTCAGCACTATAGACCAGATTCCAGACCTAGGGCCCAGTGTGACTTTCCCCTTCCTGTTGACGGACTCTCTGGCCACTCCTAGATCCCAGTCAGTCTTGTCCTTCACCTGCACCTCATAGTAGAATCTCCCTGAAGAGAAGCCCTCCTTTCCCAGGACATTGACAACAGGATCAAACCTTTTTGGGTTGTCAGGGACGTTTCGCTGTGTGTCTCCATGTCTCACTTGTTTCCCATCTTCAGACAGGATGAGATAGGGATGAGCTGTATCAGGGTCCAGAGTCACATCCACTGTAGGACAAAAAAATACTCTTATAGCCATAGTGTTGATGTCACATCAAACATTAAAAATGCACTGGTTGCTGAGTACAGGACAGATGTGTGTGTGTGTGTGTGTGTGTGTGTGTGTGTGTGTGTGTGTGTGTGTGTTTGAGGGAGGGGGGCACACCTTTATACAGCTTCAAAGAGAGTTCTGTGGACAGAGAGATCATTACTCTGGTGATGATTACAACAACATATCTAATCATGCAAAATTACATCAACCTGGTCAATACTTGATTTACATAAGTGTTGCCTATATGTCCATATGTCATCTGAGATGCTATTATTGATTAATGAATTATTAATCAAGCATGATGGTTATCGGTCGTTACCAACATGATCGACCTCCTTGGTTTGACTCGACTGTAACAAAAGGATTGTTGTTCCTAATTTGTGTTGTTCCGGGGAGTTATAAGGGTGGGACACAGACCACACAAAACATAACAAAACACATGTGGGCCTAATGCTGGCTACAGCAGCGTTGAATGTGAAGACTGTCGGGATTGAAGCACGTCACAAGTAAACAAGTGCAAAGGCTTTAACCATCCATTCAGTATAGTTAGGGAAGACAGAACACAATGAAACGCAGACAGTGGAGACAAGCGTGCCAAACTCCTTTCTGACAAAACACTGTGATCTCAGTCCTTAGATGGGACACTCTCACTCTGTAGGAGAGGAGAGAAAAGTTTAAACACTGATCTCACACCGGTCCTTGGGTGGGAGACTCTCACTGTGTAGGAGGAGAGTAGAGAAAGAGTTTAAACAATGTTCTAGACCAGTCCTTGGATGGACAGAATGCTACTGTATATAGAACCTTTTTCAGGTCAGAAAGGGTTTCTTTTCTTATGAAGTTGAAAAGGCTTCTGAGCACATGCCCACACTCCAATCATGGAAGAGATCGCTATATTGCCGCCTGTGACAAAACTCCACATACTCCCCACCTAACAGCACAACTAACTTTGTCACGGTTGGAAAATATGACCTAGCCATACTCTGTCTCTGATCTATACAACATGATGGAACTAAGAGTCATCTGATTATCTGATCTATGCCTACAGAGCAATGTAAGGAAGAGTGCCCTCCTATACCTTCAGGCCCTCTACCTCGGGGTGACTGGTTGCCCTGTCACTCCGAGGCCCCTGCGGTCGATCGACACGGTCACGGCTCTTCTTTGTCCTGGCTCCGCAGTGGTGGAACGAACTGCCCACTGACGTCAGGACAGCAGAGTCCCTGCCCATCTTTCACCGCAGGCTCAAAACTCACCTCTTCAAGAAGTACTACAAGGCTCTTCTGTCTTAAGCACCTATTGTATTGATGTTTTGCTACTCTTTCACTATGGCTTCAACACTAGATTGGGCTGTTAGTCACTTGTTTATAAAGGAGATGCACTCGTGAGTTCTGGTGAGTACTATAGTAAGACTACCTACGTTAAATTCAATTACTGCAATTCGCTTTGGATATGAATATGAGAATCCTAACATTTAGAAATAAACACAAAAAGAGCTACTAAACACCTAACCTGGCACACCAGATGGTTTGCTTCGCATAACCTTCTGGGCACTCTCCGCTGGAAACTGTTTGGAAAAGGGCAGGCACTTTCAAAAATACTTGGCAGGTGATTGGATGAACCATCTGTCTATCACCGTCTATCATGCGCTAACTTCAAATGCTCCTCGCTGTCATAAACCCGCCCAGCATAGCTATTTGTATTTCAAACTCTACGCTGATTGGCAAGATCGTTTTCTGATGTGGCACAAACGGATCTCTATGGAGAGTATCAAGACTGATTTGCGAGAGAAACAGAATGTGGGCTACTAAACAGCTCATTCTTCTCTGTAGGACTAGACTAAACACTTCTATGAAATTAGATTCATGTTTATTTTCCACAGTACTAATTAGAAGCTTACCTTTAGGTTTCTTCTCCATCAAATCTTTCTCATTTACAAGACTATCATACTTGACTTGCAGTTCTCTGTTCTTGATGGTTACAACTGTAAAGATAATTATGAATCAGCATTTTCTTCAGCAATATCACATTCCTAGCTGTCAAGAGATGTGCTTCAGTAAGGGATGGATTATATCTTGCATGCAGACCACAAAAGGGCCCCAGAGAGAGGCCTCTGCCAGATAATACAGTGTATAACTCAAAATTATACCTTATTGACTTTCATATGATATGAAATACAAAAGGCCTCAGATCTGACAAACATTTAATCTGCGATAGCCTACTCCATGTGTGTGTGTGTGTGTGTGTGTGTAATGTCGCCCATGTCAGCCCATTGCATGTGTGTGTTGTGTCATGTGACAGAAAAAGCCTTCTTCTAAAACAACATTTTTACAGACACCAGCAGGGGGGTCATAGGACTTCTGTGCTCTGAGGCCCCCTGGTGGTCAGTCTCCTATTCCTCTCTGTGGCACTGACTAGACCAGGCCTCAGCAACCTTTACTATTAAAAGACATTTTTGGGCAAAAAATAAATACAAATCTGACAGGAGCTACAAAGCATTCAAGCCTTATATAGGCAGTGTTTCCCCTAAAAAAAATGTCAGGCCTGGTGGGAGGCACCCATGGGGGGCACATTAGAGGGAGAAGGAGGTCATCAAACAAACTTAATTTCCTGCATTCTGGTGAATTTTTAATTTATTTTTTCACAATGATGAATGGACATTAAAAAGTAAAAAAAGAGGCTTTTATCCATTTCCGTTTTTTGTGTCAAAGCCAGGGAGCCACTGGAGAGGCTAAAGAGTTGCATGTAGCTCCTGAGCAGACTCCTGGTCTAGACTAACCACCTCTATAAAATTAGATTCCACCGTTTATTTTCCACAGTAATTAGAAGCTTACCTTTAAGATTCTTCTCCATCAAATCTTTCTCATTTACAAGACTATCATACTTGACTTGCAGATCTTGAAGTTCTCTGTTCTTGATGGTCACAACTGTAAAGATAATTCCGAATCAGCATTTTTTTCACCAATATTTCATTCCTAACTGTCAAGAGATGTGCTTCAGTAAGGGATGGATTATATCTTGCATGCAGACCACAAAAGGGCCCCAGAGAGAGGCCTCTGCCAGATAATACAGTGTATAACTCAAAATTATACCTTATTGACTTTCATATGATATGAAATACAAAAGGCCTCAGATCTGACAAACATTTAATCTGCGATAGCCTACTCCATGTGTGTGTGTGTGTGTGTGTGTGTGTGTGTGTGTGTCATGTCCCCCATGTCAGCCCAATGCATGCGTGTCATGTGACAGAAAAAGCCTTCTTCTAAAACAACATTTTTACACACACCAGCAAGGTGTAGGATCAGGAACAGCTTGGAGTAGGATCTTTTTATTACGTTTTGAGGCTCCTGTTACAAATATTTTACCTTCATTGTAGCATAGAATACTTTTAGGCCTTTGAGGTACACATCACATGCAATGTTGTCATTACATTGTCAGTCAAGAGTGAAACATGCTGCTTAAATAATTCGATTCACCACAGCAATAACTTGAATCTCACCTGTAAGGTTCTTCTCAGTCAGTTTATTCTCATTTTGAACATGTGTGAACTTGACTTGCAGATCTTGAAGTTCTCGGTTCTTGATTATTACAACTGTTAAGAGAATTCTGAATCCGTTAGCTTTTTTTTCAGCAATATTTCATGTTCAAGAGATGTGCTTCAGTAACAGATGTAGCCTACATGTATTACAGTATACCTTGCACATGCAAACCACAACAGAGCCCCAGAGAGAGGTCTCTGTCAGATAATACAGTTTAATCCACAAAATGATACAGTATTGACTTTCATTATGAAACACAAAAGGCCTCGGATCTGACTGTTAAAACAACAGTTTTACCCACACTACCCAGCAGGGGGGGTCATAGGACTTCTATGCCCAGAGGCCCCCTGGTGGGTCCATCCTTCTATCTCTTTCTCTGTAGCACTGACTAGACTAACCACAGTGGGTTTTCACTCAATGCAGTGGGTTTGTACTCACAGAAACTCCCGACAGCGACGGCTACACCCAGAAGAACACAGAGAGCCACCAGAGCCACTCTCACTGGGTCACGACCCCCTGGAGTGACCTTTGACCACACCAGCTTCTGGTAATTAGAGTCATCAGCTGTGGAAGACAGAACATTAGATCATAGGACCATGGGATTCATGACTCAACGTCTGTAGGACTTTATGCTGTTCAAAGAAATACTGTATACAGTACAAACACACTGCAGAATATACATTCTGTTGAGGAACATAACGTTTTAATGATTATAAATTGTCAAGGTGTTTGGAACTACTGTTGTTGATTTGAAGTTATCTTTATAACTAGTCCATGCATTTCTTCTCACTCATAAGAGGTTGAAATGTTTGCAGAAAGCTAGTTCCAAGAGAACAGATGGAAAAAGAAAGAAAGAGAACTTCCTTGACACAGGGTGTGGTATATGGCCTTTATACCATGGCCTGGGTTAATACTCTTTTCTGATTGGCCAGCAGACGTGCGTTAAATCCGTGTATACGCACACGTAGTTCTGCTTAAGTTTAATTACCGATCTAAATTAACTAAAGCAACCCAAATGAGCTAATCACATAGCCTGCTGTACCATTGCTAGCTAGCCATGAACGAAGTGTTGGATACTGCATATTTGCTGTGCAACGCATCCATTGTCCAGTTATCAAATCTATTTGCCAACAAACTCTTTATGATAGCCAGACACCTCACTGTCCCCAAATCAAAAACTGTTTTTTTTTTCCCTTCGTGTTATAACGTTAGCCTATCACTGTCAGTTGTAGTGTAGTGTAGTGGTGTAGTAGCCAGATATGATTTTGTAACGTCCGTCTGAGTTGCAGTAAAAGACGTATGGAAAACGGTCTCCGCCTCGTTTATTCATTTACAGTAGGAGAGCGGGGCGCGTTAGATCGTGGGGCGCATCAGACCATGGGGCTTTTGAGGTGATCTGTTGTAGCTACACAAACATATTTTGGTGAACACATCTCTCTACGTCAAGTCAACCTATCCTGAAGTCGGCGGGAGTATTTGAAAATCTTTAAACATTTTCTTGGCGATCATCTGTTTTTACCCCATGTATTTAATTTTTTTACGCTAGTGTTTTTTGATTTATACCTTATGTATACATGTCACAGAATCCAAACACATATCATTTAAATCACTGTTTTAGTGGCTATAAGATAGAATAATTTTCGTGTTTCATGCTACATAGCACTGAGTGACAGCTAGCCAGATAGCTAGCCTCCAGTAGTTGGGGCGCTTTGGACCACTGTGGTCCTACGCGGCCCACATTCAATCATCATGCATTACCAGCCATTTTTCTTTACTTGTATTCACAGTATGAGAAATAGGCAACGTAAGACCGACAGAGAAGTGGCCAGGGAGGTGCTTGAGCTGGCAGCCAGAGAAGTGGAGAGAGTGTCTGTACGTGGTGCAGCTAAAAGCTACTCCATCAGTCATGTCTCCCTGTTACGCTACTTAAAAAAGAGGAGGGACATGCAAGAGGCAGGCAGCACACGGCTCCCTGATGTTGGCTACTCTCGCCATGGTCAAGTGTTCAGTAAGGGTCAGGAGATGGAGCTGAGGGACTACCTACTGACGGCATCTGCCATGTTTCATGGCTTAAGCCCAAGTCAGGTAGCCTAATTCAGGAGATAATAGTTAATTTATGAGTTAGATATTCATAGAAATCATCACCCAACAATCTATACATTAGCCTATAATACAATAAATAAATACAAGCTATATACAGAGATAATAAATACAACTATATACATAGGCTTATGATAAAATAAATACTAAATATAGGAGCAAATATCGTATAGAACATTACATTATTAGACCTATACATAATAAATACCTAACAGTATAAATAATGCATTCAGGTAGTGAAAAAAACATGTATGTAGCACATAACATATAGTTGTAAGAAAATAATGTTATTTGCATGGGTTTTTAAGGCAATGTACACTATTGGTCCAATGCGTCCCACTACGTGGTCCAACGCGCCTCACCCATGAGGCGCGTTTTCACATCCGCCACTTTTGGCAAAACTGTAAGAAACTGGTAAGTGCTGGAAACCTCGTTTTGATGTCTTTTTGTAGCCAACAGATATAGGTATACATGTATAGCAAAATTCATAGTAAAACCGAAATCATTTTTAAATAAATAAGCTTAAGAAGAAAATGGTCTGACGCGCCCCGCTCTCCTATATAAGGCATCCAAATATATCATAGTGTGAAGAGGCAATTGCTGGATTCTAATACCCTGTTGCTTCATATAATGACACATCCCGTCCTCGCAAATCAACTCACAATGAACGTAAGATACGACTGACAGTGATACCACGACATGAAAACAATACTTTTGGAGTTGAGGACAATCAGGTGTCTGGCTATCATACATAGTTTGTTGGAAACTAGGTTTGACAGCTGGACGATTTATATGTTTACAGCAAATATACAGTAGCCTACACTTCGCTCATTGCTATCTAGCAATATCAGGTAGCTATCATGATATATATGGGTACAGTAGGCTATGGAATTAGCTAGTTTGGGTTGCGAAAACGAAAAAAAGCTAAGAAAATGCCAGTAAATGGCACATATGTAGGGGAGAGCCGGGTCAAAGGTCGCGCGGGACGAAAGTCGCGTTCCCATTTTCTCCAGAATGACTGGACCTGCAAATACGTGGTTATACATGCCTGCACATATTACCGTGTACGAGCTCCGTTCAAATTTTGGGCGCGATCGCAGCACATTTGACAGAGATATCGATGGAAACCCACTTTTGTCCCATATAAGTAAAATAATGGTCTCAAGCATTTTTCGATTGTAAAATTGTGTTCACTTGTTTTAGTTTGCAAACAAATGCAATTTTCTTAGCATATCTACTGGCTACATGATAACATAGTTGTCAAGTTTCGTGCGAGCAAGTCGTGCCTGCAAGCCAGGGAGAAATGACAGGAGACCGTGGCGGGACAAAAGTCGCATCCCGTAGAGGGACAGAAGTCGCATTGTGATGGCTTAGAACCAGAGGGGTGCGCGAGTGACATTTGGGCAGAATGAACAGGTGAAATGAAAGCTCTCGAAGAGATCTTTCTAATGCTATTGGTCAGCTTTGTATGTAGTTTTAATGTGAAAGATAAATGCAGTCAAGACAAATTATTTTGCCTCTTAACTTTTGTCAAACCCCCTGGTTCCAGTCAATTGGATTCGTTACCTTATGAACACAAATAGCTTAACCTATAGGCCTACATAAACACAATAGCCTAAAACAATGTTTATTTACAATGTATTTTCTTTCATTGACAGCATGCCAAGAGTTAGGGTGAGGAAAACGACGCGCAGTCTCTTAAGCCCTGAGACCATCAGGCAGGCAGCTCAGGAGGTCGTTGAAGACTATATATTATGATGATATTATGTCTAATAATACATTCGTTGAAAGTAAAGAGAATTACATGCCAAAAAAACCAGATAGGACACACTTTGCAGCAGTGCGACTTTTGCCCCTCTCCTATGAGACTTTTGTCCCGCTCGGCAGGGACAAAAGTCGCATTGCGCTCAGTCCGTTCTCACCCTATTTATGTTAAACTCATATTCTAGCATGAACATTAAAGTTGATAATAGTGAAGGACATGTGCATATTGTTTTTCATAAAATGTGGAATCTCTATCTCTATTAATTTCGGAGTAAATGGAATCAAACCAAAAAGTGCGAATTTTGACCCGGTTCTCCCCTATTTGTCTGGCATGTGGGGCCATGGTATAAACGGGGTAATCAACTCATAGGTGTGCGTTAAAGGTTTTAAGGCACTTCGCGGAGGCAACTTCGCCTCCACGTCTTGCCTTAAAACCGTTTAATGCACCTACTCGTTGATTATCCCTTACACATACAACGGCTTTTAACCAAGCACCCGCTGTATAAAGTATAACATACTATATTTTATAGTGGACACTGTATGTAACATAATATCTTTTAATTCTTAAATTCCTCTTTCCAAACAACAAAAAATTTCTCACAATGTCTGACAATGTTATGTAGCCATGATTAGATCTTACCATCATCTTCTCTCTTCATCCTCTGTTGTTTTTTTAATTCAACATTAGCATACCCTGAGGACATTGCTGAGTTGTGTCCGTCTGTCGTTCAGTAAGTTGAGCTGCAATGAACAGCCTACACTTACATATGTGTCAAAGAAAGCAGGATGTGGCTTAGGTTAGGGTTTAGGCTTATAAAGATGCTCCTGCTGCAGTACCTTGCCCTCCGAAGGCTAATAGGCCAGTAAGCGCAGGGCCTGCTCCAGTTTGGAGCTCAAATATCAAACCTCCCTTTTTTAAGTAAAATCATTGAAAAAGCATCAAAAAATCACAAAAAAAAATCAACAGCTGAACAACGTCCTGTCACTAAATAATTGTTTTGATGTCTTCCAGTCAGGATTTCGACTACACCACAGCACCGAGACTGCTCTTGTTAAGGTCTTCAATGACATCCATATAAACACAGACAATGGCAGAATTTCAGTCTTAGTATTACTGGATCTCAGCGCTGCATTCGACATGGTTGACCACAACATATTACTAGGCCGACTGGAAAAAAGGCAGGGAATTTCTGGAACAGTGCTAGACTGGTTTGAATCCTACTTGAAGGACAGGGACTACTTTGTGTCTATAGGCAATTACAAAAATGACCTGTGGAGTTCCCCAAGGCTCCATTCTGGTGCCTCTTCTGTTCAACATTTCCATGCTCCCACTAGCTCAGATTATGGAAAACAACAAAATATGCTATCACAGCTATGCACAACACAATAATTTATATTACCATATCACCACGGATACAAGCGGCCGAAATGAGTTTTCTCCGGAGGGTGGCTGGGGTCTCTCTGAGAGATAGGGTGAGAAGTTCAGTCATCCGGGAGAGACTCGGAGTAGAGCCGCTGCACCTTTGCGTCGAAAGGGGCCAGTAGAGGTGGTTCGTGCATCTAGTGAGGATGCCTCCTGGGCGCCTCCCTAGGGAGGTGTTCCAGGTGTGTCCGGCTGGGAGGAGGCCGCGGGGTAGACCCAGGACTAGGTGGCGGGACTACATCTCCGCACTGGCCTGTGAGTGGCTAAAGGTTTCCCAGGCAGAGCTGGTTGACGCTGCCAGGGAAAGGGATGTCTGGGGCCCCCTGCTGGAACTGCTGCCTCCGCGACCCGACCCCGGATAAGCGGATGAAGATGGATGGATGGATGGATGGATCACCAGGGGACTATAATCCCATACAACCGCTGAGTAAGTGCATTGAACAAATCAACGATTGGATGTGCCAGAACTTTCTTCAACTAAACAAAAATAAAACTGAAGTAATTGTCTTTCAAGGAATTTCAACAGTTACATTAAGACAATTACAAAGTCAGCCTAATATCACCTGAAGAATATATCAAGGATTAAAGGATTTATATCTCAGCAGGATCTGGAAAAACCTTATCTTCAGTAGACTTGACTACTGTAATGATGTGTTTACAGGTCTCTCTAAAAAATAGATCAGACAGCTGCAGCTGATTCAGAACGCTGCTGCTGGAGTCCTCACTAACACCAAGAAAGTGGATCACATCACTCCAGTTCTGAGGTCCTCACACTGGCTTCCTGTCTGTCAAAGAATTTTCTTTAAAATACTGCTGTTGGTTTATAAAGCACTGAATGGTTTAGGGCCAAAATATATTTCTGATCTGCTGCTACGTTATGAACCATCCAGACGTCTCAGGTCATCTGGCACAGGCCTGCTTTCTGTCCCTAGAGTTAAAACAAAACATGGAGAAGCAGCGTTCAGTTTTTATGCTCCACATATCTGGAACAAACTTCCAGAAAACTGCAGGTCTGCTGCAACTCTCAGTTCTTTTAAATCAAGACTGAAGACTTTTCTTTTTGCCGCTGCTTTTTATTAAATAAAATAATTATTCATTCATACACTGCACAGTAACTTTTATTCCTGTATTTTATTTTTCCAGCATTTTGTTTTAAATGTCCTTTTTTGCATTTCGTTTTATATGACCTTTTATGTGTTGCACTTTGTCTTGATGCTTTTACTGTCTCATGTAAAGCACTTTGAATGGCCTTGTTGCTGAAATGTGCTAAACAAATAAACTTTCCTTGCCTTGTCTAAACAGAAAAGACAGAGACCCAGAAACGGTATACAGCAGGGAACTGGAATCCAGGGTATGGGTCCCACAAGGCCGGGAGCTTGGATGGGAGACACTAGCCAATGCCCCCTCAACAATTAACTCCCTTAGTGCAACATGCACAGAGCATGCAGCAGCCACCTGCAGCCCCGAGTTACCATGAGAGCAGGAAACGAGCACCGGACGAGCAGCGGTTGGGCGTAAAGCAGAGATCAGGAGGTAAACCCACACTGGAAAGGAAACGACTGAGAGCTTCTGCCTGCCTGAAGACTGCGAGGGGCCCATGCCGCCGGAAGAGGGGGAGAAGGGGGGGTGAATGTCAAGACCCCTCCTACATGATTTTGCAATGTTGTGTGTGATATAAAAATGTATGTACTGGACTATGATGTGAGGGAAGAAGATTTTGGGAGATTGATTGAGATTGGGACCTCGACAGATCGACAGACTGATTTACGGAGCCAGACCGTGAACTGTTTAGCTTCTCTCGAAAAAACCTGTTGTATGTTAGCATTAGGAGTGCTTTTAATTCAATTGATTTTGTATCAAAAGTCTTTCTTCTGGAGTAAAGAAAACTTGTGTCACAGGGAAGGGGAGCCAATTTTGGAATATGCTCAAAAATGTAAACCTTAACCACACTGACACACAAGATTCTTTTGGATCCCTTTATTCAAATACAGGGCAAAATAATTCATACAGGGGAGAAGCGATGGTTAAGACTAAAAGGCAGCAACGGGCCTAGTAATAAAAGGGGGAGGCAGAACCAGGCGGAGAGGTGAAGTGACAAGCCCCCACAGAGCCTCCTACACTCCCTATTGTCTGCGCTCCATAGGATAGTCTCTACAAAACACCGCAAGCCACACCATCACTTGACCAGCTCCTAAGTAAAACGTGGCGAATTATCAGCCCACACTACACACCACTCACACTGCCTGTAGCTAACAAGGCACAACCTCACTGCACGCGTGATAGGGGGAGCCTATCCCACAGGAGGGAGAGCCAACAGGGGCCCTTTCCAAATCCAGTCCCTCCCCACTCACACTCAGTCACCGAGTGCACTCCGTTTTGTAGTCCCCTCACAGCTGAATGTAGTTCCCTTGATTAGGGTGTAGGGTATAAAAACCTTAGGGACGCACTCTGCCCTGAAAAGCCTAACCGCAGTAACTACATGAAAATTCCAAATTGAGTTATAAGTGCAATTGAACTTGTCAATACAGGTTTTATCTTGTGACAAAGTTTCAGAGGTCAATCTTGCTCCGTTTTAGAGATATGGGGTATGAAAAACTGCAGTAACTATAAAATCACACTCAAAACAGAGGCAAACCGCAGTAAGTGTAGTTACTGCGTTCTGTTTCTGTTTTCCCGTACACCGGCTGCAGTGACTGCAGTCTAGAATTCTACCTGGATTATACCGGCCCTTATTCTGTGGCCCTAGTCTGTGGGCACCTACAAATATCTAGGTATCATAATGATAGGCTTTCTTTTAAATGTCATATTGATCACCTTTTAAAAGTAATAAATTGAAATTAAAACGGCTTTTTCTTTAGGAATAAATCCTGTTTTTCCTTTAATGCCAGGAAACGGCTTGTTGCTGACTCTCCTGGTGGACTATGGGGATGTTTTATATGAATGCCTCTGCTCACGCTCTACATCTGTTCGATGCTGTCAATGATATTTACCTATTTCAATCAAGACAAGAAAAGAAAAGCAAAAACATTCCCCCTCATTGATCTCCTCGCACTCATTAATCACCTCACTGATCAACTTCATCATCACCTCACACATCATCTCACATATTATCACACCCAACCATTCAACCAAACCTGAATGAAATGGCATCAAGAGGGAAAAGAATTACAAACCCACGTCCGGCCAGCTACACCCCCGTGCCCCCTGCCCACCCCCACCCCCACCCTCCGCCCTCTCTGTCCATACCCGCTCTGGGCCATGGCGGTGTTGATTAAGAACCCCCCTCCTCCCATCTGTTTTAAATATCAATATCAAATTTGTTGTTTATTAAACAATTTTTTTTTATTATATACTTGAATGTAATTTAACATAATTAAAATTAAACATTTTAAGAGATTGTAATATAATACATATTTTATGTGATTCAGCCTACCTTTGCATTCATTCACTATGTGAAATTCTGACTGAAGACAATAATGGAAATTAAAAATATAGCAGTTACTATGGCAACAACAGTGATGATGATGATATTGATGATGATGATGTAAAGATGGAAATAGAAGTAAGTAAGTAATTAAGTAATGAAAGCTGGAAGAAAACAAGAACATTGTAGTTGCACTGCACTTTGCTTCTGCATACCTGTATAACTATTTACCTGTATAACTATTTACGAAAATCCGGCAGCAGAGTATCTCCTTTTTGGGGGTCAATTGTAAAATCTGTGGTCATATATTTTAATTCATAAATATTACTTAATTAATGTATGTTCAATATGTGTACTGTCACTAATCTACCTACAACACATTTGGAGGGCAAGTCAAAGAACTTTAGAGCCATTTTTCTCAGTTTCACTGTTTGCGTAGTTACTGTGGTTAGGCTTTTCACGGCAGCACTCCCCTCACTTCAGCGGAAACAGGAAACACAAACCACAACGGTTACCATGGTTTTGCGTCAACAGCACTTTGCAGCGGTAGAGGCATCGTTCGTATCTTCCTTGTTACAGCTTATGAGGATTGCCTATATCAGAAAGCCTACCTACTGTAGGTCCTAAGTGGAAATATCCAAATGACAATATGGCCAACGCATTAAATTATATTTATACATCATTTTAAGAACTCTTACCTTCATTTCACCTTTACCCTAATTCATTATTATTAGGTCTATTGTCATTGTGTTTTGTAGGCCTGCCTGCCAGCACCGTGAACAAGAAATGTGTGGGTCGGATTACATTATATTTCTGACATCAAGTCTCAAATTTCAACCGTGAGCCCACTCTCTGGACTGCTTGGTCTAAATCACAGGGTGTCCGCAGGGATCCCAAACTCACGGCCCGCGGGCCATTTCCGGCAGAAGGTTCAGGTGAACAAGGTACTGCAGTGAACCAGCCCAATAAGGGCTCTGTCGGAGAACAAGGAGACAGCACAACTCAGCTATGAAAAAAACAGCCTCTATTATTAGATAGGGCCATGTAGTATCTTCCCTAGGAAGGAACCGCTCGATAACTGTAATCCAGTTATAATCTTTATTCCATGTGTTAACAGTTAACTCTACAACACTGGCCAGTGGGAACGTTAGTGCTAGACTTGACTGTTCTAGGTTACTACAGGCAGCTACATAAAATGCCTGGTCAGAGGTCATGAACACTATTGTGGGGTCAGAGGTCATGAACACTATTGTGGGTCGTACGCAGCACAATTGGGCCTGTATAGGTAGCCGCTAACACTGCAATGGTTGTAGGCTACACACAAATATTCAAATAAGGCCTGTACAAAGGCTGGCACAGCACCGCAAACAAGGCGCACCCAAACAAACACTGCACTGCACTTGGTGAACACTGCAACCCGTAAACACTGCACTCAGTACGTGACCACTAGGCCTATAATAAGGCAGTAGCCTACACAGGTTCCCATTAGGGCAGGCTAGATCGCCCACAGTAGCGCTTCAAACCCTCTGTTCTCTGTTTGTTGGATGTGTAAATGCTGAATATGTTTATTATGTGATTTGATGGTCATTGTTCCTTGAAAATGTATTTTAGTGTATGGACTGTTAGCCTCTATTTTGACCTCTGGTGGCTATTAGAATTTTGAGAGTGTTTTTCAGAATTTTCTCACCACCTGTGCATCATCTCACTGATATTGACAGGTGTACCACCTTATATATACAGTGCTGATGACTGGTTAGTTTGTTTGCTATGCCCTGATGAAGGCCACTGCTGGTTGAAACTTGCTGGCTACCTGTTGTTCTGAGATGAACTAGCCTGTAGATTAATGCCTTGGACCATTTCTTTGAGGGTTAGTGTGTAGTTGAAAACATAATGTCTTATCAGTGGAATAATATTATAAACCAGATGCCTTTTCTGTGTATAACAAAAGCCATGGGGCAATGTCCCATATAGCACTCAAATTGCACTGGGGATTGGTCTGTGATATGAATCTAACTTTAATTGGGGGACTGATAATGTAAAATGAGGGGGGGGGGGGTTCTCCGGGGTCTGCTACAGGGTGGCCTGCAGGAGACAGAGGAAGTCCACAGGACCTGTTTAGAGTACAGTATAAGAGGGAGAGACACTAGGGAGGAGGACAGGGTTAGTGGCTGTACTGGACATCCACAGCAGACACAGGGGTATCTATCGGACTCAGGGTGGTCTGCGGGTGAGAGTGGGGCATCCACTCTCCTGTTTAGAAGGTAGGAGGGAGAGAGAGAGGCACTAGGGACAGGGGAGGAAATGGTTAGTAGCACGCAGAGCCTTAAAAGCAACACAGATATTAAAACAGAACGTGCCAGTTGCAGGGCAACCAGCACCTGTATACACATCTAAATATACACACAGTGCATAACAGATTACACCAATGTATACAGAGGATTCACAGGCAGGCTGGGGGCTGCCTTTCTGTGTCTCTAGGTCCTGGCTAGTGATTGTAGGCTAAGTTCTTTAATCAGGATCCCAGTGATGGTGCAACCCTGTGGGCTGAAGAATGAACCCGTTAGATGAGTCTGCGGGGGACCCTGTACTGGGTCTACTGGGAGACATTCCCCAGATCACCTGCTCTTAGTCTTCCTAGCCTACATTCAACCTTCTACATATCAAATGTGTTCCCTTCCTAGGCCTCATTTAGACTGATCCTAAAACATGTCCTGGTACACATTCAGTGTCCACAAAGGATATATTATAGGTTATACTGTAATGATCCACACAGAATTTAATTTAATTTTGTTCATTTAAATCAGGACAGTGCATATTGATGAATATGTAAAATACATGTAAATATGCCAGATTGTCACCCCGAGGCAAGTTTCCATCTGGAGTCCATTAGGCAGGTTGATGTTACAAAACAAAGTTACAAGAGGTACAGAGGCAGTTAAATAATATATTATATATATATATAAAACATAGAAAAATGGCATGCAGTTAGAAGTGTTCACACTTTTGGTTGGCTCTAAGCCACACCTTTAGATGCCCCTTAAAGGTGGAAAAAGTGGGGCAATCCCTTATGATTAAGGGGAGGCTGTTCCAGATTGCGGACCCCTTATAAGATAAAACATTATGACTGAAAGAGGTTTTTCTAAAGGTAATCACACAGTCCCCATTTGCAACGGCTCTTGTGACCGAGTTGGGTTGGTGGTGGATCTTAATTGATAAACTCATTCAAAGTATAGAAGAATATGAGCATACAATGATCAGAAATTGTTGAATGTGGACCAGGAACAATTGTCCAGGGCTCTAGCCAGTCCTCTCAACTGGAACAATAACTATAGTGGTGGTTGAAATAGTTAATGAATGGATCATGTGTTTTTCTGGTGCATTTGATGTTTTAGTTTCATGTACCACATTGATGAAAATGTGGGGACTCTCTGGACACACAAACACAGCACATTATGAAGTTACATTTCAGTCTTTTTAATGTTGGGTGTTCTGTATATCTGGCGTATAGCTCACCAACAAGACAGGAAACTGCTTTCTGAAAATGGTTTCTAAGGACTTAAGCATCAGCTGAGGTATTACTACATGTGATAACATGTATTAATTCACAATGCATTAAGGTTATTCATAAAGACCTATATATACAGTAGACCATTATCACATACCTTATACACATCGTTAGTAAATCATTTAAAACTGGTTGATTAGTAATTTATAAATTATTTATTAAATGTGAGCAGGCAATGATCACATACCTTATAAATGATCTTTAAACCATTAGAAAATCATTTGGAATATGTTTATGAATACATAGCTACTCATTTAAAAATAGCTTAGAAATGTTGCAATAATGATTTGTAAATGTTGAACAGACTATGAACAAATGCTTTATAAATGGTTTATTAACAGGGGCTGAAGCATTACCAAATGAGATGAGATTCATGAGATGTTTTTTTGTATTGTGTCCTTAAGCAGGATGTGATTGTTATTAATTCTCACAGATTCATTGCAGCTGCAGAATGTTCTGGATCCCCATCAATATCTTTGTCTCAATCTGCTTCTCACATCTCTATCCTTGAACGATGGTTACATATTGTAACCCTAGTTCAATGAGTGGAGCGTAGACAGGGCAAGCTCCTATTGGCTTGAGAAACCCTAGTCAGCTACATTGACTGAAGAAAATAGACGCACCTGTGCCCAACTAGGTCCGGTGCACCACTGTATAAGCAGGCCTCGCCCGCACATCTGCTCTGAGCCAAAACTTTCAGTGAGCAGACTGGGACTCAGGTAAGTCTGCGCCCTGTGGGGCTACGCTCCACTCACAGAACTACAGACACAATATGTGACCGTCATCCACAGGGCAAGCTCCTATTGGTGTAAGCGGAGCGTCACGACCGCACCATACACGACCTCAGTTGCTGAAGTCTTGTAAGAGGTAAAGGGTTCCTTTACTGTATGTAGTCTGGTAAGAGGTATAGGGTTCCTTTACTGTATGTAGTCTGGTAAGAGGTATAGGGTTCCTTTACTGTATGTAGTCTGGTAAGAGGTATAGGGTTCCTTTATGTAGGCTTGTAAGAGGTATAGGGTTCCTTTATGTAGGCTGGTAAGAGGTATAGAGTTCCTTTATGTAGGCTGGTAAGAGGTATAGGGTTCCTTTATGTACAGTAGGCTGAACAAATATACGTTTTCATTAATTCCCGTTTCGATTGATCTACTGAACAAGCGCTCATCTGAGGATGGACAGAATAGGAGGCGCTGAACTAATGTGACTAAACTAATGTGATGAACTATGCACTTGGGTCACTTTATGTATATAGGGTAACAGGGAACTATGCACTGTACTCGTGTCACGTTTCATGTCTTGTATGCTATTCTTGTTTTTTGTAAGGCAGCACTACCTCTACCTCGATTAAGAATTTCTCTGTCGGGAGACAAATAAACTTGAACCTTGAACCTCTTGCTGGACCTCTTAACAAAAACAGCCCAGCAAGGACACAAGCCAGAGCTCCAAGGTGAGACCATACCAAATTTGGCCCAACCCAAGCACTGGCCCTGACCCGCCCTGAGGGCAAGGAGCAGGCATGTGAGGGCGGAGCCGGACCGGGAGCGGTTACACCGTAACACAGCCCGTCCGAGCCTCTCCCAGCCCCAAAAGGGACAGGACTGGACCGCCACTCACCCGACGGTCCTGCCCCAGACGTCCTGCCCCAGAGGTTGAATATTTTCTACATAATCGTTAATAAAAGGTATTGCACCAAAGATAACATTTTTCCTGGTGTTTTTTCAATGAATGAGTGGTATGCGTGTGGAGTCCCTCCCTCCCTCCCTTCTAAAGATGACAGAGCAAGGCTGGGCTGGTCTACACGCTCATGAGCAACTAACAGTGACTAATCAGGGTGAATCCAAGCCCAGCTTCTCTGCAATACCCTCTTCTCCATCCTTTGACTGCTGGGAGGAACCAGGGAGGCAAAACGCAAGATAGTTTCCATCACTAACAACAACGGAGCTTGAGCTGCCCCTGTGAAGTTTATAATACATAAGTGGGTCTAAGTTTAAAATAGATGCGCGTTCGATACCAGTAACCCAAGGCCTGTCTGAAGGACTGTGCGCACATGTAATCGTGTTGAAGTGGTTATGCTCACTCCACAGTATGAATACTAGCAGCCCGCTGGCTGGTAGCCTAGGCTACTACAGTAGAGCGTTGGCAAAGAGAATGAGAGTTTGAATACAGCGTGGGCAATTCAAATTCGGTTTGTCTTAGGCCAAGTAGGCTTAAACCTTCGATGAATTTGCCTTGGTCAGTTGGTGCATGACAATAAACATAGTAGTATAAGAATAAGACAGGACAGTGTAAAATACAACAATGAAGTGATAGACCTGGATGACTGTCCTGGACACACACACACACACACACACACACACACACACACACACACACACACCAATCACACACAGAAATGGAAAAGAAAAGTTGGAGACAGGATGTCCAAACGACAATGTAAAGGTGGTATCACTGGACCACCTGTCATATTTAGCAGTGTCAATAGTGAATATAAAATGGGATACTCGTCTGTCCAGAGAAGTGGGCATCTGAGCTAGACCAGTGCATTGAGGCTATAGCACTTGCGCTTTGTAAAATAATGAAAGCATTTATTAAAAAATATTACTGTACAAATGATGCAAATACAGTATGATTTTATTTCAATCATATACTACCATACAACTGTAGAACTGAAGTAAACACAATTATCAATGATTTCACACAAACACGTCTTTCGCACAAACATGTCCACACTCCACGACACTCAACACACCTATTTGAAACAGCTGGGGCTCAGAATTTAACCTTATTTATAAGCTAGCAGTTAGGTCAATTAACAAAAGTTTCCCATTTACAAATACAACCAGTGCAAACATCAGTTAAAAATCCAGTACATTTACTAAACAGCAAAACAGACAAAGAATTTCCAGCTGCTGACAGCGCTTGTACATCATGAAAGTGAACTGTCAAGTTGCCGGAACACCATCTACAAAACCATTCATAAGACCAATCCATGAAAACATATGAGATGCTGCTAATATAGGTCTGTATCAATGTAAAGTTTGTTCTGAATGATACGATAAATCACAATAGAGTGCCAGTCTATACAAAATCACTGACTAAATGGGCTTTCGTTATGTTTGGAAAATGCAACAGTGAATCAATTCACATAACAGGAGTGATGACCAATGGGGCTGAGTTTTTACCACCATCATTAAGCCAAGGGCCGAAGAATGGATAGAGCTTCTCAGTGAATTTCTGGCCAGTGAAGGAGTAGATATGAGACCAGGGGTCCACATCATAGAATGAGACCTCACCCTCCTCATAATTCACAAACACCCCCACCTTCTGAGGCTTCTGGCTGAGAGAGATGATAACACTAGGATAAGAGTGACCTTTATACTCCTCTTTCCTCAGCCTTATAGACCAGATTCCAGACCTAGGGCTTAGTGTGACTTCCCCCTTCCTGTTGACGGACTCTCTGGCCACTCCTAGATCCCAGGCAGTCTTGTCCTTCACCTGCACCTCATAGTAGAATCTCCCTGAAGAGAAGCCCTCCTTTCCCAGGACAATGATAACAGGATCAAACCTTTTTGGGTTCTCAGGGACGTTTCGCTGTGTGTCTCCAAGTCTCACTTGTTTCCCATCTTCAGACAGGATGAGAGAGGACTGAGCTGTATCAGGGTCCAGAGTCACATCCACTGTAGGACAAAAAAATACTCTTATAGCCATAGTGTTGATGTCACATCAAACATTAAAAATGCACTGGTTGCTGAGTACAGGACAGATGTGTGTGTGTGTGTGTGTGTGTGTGTATGTGTGTGTGTGTGTGTGTGTGTGTGTGTGTGTGTGTGTGTGTGTGTGTGTGTGTTGAGGGAGGGGGGCACACCTTTATACAGCTTCAAAGAGAGTTCTGTGGACAGAGAGATCATTACTCTGGTGATGATTACAACAACATATCTAATCATGCAAAATTACATCAACCTGGTCAATACTTGATTTACATAAGTGTTGCCTATATGTCCATATGTCATCTGAGATGCTATTATTGATTAATGAATTATTAATCAAGCATGATGGTTATCGGTCGTTACCAACATGATCGACCTCCTTGGTTTGACTCGACTGTAACAAAAGGATTGTTGTTCCTAATTTGTGTTGTTCCGGGGAGTTATAAGGGTGGGACACAGACCACACAAAACATAACAAAACACATGTGGGCCTAATGCTGGCTACAGCAGCGTTGAATGTGAAGACTGTCAGGATTGAAGCACGTCACAAGTAAACAAGTGCAAAGGCTTTAACCATCCATTCAGTATAGTTAGGGAAGACAGAACACAATGAAACGCAGACAGTGGAGACAAGCGTGCCAAACTCCTTTCTGACAAAACACTGTGATCTCAGTCCTTAGATGGGACACTCTCACTCCGTAGGAGAGGAGAGAAAAGTTTAAACACTGATCTCACACGGGTCCTTGGGTGGGAGACTCTCACTGTGTAGGAGGAGAGTAGAGAAAGAGTTTAAACAATGTTCTAGACCAGTCCTTGGATGGACAGAATGCTACTGTATATAGAACCTTTTTCAGGTCAGAAAGGGTTTCTTTTCTTATGAAGTTGAAAAGGCTTCTGAGCACATGCCCACACTCCAATCATGGAAGAGATCGCTATATTGCCGCCTGTGACAAAACTCCACATACTCCCCACCTAACAGCACAACTAACTTTGTCACGGTTGGAAAATATGACCTAGCCATACTCTGTCTCTGATCTATACAACATGATGGAACTAAGAGTCATCTGATTATCTGATCTATGCCTACAGGGCAATGAAAGGAACAGCGCCCTCCTATACCTTCAGGCCCTCTACCTCGGGGTGACTGGTTGCCCTGTCACTCCGAGGCCCCTGCGGTCGATCGACACGGTCACGGCTCTTCTTTGTCCTGGCTCCGCAGTGGTGGAACGAACTGCCCACTGACGTCAGGACAGCAGAGTCCCTGCCCATCTTTCACCGCAGGCTCAAAACTCACCTCTTCAAGAAGTACTACAAGGCTCTTCTGTCTTAAGCACCTATTGTATTGATGTTTTGCTACTCTTTCACTATGGCTTCAACACTAGATTGGGCTGTTAGTCACTTGTTTATAAAGGAGATGCACTCGTGAGTTCTGGTGAGTACTATAGTAAGACTACCTACGTTAAATTCAATTACTGCAATTCGCTTTGGATATGAATATGAGAATCCTAACATTTAGAACAAACACAAAAAGAGCTACTAAACACCTAACCTGGCACACCAGATGGTTTGCTTCGCATAACCTTCTGGGCACTCTCCGCTGGAAACTGTTTGGAAAAGGGCAGGCACTTTCAAAAATACTTGGCAGGTGATTGGATGAACCATCTGTCTATCACCGTCTATCATGCGCTAACTTCAAATGCTCCTCGCTGTCATAAACCCGCCCAGCATAGCTATTTGTATTTCAAACTCCTCAGAACCAACGCTGATTGGCAAGATCGTTTTCTGATGTGGCACAAACGGATCTCTATGGAGAGTATCAAGACTGATTTGCGAGAGAAACAGAATGTGGGCTACTAAACAGCTCATTCTTCTCTGTAGGACTAGACTAACCACTTCTATGAAATTAGATTAATGTTTATTTTCCACAGTACTAATTAGAAGCTTACCTTTAAGTTTCTTCTCCATCAAATCTTTCTCATTTACAAGACTATCATACTTGACTTGCAGTTCTCTGTTCTTGATGGTTACAACTGTAAAGATAATTATGAATCAGCATTTTCTTCAGCAATATCACATTCCTAGCTGTCAAGAGATGTGCTTCAGTAAGGGATGGATTATATCTTGCATGCAGACCACAAAAGGGCCCCAGAGAGAGGCCTCTGCCAGATAATACAGTGTATAACTCAAAATTATACCTTATTGACTTTCATATGATATGAAATACAAAAGGCCTCAGATCTGACAAACATTTAATCTGCGATAGCCTACTCCATGTGTGTGTGTGTGTGTGTGTGTGTGTGTGTGTCATGTCGCCCATGTCAGCCCATTGCATGTGTGTGTTGTGTCATGTGACAGAAAAAGCCTTCTTCTAAAACAACATTTTTACAGACACCAGCAGGGGGGTCATAGGACTTCTGTGCTCTGAGGCCCCCTGGTGGTCAGTCTCCTATTCCTCTCTGTGGCACTGACTCATGGATGTATTAATAGAACTGGATACAGCCACTCCATTCACTGGCCGCTATCAACAATGAAGCCCTATTGAACCGCGCCATCTTGGCAAATTTGTAGTCATTCGACTATTTCCGGTGACTTTTGACTTGCGCAGTTGAGCTTCTCTGGCCGACGCGCGTCCACGAAAAAGTTCACATTTATCTGAAATGTAGACGCGCGTTCCCGGCTCTCTCGGCTCTCCCCGCTTTGATTTAGCAATGAAAACCGGCTTGCATATTAACCTGTTTTTGTCAAATATATCAATTGGATAAATTATTTTTTCATCCAGGCATCTTAGTTTTAACAGGTTAAATATAACTGAACATGTTTCGTTTGCTAGTAGATGGTATTCATTCCGTTCGCGATAACGTTATTGCAGCCAGGCTAAATTCCTCCAGGGAGCCAGTGACCGGCGAGTTGAAGAGCTTCACTCCCCGCCAGCAGGAGCTTTGGCCGCGGCTACCGCATCTCGGATAACCCGCTGAGTTCGTGGCTGCTATTTCACATTCGCCCTTGATCAATCCCAATACCGATCCATGGTAATAATGAATCAATCGTTCAGATCAGATCGGCAGTGCTGCATGCATGTTACAACATCATTGTTAGCTTTATTAACATAACCATAGCCTACATTTATCTCTCTAACGTTAGGCTATCCATCTTACACCAGTCGGCCATTCGATAGCTGGAAGCGGTCAACGCCAACGTTGACTGAAAACACCCAAACTCAGTGTATCGTTTCATCTTCATGCTACACATCAACTCCTTTACATTGTATGTGAATAAATTCCTGTTATTCTAAAAATATCCCATTTCTGTCCATTCCTGGAAAAGGCTAATAATTGCTGTCAAATGATCACTCCAGTTTATCAACGTATCCCACTACCATTTCAACTATGCACAGGAGATTGTCTTATATATATATGTGTGTGTATGGAGCAATTTTTTTTTAATGTCCGACTTTTGTCTGTGCTGTTCAGTAAATGTGCATCTGTCCTAATTTATTGTAGCCTATCTACTACACAACCTAGTTCAAATTTATGAATCTTCCGCGGCGTGATCATTTCCAAACCAAATTGCGGGGGGGGGGGGGGCATTAAAAGCATTACAAATTAGACATTAAAAGCATTAAAACGAAATGTGAAACAGCATGACAACATACATATTCCTTGATTATTTGTATGCTGTGTTGTCCCGTCTGAGTTTGTCCTGTTCGTGATTGGTCTCGTGTTCCCACTCGATAGGCTTGCACCTTGACGTTGGTGAGTGGGCTTTAAACCAAGACGGGCTGTATGTGTATGTGTGTATGTATGTGGTTTGTGTGTCATATTCTATTATTGAAATGTAATAACAGAAACAGTGTGCCTCCTCTTATCCTCACAGCTCAAGCCATTTTTAGGAGACCAGTTCACACCTCAACCAGACCTGCTGCTGTTTAGGACCTGCTTTAAGCCCTTTTTTGTGGTGTCCGTTTTCTGTGTTCTGTGTCAAGTAAGCCAACCCACCTTCAATGCAGTGTAGCCTCCACATTTGAATGGTTACAGCAGTCTTGTCGTCTACAAGCAACAGTCTCTGGCTTTGCATGGCAATTTATGTAGTATCATCCGAGTTCTACAAATGCTGTACTTTTTTGTACTGTAAGTAACCCCTCAATTATTCAATTTTACTGGGGAGCAGTGACCATAGCCTACTTGCCAACCCTCCTGACTTCCGCGGGAGATTCATAAATTTGAACTAGGTTGGGTAGTAGATAGATAGGCTACAATAAATTAGGACAGATGCACATTTACTGAACAGCACAGACAAAAGTCGGACATTAAAAACAATTGCTCCATACACACATATATATATATATATATATATATATATATATATATATATAATGTTTCACATTTCGTTTTAATGCTTTTAATGTCTAATTTGTAATGCTTTTAATGCCCCCCCCCCCCCCCCCCCCGCAATTTGGTTTGAAAATGCTCCCTTTTTCTGAGGTCCCAAGGTTGGTGAGTATGGCAAGCTATAAGCTATTAATACAAGCATACCGCTCAAAAAGGGCTTAATACATACAACAAACTGATCAGGCTAATCATTTTTTAATGAAAATGACCACAAGACAACCTCCTGTGCATAGTTGAAATGGTAGTGGGATACGGTGATAAACTGGAGTGATCATTTGACAGCAATTATTAGCCTTTTCCAGGAATGGACAGAAATGGGATATTTTTAGAATAACAGGAATTTATTCACATACAATGTAAAGGAGTTGATGTGTATCATGAAGATGAAACGATACACTGAGTTTGGGTGTTTTCAGTCAACGTTGGCGTTGACCGCTTCTAGCTATCGAATGGCCGACTGGTGTAAGATGGATAGCCTAACGTTAGAGAGATAAATGTAGGCTATGGTTATGTTAATAAAGGTAACAATGATGTTGTAACATGCATGCAGCACTTCCGATCTGATCTGAACGATTGATTCATTATTACCATGGATCGGTATTGGGATTGATCAAGGGCGAGTGTGAAATAGCAGCCACGAACTCAGCGGGTTATCCGAGATGCGGTAGCCGCGGCCAAAGCTCCTGCTGGCGGGGAGTGAAGCTCTTCAACTCGCCGGTCACTGGCTCCCTGGAGGAATTTAGCCTGGCTGCAATAACGTTATCGCGAACGGAATGAATACCATCTACTAGCAAACAAAACATGTTCAATTATATTTAACCTGTTAAAACTAAGATGCCAGGATCAAAAAATAATTTCTCCAATTGATATATTTGACAAAAACAGTTTAATATGCAAGCCGGTTTTCATTGCTAAATCAAAGCGGGGAGAGCCGAGAGCCGGGAACGCGCGTCTACATTTCAGATAAATGTGAACTTTTTCGTGGACGCGCGTCGGACAGAAAAGCTCAACTGCGCAAGTACAAAAGTCACCGGAAATAGCCAAGTGACTACAAATCTAGCCAAGATGGCGCGGTTCAATAGGCCTTCACTTTAGATTTCGAATCCTGGGGGCTTGCACTGACTAGACCAGGCCTCAGCAACCTTTACTATTAAAAGACATTTTTGGGCAAAAAATAAATAAAAATCTGACAGGAGCTACAAAGCATTCAAGCCTTATATAGGCAGTGTTTCCCCTAAAAAAAATGTCAGGCCTGGTGGGAGGCACCCATGGGGGGCACATTAGAGGGAGAAGGAGGTCATCAAACAAACTTAATTTCCTGCATTCTGGTGAATTTTTAATTTATTTTTTCCTGCTGGACAATGATGAATGGACATTAAAAAGTAAAAAAAGAGGCTTTTATCCATTTCCGTTTTTTGTGTCAAAGCCAGGGAGCCACTGGAGAGGCTAAAGAGTTCATGTAGCTCCTGAGCAGACTCCTGGTCTAGACTAACCACCTCTATAAAATT
The DNA here is from genome assembly GCF_949987555.1 of Borostomias antarcticus. NCBI lineage: Eukaryota > Metazoa > Chordata > Actinopteri > Stomiiformes > Stomiidae > Borostomias > Borostomias antarcticus. The sequence continues at coordinate 2,499,407 of NC_140245.1, forward strand.
AGATTCCACCGTTTATTTTCCACAGTAATTAGAAGCTTACCTTTAAGATTCTTCTCCATCAAATCTTTCTCATTTACAAGACTATCATACTTGACTTGCAGATCTTGAAGTTCTCTGTTCTTGATGGTTACAACTGTAAAGATAATTATGAATCAGCATTTTTTTCACCAATATTTCATTCCTAACTGTCAAGAGATGTGCTTCAGTAAGGGATGGATTATATCTTGCATGCAGACCACAAAAGGGCCCCAGAGAGAGGCCTCTGCCAGATAATACAGTGTATAACTCAAAATTATACCTTATTGACTTTCATATGATATGAAATACAGAAGGCCTCAGATCTGACAAACATTTAATCTGCGATAGCCTACTCCATGTGTGTGTGTGTGTGTGTGTGTGTGTGTGTGTGTCATGTCGCCCATGTCAGCCCATTGCATGTGTGTGTTGTGTCATGTGACAGAAAAAGCCTTCTTCTAAAACAACATTTTTACAGACACCAGCAGGGGGGTCATAGGACTTCTGTGCTCTGAGGCCCCCTGGTGGTCAGTCTCCTATTCCTCTCTGTGGCACTGACTAGACCAGGCCTCAGCAACCTTTACTATTAAAAGACATTTTTGGGCAAAAAATAAATAAAAATCTGACAGGAGCTACAAAGCATTCAAGCCTTATATAGGCAGTGTTTCCCCTAAAAAAATGTCAGGCCTGGTGGGAGGCACCCATGGGGGGCACATTAGAGGGAGAAGGAGGTCATCAAACAAACTTAATTTCCTGCATTCTGGTGAATTTTTTATCTATTTTTTCCTGCTGGACAATGATGAATGGAAATTAAAAAGTAAAAAAAGAGGCTTTTATCCATTTCCGTTTTTTGTGTCAAAGCCAGGGAGCCACTGGAGAGGCTAAAGAGTTGCATGTAGCTCCTGAGCAGACTCCTGGTCTAGACTAACCACCTCTATAAAATTAGATTCCACCGTTTATTTTCCACAGTAATTAGAAGCTTACCTTTAAGATTCTTCTCCATCAAATCTTTCTCATTTACAAGACTATCATACATGACTTGCAGATCTTGAAGTTCTCTGTTCTTGATGGTTACAACTGTAAAGATAATTCTGAATCAGCATTTTTTTCACCAATATTTCATTCCTAACTGTCAAGAGATGTGCTTCAGTAAGGGATGGATTATATTTTGCATGCAGACCACAAAAGGGCCCCAGAGAGAGGCCTCTGCCAGATAATACAGTGTATAACTCAAAATTATACCTTATTGACTTATGAAATACAAAAGGCCTCAGATCTGACAAACATTTAATCTGTGATAGCCTACTCCATGTGTGTGTGTGTGTGTGTGTGTGTGTGTGTGTCATGTCCCCCATGTCAGCCCAATGCATGCGTGTCATGTGACAGAAAAAGCCTTCTTCTAAAACAACATTTTTACACACACCAGCAAGGTGTAGGATCAGGAACAGCTTGGAGTAGGATATTTTTATTACGTTTTGAGGCTCCTGTTACAAATATGTTACCTTCATTGTAGCATAAAATACTTTTAGGCCTTTGAGGTACACATCACATGCAATGTTGTCATTACATTGTCAGTCAAGAGTGAAACATGCTGCTTAAATAATTCGATTCACCACAGCAATAACTTGAATCTCACCTGTAAGGTTCTTCTCAGTCAGTTTATTCTCATTTTGAACATGTGTGAACTTGACTTGCAGATCTTGAAGTTCTCGGTTCTTGATTATTACAACTGTTAAGAGAATTCTGAATCCGTTAGCTTTTTTTTCAGCAATATTTCATGTTCAAGAGATGTGCTTCAGTAACAGATGTAGCCTACATGTATTACAGTATACCTTGCACATGCAAACCACAACAGGGCCCCAGAGAGAGGTCTCTGTCAGATAATACAGTTTAATCCACAAAATGATACCGTATTGACTTTCATTATGAAACACAAAAGGCCTCGGATCTGACTGTTAAAACAACAGTTTTACCCACACTACCCAGCAGGGGGGGGTCATAGGACTTCTATGCCCAGAGGCCCCCTGGTGGGTCCATCCTTCTATCTCTTTCTCTGTAGCACTGACTAGACTAACCACAGTGGGTTTTCACTCAATGCAGTGGGTTTGTACTCACAGAAACTCCCGACAGCGACGGCTACACCCAGAAGAACACAGAGAGCCACCAGAGCCACTCTCACTGGGTCACGACCCCCTGGAGTGACCTTTGACCACACCAGCTTCTGGTAATTAGAGTCATCAGCTGTGGAAGACAGAACATTAGATCATAGGACCATGGGATTCATGACTCAACGTCTGTAGGACTTTATGCTGTTCAAAGAAATACTGTATACAGTACAAACACACTGCAGAATATACATTCTGTTGAGGAACATAACGTTTTAATGATTATAAATTGTCAAGGTGTTTGGAACTACTGTTGTTGATTTGAAGTTATCTTTATAACTAGTCCATGCATTTCTTCTCACTCATAAGAGGTTGAAATGTTTGCAGAAAGCTAGTTCCAAGAGAACAGATGGAAAAAGAAAGAAAGAGAACTTCCTTGACACAGGGTGTGGTATATGGCCTTTATACCATGGCCTGGGTTAATACTCTTTTCTGATTGGCCAGCAGACGTGCGTTAAATCCGTGTATACGCACACGTAGTTCTGCTTAAGTTTAATTACCGATCTAAATTAACTAAAGCAACCCAAATGAGCTAATCACATAGCCTGCTGTACCATTGCTAGCTAGCCATGAACGAAGTGTTGGATACTGCATATTTGCTGTGCAACGCATCCATTGTCCAGTTATCAAATCTATTTGCCAACAAACTCTTTATGATAGCCAGACACCTCACTGTCCCCAAATCAAAAACTGTTTTTTTTTTCCCTTCGTGTTATAACGTTAGCCTATCACTGTCAGTTGTAGTGTAGTGTAGTGGTGTAGTAGCCAGATATGATTTTGTAACGTCCGTCTGAGTTGCAGTAAAAGACGTATGGAAAACGGTCTCCGCCTCGTTTATTCATTTACAGTAGGAGAGCGGGGCGCGTTAGACCGTGGGGCGCATCAGACCATGGGGCTTTTGAGGTGATCTGTTGTAGCTACACAAACATATTTTGGTGAACACATCTCTCTACGTCAAGTCAACCTATCCTGAAGTCGGCGGGAGTATTTGAAAATCTTTAAACATTTTCTTGGCGATCATCTGTTTTTACCCCATGTATTTAATTTTTTTACGCTAGTGTTTTTTGATTTATACCTTATGTATACATGTCACAGAATCCAAACACATATCATTTAAATCACTGTTTTAGTGGCTATAAGATAGAATAATTTTCGTGTTTCATGCTACATAGCACTGAGTGACAGCTAGCCAGATAGCTAGCCTCCAGTAGTTGGGGCGCTTTGGACCACTGTGGTCCTACGCGGCCCACATTCAATCATCATGCATTACCAGCCATTTTTCTTTACTTGTATTCACAGTATGAGAAATAGGCAACGTAAGACCGACAGAGAAGTGGCCAGGGAGGTGCTTGAGCTGGCAGCCAGAGAAGTGGAGAGAGTGTCTGTACGTGGTGCAGCTAAAAGCTACTCCATCAGTCATGTCTCCCTGTTACGCTACTTAAAAAAGAGGAGGGACATGCAAGAGGCAGGCAGCACACGGCTCCCTGATGTTGGCTACTCTCGCCATGGTCAAGTGTTCAGTAAGGGTCAGGAGATGGAGCTGAGGGACTACCTACTGACGGCATCTGCCATGTTTCATGGCTTAAGCCCAAGTCAGGTAGCCTAATTCAGGAGATAATAGTTAATTTATGAGTTAGATATTCATAGAAATCATCACCCAACAATCTATACATTAGCCTATAATACAATAAATAAATACAAGCTATATACAGAGATAATAAATACAACTATATACATAGGCTTATGATAAAATAAATACTAAATATAGGAGCAAATATCGTATAGAACATTACATTATTAGACCTATACATAATAAATACCTAACAGTATAAATAATGCATTCAGGTAGTGAAAAAAACATGTATGTAGCACATAACATATAGTTGTAAGAAAATAATGTTATTTGCATGGGTTTTTAAGGCAATGTACACTATTGGTCCAATGCGTCCCACTACGTGGTCCAACGCGCCTCACCCATGAGGCGCGTTTTCACATCCGCCACTTTTGGCAAAACTGTAAGAAACTGGTAAGTGCTGGAAACCTCGTTTTGATGTCTTTTTGTAGCCAACAGATATAGGTATACATGTATAGCAAAATTCATAGTAAAACCGAAATCATTTTTAAATAAATAAGCTTAAGAAGAAAATGGTCTGACGCGCCCCGCTCTCCTATATAAGGCATCCAAATATATCATAGTGTGAAGAGGCAATTGCTGGATTCTAATACCCTGTTGCTTCATATAATGACACATCCCGTCCTCGCAAATCAACTCACAATGAACGTAAGATACGACTGACAGTGATACCACGACATGAAAACAATACTTTTGGAGTTGAGGACAATCAGGTGTCTGGCTATCATACATAGTTTGTTGGAAACTAGGTTTGACAGCTGGACGATTTATATGTTTACAGCAAATATACAGTAGCCTACACTTCGCTCATTGCTATCTAGCAATATCAGGTAGCTATCATGATATATATGGGTACAGTAGGCTATGGAATTAGCTAGTTTGGGTTGCGAAAACGAAAAAAAGCTAAGAAAATGCCAGTAAATGGCACATATGTAGGGGAGAGCCGGGTCAAAGGTCGCGCGGGACGAAAGTCGCGTTCCCATTTTCTCCAGAATGACTGGACCTGCAAATACGTGGTTATACATGCCTGCACATATTACCGTGTACGAGCTCCGTTCAAATTTTGGGCGCGATCGCAGCACATTTGACAGAGATATCGATGGAAACCCACTTTTGTCCCATATAAGTAAAATAATGGTCTCAAGCATTTTTCGATTGTAAAATTGTGTTCACTTGTTTTAGTTTGCAAACAAATGCAATTTTCTTAGCATATCTACTGGCTACATGATAACATAGTTGTCAAGTTTCGTGCGAGCAAGTCGTGCCTGCAAGCCAGGGAGAAATGACAGGAGACCGTGGCGGGACAAAAGTCGCATCCCGTAGAGGGACAGAAGTCGCATTGTGATGGCTTAGAACCAGAGGGGTGCGCGAGTGACATTTGGGCAGAATGAACAGGTGAAATGAAAGCTCTCGAAGAGATCTTTCTAATGCTATTGGTCAGCTTTGTATGTAGTTTTAATGTGAAAGATAAATGCAGTCAAGACAAATTATTTTGCCTCTTAACTTTTGTCAAACCCCCTGGTTCCAGTCAATTGGATTCGTTACCTTATGAACACAAATAGCTTAACCTATAGGCCTACATAAACACAATAGCCTAAAACAATGTTTATTTACAATGTATTTTCTTTCATTGACAGCATGCCAAGAGTTAGGGTGAGGAAAACGACGCGCAGTCTCTTAAGCCCTGAGACCATCAGGCAGGCAGCTCAGGAGGTCGTTGAAGACTAGGCTATATATTATGATGATATTATGTCTAATAATACATTCGTTGAAAGTAAAGAGAATTACATGCCAAAAAAAACAGATAGGACACACTTTGCAGCAGTGCGACTTTTGCCCCTCTCCTATGAGACTTTTGTCCCGCTCGGCAGGGACAAAAGTCGCATTGCGCTCAGTCCGTTCTCACCCTATTTATGTTAAACTCATATTCTAGCATGAACATTAACGTTGATAATAGTGAAGGACATGTGCATATTGTTTTTCATAAAATGTGGAATCTCTATCTCTATTAATTTCGGAGTAAATGGAATCAAACCAAAAAGTGCGAATTTTGACCCGGTTCTCCCCTATTTGTCTGGCATGTGGGGCCATGGTATAAACGGGGTAATCAACTCATAGGTGTGCGTTAAAGGTTTTAAGGCACTTCGCGGAGGCAACTTCGCCTCCACGTCTTGCCTTAAAACCGTTTAATGCACCTACTCGTTGATTATCCCTTACACATACAACGGCTTTTAACCAAGCACCCGCTGTATAAAGTATAACATACTATATTTTATAGTGAACACTGTATGTAACATAATATCTTTTAATTCTTAAATTCCTCTTTCCAAACAACTAAAAATTTCTCACAATGTCTGACAATGTTATGTAGCCATGATTAGATCTTACCATCATCTTCTCTCTTCATCCTCTGTTGTTTTTTTAATTCAACATTAGCATACCCTGAGGACATTGCTGAGTTGTGTCCGTCTGTCGTTCAGTAAGTTGAGCTGCAATGAACAGCCTACACTTACGTATCAAAGAAAGCAGGATGTGGCTTAGGTTAGGGTTTAGGCTTATAAAGATGCTCCTGCTGCAGTACCTTGCCCTCAGAAGGCTAATAGGCCAGTAAGCGCAGGGCCTGCTCGAGTTTGGAGCTCAAATATCAAACCTCCCTTTTTTAAGTAAAATCATTGAAAAAGCATCAAAAAATAAAATAAAAATGTCAACAGCTGAACAACGTCCTGTCACTAAATAATTGTTTTGATGTCTTCCAGTCAGGATTTCGACTACACCACAGCACCGAGACTGCTCTTGTTAAGGTCTTCAATGACATCTATATAAACACAGACAATGGCAGAATTTCAGTCTTAGTATTACTGGATCTCAGCACTGCATTCGACATGGTTGACCACAACATATTACTAGGCCGACTGGAAAAAAGGCAGGGAATTTCTGGAACAGTGCTAGACTGGTTTGAATCCTACTTGAAGGACAGGGACTACTTTGTGTCTATAGGCAATTACAAAAATGACCTGTGGAGTTCCCCAAGGCTCCATTCTGGTGCCTCTTCTGTTCAACATTTCCATGCTCCCACTAGCTCAGATTATGGAAAACAACAAAATATGCTATCACAGCTATGCACAACACAATAATTTATATTACCATATCACCACGGATACAAGCGGCCGAAATGAGTTTTCTCCGGAGGGTGGCTGGGGTCTCTCTGAGAGATAGGGTGAGAAGTTCAGTCATCCGGGAGAGACTCGGAGTAGAGCCGCTGCTCCTTTGCGTCGAAAGGGGCCAGTTGAGGTGGTTCGTGCATCTAGTGAGGATGCCTCCTGGGCGCCTCCCTAGGGAGGTGTTCCAGGTGTGTCCGGCTGGGAGGAGGCCGCGGGGTAGACCCAGGACTAGGTGGCGGGACTACATCTCCGCACTGGCCTGTGAGTGGCTAAAGGTTCCCCAGGCAGAGCTGGTTGACGCTGCCAGGGAAAGGGATGTCTGGGGCCCCCTGCTGGAACTGCTGCCTCCGCGACCCGACCCCGGATAAGCGGATGAAGATGGATGGATGGATGGATGGATCACCAGGGGACTATAATCCCATACAACCGCTGAGTAAGTGCATTGAACAAATCAACGATTGGATGTGCCAGAACTTTCTTCAACTAAACAAAAATAAAACTGAAGTAATTGTCTTTCAAGGAATTTCAACAGTTACATTAAGACAATTACAAAGTCAGCCTAATATCACCTGAAGAATATATCAAGGATTAAAGGATTTATATCTCAGCAGGATCTGGAAAAACCTTATCTTCAGTAGACTTGACTACTGTAATGATGTGTTTACAGGTCTCTCTAAAAAATAGATCAGACAGCTGCAGCTGATTCAGAACGCTGCTGCTGGAGTCCTCACTAACACCAAGAAAGTGGATCACATCACTCCAGTTCTGAGGTCCTCACACTGGCTTCCTGTCTGTCAAAGAATTTTCTTTAAAATACTGCTGTTGGTTTATAAAGCACTGAATGGTTTAGGGCCAAAATATATTTCTGATCTGCTGCTACGTTATGAACCATCCAGACGTCTCAGGTCATCTGGCACAGGCCTGCTTTCTGTCCCTAGAGTTAAAACAAAACATGGAGAAGCAGCGTTCAGTTTTTATGCTCCACATATCTGGAACAAACTTCCAGAAAACTGCAGGTCTGCTGCAACTCTCAGTTCTTTTAAATCAAGACTGAAGACTTTTCTTTTTGCCGCTGCTTTTTATTAAATAAAATAATTATTCATTCATACACTGCACAGTAACTTTTATTCCTGTATTTTATTTTTCCAGCATTTTGTTTTAAATGTCCTTTTTTGCATTTCGTTTTATATGACCTTTTATGTGTTGCACTTTGTCTTGATGCTTTTACTGTCTCATGTAAAGCACTTTGAATGGCCTTGTTGCTGAAATGTGCTAAACAAATAAACTTTCCTTGCCTTGTCTAAACAGAAAAGACAGAGACCCAGAAACGGTATACAGCAGGGAACTGGAATCCAGGGTATGGGTCCCACAAGGCCGGGAGCTTGGATGGGAGACACTAGCCAATGCCCCCTCAACAATTAACTCCCTTAGTGCAACATGCACAGAGCATGCAGCAGCCACCTGCAGCCCCGAGTTACCATGAGAGCAGGAAACGAGCACCGGACGAGCAGCGGTTGGGCGTAAAGCAGAGATCAGGAGGTAAACCCACACTGGAAAGGAAACGACTGAGAGCTTCTGCCTGCCTGAAGACTGCGAGGGGCCCATGCCGCCGGAAGAGGGGGAGAAGGGGGGGTGAATGTCAAGACCCCTCCTACATGATTTTGCAATGTTGTGTGTGATATAAAAATGTATGTACTGGACTATGATGTGAGGGAAGAAGATTTTGGGAGATTGATTGAGATTGGGACCTCGACAGATCGACAGACTGATTTACGGAGCCAGACCGTGAACTGTTTAGCTTCTCTCGAAAAAACCTGTTGTATGTTAGCATTAGGAGTGCTTTTAATTCAATTGATTTTGTATCAAAAGCCTTTCTTCTGGAGTAAAGAAAACTTGTGTCACAGGGAAGGGGAGCCAATTTTGGAATATGCTCAAAAATGTAAACCTTAACCACACTGACACACAAGATTCTTTTGGATCCCTTTATTTAAATACAGGGCAAAATAATTCATACAGGGGAGAAGCGATGGTTAAGACTAAAAGGGAGCAACGGGCCTAGTAATAAAAGGGGGAGGCAGAACCAGGCGGAGAGGTGAAGTGACAAGCACCCACAGAGCCTCCTACACTCCCTATTGTCTGCGCTCCATAGGATAGTCTCTACAAAACACCGCAAGCCACACCATCACTTGACCAGCTCATAAGTTAAACGTGGCGAATTATCAGCCCACACTACACACCACTCACACTGCCTGTAGCTAACAAGGCACAACCTCACTGCACGCGTGATAGGGGGAGCCTATCCCACAGGAGGGAGAGCCAACAGGGGCCCTTTCCGAATCCAGTCCCTCCCCACTCGCACTCAGTCACCGAGTGCACTCCGTTTTGTAGTCCCCTCACAGCTGAATGTAGTTCCCTTGATTAGGGTGTAGGGTATAAAAACCTTAGGGACGCACTCTGCCCTGAAAAGCCTAACCGCAGTAACTACATGAAAATTCCAAATTGAGTTATAAGTGCAATTGAACTTGTCAATACAGGTTTTATGTTGTGACAAAGTTTCAGAGGTCAATCTTGCTCCGTTTTAGAGATATGGGGTATGAAAAACTGCAGTAACTATAAAATCACACTCAAAACAGAGGCAAACCGCAGTAAGTGTAGTTACTGCGTTCTGTTTCTGTTTTCCCGTACACCGGCTGCAGTGACTGCAGTCTAGAATTCTACCTGGATTATACCGGCCCTTATTCTGTGGCCCTAGTCTGTGGGCACCTACAAATATCTAGGTATCATAATGATAGGCTTTCTTTTAAATGTCATATTGATCACCTTTTAAAAGTAATTGAAATTAAATTGAAATTAAAACGGCTTTTTCTTTAGGAATAAATCCTGTTTTTCCTTTAATGCCAGGAAACGGCTTGTTGCTGACTCTCCTGGTGGACTATGGGGATGTTTTATATGAATGCCTCTGCTCACGCTCTACATCTGTTCGATGCTGTCAATGATATTTACCTATCTCAATCAAGACAAGAAAAGAAAAGCAAAAACATTCCCCCTCATTGATCTCCTCGCACTCATTAATCACCTCACTGATCAACTTCATCATCACCTCACACATCATCTCACATATTATCACACCCAACCATTCAACCAAACCTGAATGAAATGGCATCAAGAGGGAAAAGAATTACAAACCCACGTCCGGCCAGCTACACCCCCGTGCCCCCTGCCCACCCCCACCCCCACCCTCCGCCCTCTCTGTCCATACCCGCTCTGGGCCATGGCGGTGTTGATTAAGAACCCCCCTCCTCCCATCTGTTTTAATCAATATCAAATTTGTTGTTTATTAAACAATTTTTTTTTATTATATACTTGAATGTAATTTAACATAATTAAAATTAAACATTTTAAGAGATTGTAATATAATACATATTTTATGTGATTCAGCCTACCTTTGCATTCATTCACTATGTGAAATTCTGACTGAAGACAATGATGGAAATTAAAAATATAGCAGTTACTATGGCAACAACAGTGATGATGATGATATTGATGATGATGATGTAAAGATGGAAATAGAAGTAAGTAAGTAATTAAGTAATGAAAGCTGGAAGAAAACAAGAACATTGTAGTTGCACTGCACTTTGCTTCTGCATTACCTGTATAACTATTTACCTGTATAACTATTTACGAAAATCCGGCAGCAGAGTATCTCCTTTTTGGGGGTCAATTGTAAAATCTGTGGTCATATATTTTAATTCATAAATATTACTTAATTAATGTATGTTCAATATGTGTACTGTCACTAATCTACCTACAACACATTTGGAGGGCAAGTCAAAGAACTTTAGAGCCATTTTTCTCAGTTTCACTGTTTGCGTAGTTACTGTGGTTAGGCTTTTCACGGCAGCACTCCCCTCACTTCAGCGGAAACAGGAAACACAAACCACAACGGTTACCATGGTTTTGCGTCAACAGCACTTTGCAGCGGTAGAGGCATCGTTCGTATCTTCCTTGTTACAGCTTATGAGGATTGCCTATATCAGAAAGCCTACCTACTGTAGGTCCTAAGTGGAAATATCCAAATGACAATATGGCCAACGCATTAAATTATATTTATACATCATTTTAAGAACTCTTACCTTCATTTCACCTTTACCCTAATTCATTATTATTAGGTCTATTGTCATTGTGTTTTGTAGGCCTGCCTGCCAGCACCGTGAACAAGAAATGTGTGGGTCGGATTACATTATATTTCTGACATCAAGTCTCAAATTTCAACCGTGAGCCCACTCTCTGGACTGCTTGGTCTAAATCACAGGGTGTCCGCAGGGATCCCAAACTCACGGCCCGCGGGCCATTTCCGGCAGAAGGTTCAGGTGAACAAGGTACTGCAGTGAACCAGCCCAATAAGGGCTCTGTCGGAGAACAAGGAGACAGCACAACTCAGCTATGAAAAAACACAGCCTTTATTATTAGATAGGGCCATGTAGTATCTTCCCTAGGAAGGAACCGCTCGATAACTGTAATCCAGTTATAATCTTTATTCCATGTGTTAACAGTTAACTCTACAACACTGGCCAGTGGGAACGTTAGTGCTAGACTTGACTGTTCTAGGTTACTACAGGCAGCTACATAAAATGCCTGGTCAGAGGTCATGAACACTATTGTGGGGTCAGAGGTCATGAACACTATTGTGGGTCGTACGCAGCACAATTGGGCCTGTATAGGTAGCCGCTAACACTGCAATGGTTGTAGGCTACACACAAATATTCAAATAAGGCCTGTACAAAGGCTGGCACAGCACCGCAAACAAGGCGCACCCAAACAAACACTGCACTGCACTTGGTGAACACTGCAACCCGTAAACACTGCACTCAGTACGTGACCACTAGGCCTATAATAAGGCAGTAGCCTACACAGGTTCCCATTAGGGCAGGCTAGATCGCCCACAGTAGCGCTTCAAACCCTCTGTTCTCTGTTTGTTGGATGTGTAAATGCTGAATATGTTTATTATGTGATTTGATGGTCATTGTTCCTTGAAAATGTATTTTAGTGTATGGACTGTTAGCCTCTATTTTGACCTCTGGTGGCTATTAGAATTTTGAGAGTGTTTTTCAGAATTTTCTCACCACCTGTGCATCATCTCACTGATATTGACAGGTGTACCACCTTATATATACAGAGCTGATGACTGGTTAGTTTGTTTGCTATGCCCTGATGAAGGCCACTGCTGGTTGAAACTTGCTGGCTACCTGTTGTTCTGAGATGAACTAGCCTGTAGATTAATGCCTTGGACCATTTCTTTGAGGGTTAGTGTGTAGTTGAAAACATATGTCTTATCAGTGGAATAATATTATAAATCAGATGCCTTTTCTGTGTATAACAAAAGCCATGGGGCAATGTCCCATATAGCACTCATATTGCACTGGGGATTGGTCTGTGATATGAATCTAACTTTAATTGGGGGACTGATAATGTAAAATGAGGGGGGGGTGGGTTCTCCGGGGTCTGCTACAGGGTGGCCTGCAGGAGACAGGGGAAGTCCACAGGACCTGTTTAGAGTACAGTATAAGAGGGAGAGACACTAGGGAGGAGGACAGGGTTAGTGGCTGTACTGGACATCCACAGCAGACACAGGGGTATCTATCGGACTCAGGGTGGTCTGCGGGTGAGAGTGGGGCATCCACTCTCCTGTTTAGAAGGTAGGAGGGAGAGAGAGAGGCACTAGGGACAGGGGAGGAAATGGTTAGTAGCACGCAGAGCCTTAAAAGCAACACAGATATTAAAACAGAACGTGCCAGTTGCAGGGCAACCAGCACCTGTATACACATCTAAATATACACACAGTGCATAACAGATTACACCAATGTATACAGAGGATTCACAGGCAGGCTGGGGGCTGCCTTTCTGTGTCTCTAGGTCCTGGCTAGTGATTGTAGGCTAAGTTCTTTAATCAGGATCCCAGTGATGGTGCAACCCTGTGGGCTGAAGAATGAACCCGTTAGATGAGTCTGAGGGGGACCCTGTACTGGGTCTACTGGGAGACATTCCCCAGATCACCTGCTCTTAGTCTTCCTAGCCTACATTCAACCTTCTACATATCAAGTGTGTTCCCTTCCTAGGCCTCATTTAGACTGATCCTACAACATGTCCTGGTACACATTCAGTGTCCACAAAGGATATATTATAGGTTATACTGTAATGATCCACACAGAATTTAATTTAATTTCGTTCATTTAAATCAGGACAGTGCATATTGATGAATATGTACAATACATGTAAATATGCCAGATTGTCACCCCGAGGCAAGTTTCCATCTGAAGTCCATTAGGCAGGTTGATGTTACAAAACAAAGTTACAAGAGGTACAGAGGCAGTTAAATAATATAATATATATATATATAAAACATAGAAAAATGGCATGCAGTTAGAAGTGTTCACACTTTTGGTTGGCTCTAAGCCACACCTTTAGATGCCCCTTAAAGGTGGAAAGAGTGGGGCAATCCCTTATGATTAAGGGGAGGCTGTTCCAGATTGCGGACCCCTTATAAGATAAAACATTATGACTGAAAGAGGTTTTTCTAAAGGTAATCACACAGTCCCCATTTGCAACGGCTCTTGTGACCGAGTTGGATTGGTGGTGGATCTTAATTGATAAACTCATTCAAAGTATAGAAGAATATGAGCATACAATGATCAGAAATTGTTGAATGTGGACCAGGAACAATTGTCCAGGGCTCTAGCCAGTCCTCTCAACTGGATCAATAACTAAAGTGGTGGTTGAAATAGTTAATGAATGGATCATGTGTTTTTCTGGTGCATTTGATGTTTTAGTTTAATGTACCACATTGATGAAAATGTGGGGACTCTCTGGACACACAAACACAGCACATTATGAAGTTACATTTCAGTCTTTTTAATGTTGGGTGTTCTGTATATCTGGTGTATAGCTCACCAACAAGACAGGAAACTGCTTTCTGAAAATGGTTTCTAAGGACTTAAGCATCAGCTGAGGTATTACTACATGTTATAACATGTATTAATTCACAATACATTAAGGTTATTCATAAAGACCTATATATACAGTAGACCATTATCACATACCTTATACACATCGTTAGTAAATCATTTAAAACTGGTTGATTAGTAATTTATAAATGATTTATTAAATGTGAGCAGGCAATGATCACATACTGTACCTTATAAATGATCTTTAAACCATTAGAAAATCATTTGGAATATGTTTATAAATACATAGCTACTCATTTATAAATAGCTTAGAAATGTTGTAATAATGATTTGTAAATGTTGAACTGACTATGAACAAATGCTTTATAAATGGTTTATTAACAAGGGCTACTCTAAAGCATTACCAAATAATGTTTTCATGAGATGTTTTTTTGTATTGTGTCCTTAAGCAGGATGTGATTGTTATTAATTCTCACAGATTCATTGCAGCTGCAGAATGTTCTGGATCCCCATCAATATCTTTGTCTCAATCTGCTTCTCACCTCTCTATCCTTGAACGATGGTTACATATTGTAACCCTAGTTCAATGAGTGGAGCGTAGACAGGGCAAGCTCCTATTGGCTTGAGAAACCCTAGTCAGCTACATTGACTGAAGAAAATAGACGCACCTGTGCCCAACTAGGTCCGGTGCACCACTGTATAAGCAGGCCTCGCCCGCACATCTGCTCTGAGCCAAAACTTTCAGTGAGCAGACTGGGACTCAGGTAAGTCTGCGCCCTGTGGGGCTACGCTCCACTCACAGAACTACAGACACAATATGTGACCGTCATCCACAGGGCAAGCTCCTATTGGTGTAAGCGGAGCGTCACGACCGCACCATACACGACCTCAGTTGCTGAAGTCTTGTAAGAGGTAAAGGGTTCCTTTACTGTATGTAGTCTGGTAAGAGGTAAAGGGTTCCTTTACTGTATGTAGTCTGGTAAGAGGTAAAGGGTTCCTTTACTGTATGTAGTCTGGTAAGAGGTATAGGGTTCCTTTACTGTATGTAGTCTGGTAAGAGGTATAGGGTTCCTTTACTGTATGTAGTCTGGTAAGAGGTATAGGGTTCCTTTACTGTATGTAGTCTGGTAAGAGGTATAGGGTTCCTTTACTGTATGTAGGCTGGTAAGAGGTATAGGGTTCCTTTACTGTATGTAGGCTGGTAAGAGGTATAGAGTTCCTTTATGTAGGCTGGTAAGAGGTATAGGGTTCCTTTATGTAGGCTGGTAAGAGGTATAGAGTTCCTTTATGTAGGCTTGTAAGAGGTATAGGGTTCCTTTATGTAGGCTGGTAAGAGGTATAGAGTTCCTTTATGTAGGCTGGTAAGAGGTATAGGGTTCCTTTATGTACAGTAGGCTGAACAAATATACGTTTTTATTCCTTCCCGTTTCGATTGATCTACTGAACAAGCGTTCATCTGAGGATGGACAGAATAGGAGGCGCTGAACTAATGTGACTAAACTAATGTGATGAACTATGCACTTGGGTCACTTTATGTATATAGGGTAACAGGGAACTATGCACTGTACTCGTGTCACGTTTCATGTCTTGTATGCTATTCTTGTTTTTTGTAATGCAGCACTACCTCTACCTCGATTAAGAATTTCTCTGTCGGGAGACAAATAAACTTGAACCTTGAACCTCTTGCTGGACCTCTTAACAAAAACAGCCCAGCAAGGACACAAGCCAGAGCTCCAAGGTGAGACCATACCAAATTTGGCCCAACCCAAGCACTGGCCCTGACCCGCCCTGAGGGCAAGGAGCAGGCATGTGAGGGCGGAGCCGGACCGGGAGCGGTTACACCGTAACACAGCCCGTCCGAGCCTCTCCCAGCCCCAAAAGGGACAGGACTGGACCGCCACTCACCCGACGGTCCTGCCCCAGACGTCCTGCCCCAGAGGTTGAATATTTTCTACATAATCGTTAATAAAAGGTATTGCACCAAAGATAACATTTTTCCTGGTGTTTTTTCAATGAATGAGTGGTATGCGTGTGGAGTCCCTCCCTCCCTCCCTTCTAAAGATGACAGAGCAAGGCTGGGCTGGTCTACACGCTCATGAGCAACTAACAGTGACTAATCAGGGTGAATCCAAGCCCAGCTTCTCTGCAATACCCTCTTCTCCATCCTTTGACTGCTGGGAGGAACCAGGGAGGCAAAACGCAAGATAGTTTCCATCACTAACAACAACGGAGCTTGAGCTGCCCCTGTGAAGTTTATAATACATAAGTGGGTCTAAGTTTAAAATAGATGCGCGTTCGATACCAATAACCCAAGGCCTGTCTGAAGGACTGTGCGCACATGTAATCGTGTTGAAGTGGTTATGCTCACTCCACAGTATGAATACTAGCAGCCCGCTGGCTGGTAGCCTAGGCTACTACATTAGAGCGTTAGCAAAGAGAATGAGAGTTTGAATACAGCGTGGGCAATTCAAATTCGGTTTGTCTTAGGCCAAGTAGGCTTAAACCTTCGATGAATTTGCCTTGGTCAGTTGGTGCATGACAATAAACATAGTAGTATAAGAATAAGACAGGACAGTGTAAAATACAACAATGAAGTGATAGACCTGGATGACTGTCCTGGACACACACACACACACACACACACACACACACACACACACACACACACACCAATCACACACAGAAATGGAAAAGAAAAGTTGGAGACAGGATGTCCAAACGACAATGTAAAGGTGGTATCACTGGACCACCTGTCATATTTAGCAGTGTCAATAGTGAATATAAAATGGGATACTCGTCTGTCCAGAGAAGTGGGCATCTGAGCTAGACCAGTGCATTGAGGCTATAGCACTTGCGCTTTGTAAAATAATGAAAGCATTTATTAAAAAATATTACTGTACAAATGATGCAAATACAGTATGATTTTATTTCAATCATATACTACCATACAACTGTAGAACTGAAGTAAACACAATTATCAATGATTTCACACAAACACGTCTTTCGCACAAACATGTCCACACTCCACGACACTCAACACACCTATTTGAAACAGCTGGGGCTCAGAATTTAACCTTATTTATAAGCTAGCAGTTAGGTCAATTAACAAAAGTTTCCCATTTACAAATACAACCAGTGCAAACATCAGTTAAAAATCCAGTACATTTACTAAACAGCAAAACAGACAAAGAATTTCCAGCTGCTGACAGCGCTTGTACATCATGAAAGTGAACTGTCAAGTTGCCGGAACACCATCTACAAAACCATTCATGAGACCAATCCATGAAAACATATGAGATGCTGCTAATATAGGTCTGTATCAATGTAACGTTTGTTCTGAATGATATGATAAATCACAATAGAGTGCCAGTCTATACAAAATCACTGACTAAATGGGCTTTCGTTATGTTTGGAAA
The DNA here is from genome assembly GCF_949987555.1 of Borostomias antarcticus. NCBI lineage: Eukaryota > Metazoa > Chordata > Actinopteri > Stomiiformes > Stomiidae > Borostomias > Borostomias antarcticus. The sequence goes on from NC_140245.1 coordinate 2,516,759, forward strand.
ATGCAACAGTGAATCAATTCACATAACAGGAGTGATGACCAATGGGGCTGAGTTTTTACCACCATCATTAAGCCAAGGGCTGAAGTATGGATAGAGCTTCTCAGTGAATTTCTGGCCAGTGAAGGAGTAGATATGAGACCAGGGGTCCACGTCATAGAATGAGACCTCACCCTCCTCATAATTCACAAACACCCCCACCTTCTGAGGCTTCTGGCTGAGAGAGAGGATAACACTAGGATTAGAGTGACCTTTATACTCCTCTTGCTTCAGCCATATAGACCAGATTCCAGACCTAGGGTCCAGTGTGACGTCCCCTTTCCTGTTGACGGACTCTCTGGCCACTCCTAGAGACCAGGCAGTCTTGTCCTTCACCTGCACCTCATAGTAGAATCTCCCTGAAGAGAAGCCCTCCTTTCCCAGGACAATGATAATACGATGAAACCTTTTTGGGTTGTCAGGGACGTTTCGCCGTGTGTCTCCAAGTCTCACTTGTTTCCCATCTTCAGACAGGATGAGAGAGGGATGAGCTGTATCAGGGTCCAGAGTCACATCCACTGTAGGACAAAAAAATACTCTTATAGCCATAGTGTTGATGTCACATCAAACATTAAAAATGCACTGGTTGCTGAGTACAGGACAGATGTGTGTGTGTGTGTGTGTGTGTGTGTGTTTGAGGGAGGGGGGCACACCTTTATACAGCTTCAAAGAGAGTTCTGTGGACAGAGAGATCATTACTCTGGTGATGATTACAACAACATATCTAATCATGCAAAATTACATCAACCTGGTCAATACTTGATTTACATAAGTGTTGCCTATATGTCCATATGTCATCTGAGATGCTATTATTGATTAATGAATTATTAATCAAGCATGATGGTTATCGGTCGTTACCAACATGATCGACCTCCTTGGTTTGACTCGACTGTAACAAAAGGATTGTTGTTCCTAATTTGTGTTGTTCCGGGGAGTTATAAGGGTGGGACACAGACCACACAAAACATAACAAAACACATGTGGGCCTAATGCTGGCTACAGCAGCGTTGAATGTGAAGACTGTCGGGATTGAAGCACGTCACAAGTAAACAAGTGCAAAGGCTTTAACCATCCATTCAGTATAGTTAGGGAAGACAGAACACAATGAAACGCAGACAGTGGAGACAAGCGTGCCAAACTCCTTTCTGACAAAACACTGTGATCTCAGTCCTTAGATGGGACACTCTCACTCTGTAGGAGAGGAGAGAAAAGTTTAAACACTGATCTCACACCGGTCCTTGGGTGGGAGACTCTCACTGTGTAGGAGGAGAGTAGAGAAAGAGTTTAAACAATGTTCTAGACCAGTCCTTGGATGGACAGAATGCTACTGTATATAGAACCTTTTTCAGGTCAGAAAGGGTTTCTTTTCTTATGAAGTTGAAAAGGCTTCTGAGCACATGCCCACACTCCAATCATGGAAGAGATCGCTATATTGCCGCCTGTGACAAAACTCCACATACTCCCCACCTAACAGCACAACTAACTTTGTCACGGTTGGAAAATATGACCTAGCCATACTCTGTCTCTGATCTATACAACATGATGGAACTAAGAGTCATCTGATTATCTGATCTATGCCTACAGAGCAATGTAAGGAAGAGTGCCCTCCTATACCTTCAGGCCCTCTACCTCGGGGTGACTGGTTGCCCTGTCACTCCGAGGCCCCTGCGGTCGATCGACACGGTCACGGCTCTTCTTTGTCCTGGCTCCGCAGTGGTGGAACGAACTGCCCACTGACGTCAGGACAGCAGAGTCCCTGCCCATCTTTCACCGCAGGCTCAAAACTCACCTCTTCAAGAAGTACTACAAGGCTCTTCTGTCTTAAGCACCTATTGTATTGATGTTTTGCTACTCTTTCACTATGGCTTCAACACTAGATTGGGCTGTTAGTCACTTGTTTATAAAGGAGATGCACTCGTGAGTTCCGGTGAGTACTATAGTAAGACTACCTACGTTAAATTCAATTACTATAAGTCGCTTTGGATATGAATATGAGAATCCTAGCATTTAGAACAAACACACAAAGAGCTACTTAACACCTAACCTGGCACACCAGATGGTTTGCTCCGCATAACCTTCTGGGCATAGGCGATTTTACCCTCTGAGAGTAGGGGGGGCAACATTTTGACGTGAGAAAAAAAAACTGTTAAAAAGTTCTGCCGTCCTATCTCAGAGGGATCAGACCAGTGATGTTTTGATATACTGTACTGTATAGTACATACAGTATATCTACATTATAGCCATGCTCCTTTCTCCACCAGTGCTTTTTTCACCTACAGTATTGATTGAGATCGAGAGTATGCTGTAAGCAGACATTTACACGCTGCTGTGTTGTGACCATGACAAGTAGCCTACAGTAGACATCAGCCTCATTGTCCCACACCCGATGAAATTGTACCAGAGCTCACCACCACCTGGGGGCACTCAACACAATTCACTTTTCTCCATTGCCAAGTATATTTTGCTTTGTAAAAAAGAAAAGAAAGGTTTGGTGTCTCAGTAACAGTATAGTGTCACGTCCTTATTTGGGGGTGGTCCGGTATTCAACCAGATGATGCAGCTGAAGCTGAGTGCGTCTAGGGACCAGACCCTACATGTGGCCTTGTGAGGAGAGGGACCAGACCCTACATGTGGCCTTGTGAGGAGAGGGACCAGACCCTACATGTGGCCTTGTGAGGAGAGGGACCAGACCCTACATGTGACCTTGTGAGGAGAGGGACCAGACCCTACATGTGGCCTTGTGAGGAGAGGGACCAGACCCTACATGTGGCCTTGTGAGGAGAGGGACCAGACCCTACATGTGGCCTTGTGAGGAGAGGGACCAGACCCTACATGTGGCCTTGTGAGGAGAGGGACCAGACCCTACATGTGGCCTTGTGAGGAGAGGGACCAGACCCTACATGTGGCCTTGTGAGGAGAGGGACCAGACCCTACATGTGGCCTTGTGAGGAGAGGGACCAGACCCTACATGTGGCCTTGTGAGGAGAGGGACCAGACCCTACATGTGACCTTGTGAGGAGAGGGACCAGACCCTACATGTGGCCTTGTGAGCAGAGCGCTCCATATTGTTCCGCTGAGCTGTGCTCTTCCAAGCAAGAAGTTGAGCAATTCTCCCAATGAGTTGCAGGGGATGTGAGAGTTGTGGGATTGGGGTGGAAAAGGGAAGTGCCTGGTTTCTTTACTCAGTAGTGTCAGACACACAATTTATACAAAACCCAGAAGAGGAAGGAGAAAGTTAGGAAATGAGGGGTGTGAGGACACCCCAACTCAAGTACAACTGAGAGCACAGAGCCCCATGAATGCATTTTGTGGCTCTGTGGGCGCTATGGCTGTCAACTGAGCTCAGAAATGATATTCGACCTTCTCTCTTTAATATTTTTCGATATTATATTGGATTATTATATTCGCCCAGGGCCCAGGCACATTCACACTCACGCACACAGACATACACCAGTGTTCTCTCCTATGATGTTTTTTAGCCTTTCTTACTCTGAAAATGCAATTTAATGTAATTTATTTCTTTATAAATGTTCTTAGCCGTTAGACAAACATACTCCAGGAGCTTGCTCGATCGCCTTGTTGAGAGGGGTCAGGGAAGAATTTTTACAGCTCACTTTTCTGGCCCCCGGGTGATACTGTTTTTTTTTTGCTTCCCTCTGGAATATATAGGGGTGGGACCTATGCCCACCTAGTTCTCTGTAAAGTGCATTGTGTTGCCTCTGTGTATGAAATGCACTGTACAATTAAGCTTTGATTTGAAAGCTCAACATCACAACATCAAACTGCAACTGCCTGGTGGTGCTAGCTTCCTTGCCGATGGTGATGTTAGTGCTAGTGCTAGCTTCGATAGCCTCTGGAGAACTTCTGCATTTGATTGTCATTTCGAGTGGTAGCTTCTTCATTAGCATTGCCAGTTTTATTTTTTTTATGAAGAAGTGGTCAATTGTTTTTATAGCTCTTTTGGCCATTGTGAGCAGGTTGGCTATAGTTGTAGATTGTTGAACACTGAGCAGTAGGCTACAGTCAGATCTCATTTTTTTGGCGGTAACAGATCAAACCGGAAATAGTTGAGGTCGACGGACGAGTTGTGCCATTGGTGGATATATTTTTTGTTAAAGGTAGCCTAGTTTAAGTAATAAATACACTTTTTAAATGAATGATGATCTAACACAAACTGGTACAAACCACAATTATGTATTTAATAATTGTGTTAATTAGTAAAAAAAAAATATATATATATAATGAAAAATAAAAATAATAATCATCATAATTTTAAGAATTTGAGCAGAGTTGGGCTGGCCAATCAGGGGGGGCAATAGCCCCCCCTGCCCCCCCTATAAATCGCCCATGCTTGTTCGTTTACCTGGATGACATCCTGGTGGCCAGTGTGTCTGTGGAGGAGCACCTGACACACCTCTGGCAGTTGTTTGAGCACCGCAGTACACATGGACTCATCTTCAACCCAACCAAGTGTCAGTTCGGCCCGTCATCCATTGACTTCCTCGGACACCGCATCTCTCCGCAGGGGGCTGTCCCGCTTCCCTCCAGGGTGGACGCCATCGGCGGTATTCCACGCCCCCGCACCGTGTAGTCCCTGCGGGAGTTCTTGGGCATGGTGAACTTGCCCGCACCACGGCGTACAACCCGCAGGGTAATGGGCTTCGCGAGTGGTTTCATCACTCCATGAAGGCCGCTCTTCGTGCCAGTCTTGCAGACTGCAGCTGGGTTGACCGCCTCCCATGGGTCATGCTCGGCCTTCGCTCCGCCCCGAAGGAAGACCTCCAGTCCTCGTCTGCCAAGCTGGTGTACGGAAAGTCCTTGTGGGTCCCGGATGAGTTTCTTCCGGATGCCCGGGACAGCGCCAGCGCCTTTGCTCCGGTCCCAACATCCCAACACTGCATTCCGCAGTCCTACGTCCCCAAAGATCTGCTGTCGGCCAGGTATGTCTTCATCCGCCACGACGGCCACTGTACCCCCATTCAGCCCCCCTACGATGGACCCTTCCGCGTCCTGGAGGCGGGGCCTAAGAACTTGGACATGGGGGGCAAGCCAGAGCGGGTCACGGTGGATCGTCTCAAGCCTGCTCATTTGGACCTGGGCGGGCCGGTTGAGCTGGCCCAGCCTCCGTGGTGTGGACCTCCCCCTGCCCCTGCCACGTCCTCCGGGCTGGCCCCTAGCCCTGCCCCCACACCTTCCCTGGTTCCAGCTCCGCCGCCTGCCTTTACCCCTACTCCTGTGAAGCGCAGCCTGATCCGGCCTCTGCTGCGTTGACTGTTACTCTCTGGACTGTTTCTCTGTTGGTAGTTGGTGCCTTTCCATTCTGGTGAATTATGGGGGGAGGCTGTGTGGTGACCCACAATGTAGAGACAATGTAGAGAAGTGGAGTTTTGGCGCCAACGTCTAGCTGCCGGTAGTTAAGATGGTAAATGGTAAATGGCCTGCACTTATATAGCGCTTTTATCCAAAGCGCTTTACAATAGCCTCTCATTCACCCATTCACACACACATTCACACACCAATGGCGGCAGCTGCCATGCAAGGTGCTAACCTGCTCATTGGGAGCAATTTGGGGTTCAGTGTCTTGCCCAAGGACACTTCGACATGTGGACAGGAGGAGGTGGGATTCGAACCGCCGACCCTACAATCATTGGACGACCCGCTCTACCACTGAGCCACAGCCGCCCCGTAATACAAACCCTTGCTCATGTGTTGCACTGTCAGCCACTCTTTTGTTGTTTTGTTTCATGCTAAATCGTGAGAGAGTAAACAGGCTCGACTCTACTTCGTCTCCAAGTCTCATCGTTTTCACCTCCAGTGTTTTTTGTTTGACTGCCGCCGTACTGAAAGGAAGTTACACCAATGTAGCGGTTACCACAAGTGTGATTTCAGTTGGGCGTTGAGCTGAGCTGTGCACTCCAGGCCATGCTGACTGTGATCACACCATACAGGCTCTACCCTTGCCCTAACTTTGAGGACATCTACCGCAACGTGTGAAAACGCCTTTTTAACACTTAGAAAAGCTTTCTCCGGGCATCAGCATATGTTGCAAGGCAAGGCAAGGCAAGTTTATTTAGATAGCACATTTCAGGCACAGGGCAATTCAAGGTGCTTTACATGAGACATTAAAAGCATTAAATCAAAAAGCAAGACATTATAGACATTTAAAACAAAAGGCAGGACAAATTAAAAGCATTAAAACAAAAAGCAAGTCATTATAGACATTTAAAACAAAAAGCAGGACAAATAGAATACAGGAATAAAAGTCACAGTGCAGTATACGGATAAACATAACTCCTCTTAGAAAGCAGTGGCAAAAAGAAAAGTCTTCAGGCTTGTTTTAAAAGAACCAAGAGTTGCAGCAGACCTGCAGTTTTCTGGAAGTTTGTTCCAGATATGTGGGGCATAAAAACTGAACGCTGCTTCTCCATGTTTTGTTTTAACTCTGGGAACAGAAAGCAGGCCTGTCTGTGCCAGACGACCTGAGGGGTCTGGATGGTTCATAGCATATGAGCAGATCAGAAATATATTTTGGCCCTAGACCATTCAGTGCTTTATAAACCAACAGCAGTATTTTAAAGTAAATTCTTTGACAGACAGGAAGCCAGTGTAAAGACCTTAGAACTGGTGTGATATGCTCCACTTTCTTAGTCTTAGTGAGGACTCGAGCAGCAGCGTTCTGAATCAGCTGCAGCTGTTGCACACACACTTAAGTTCAACCTAGGCTAGGCTACTATCAGTCAGAGTGAGAAAGATAGAACCCAGTATAATTACTATGCGCCAGTGCTGCACAAATATAATAGTATACAGGCTAGTATTATCAAATATAGTTAATAATAATTGTGCCCCCTTGTGTAGTTCATATGGGCCCCCCCCCCCCCTTAAGACTGATCCGTAGCGACGGATCTGTATTGTATTCTTAATTTAGGTTTGTGCCTCTGACAGTAGGCCATTTCTCCCCTCTCCGTGCGTGAACTGTCCCTTCGTGACTCCTGGCGGTCAGGGTTGGGCTGATGTGTTTTGGAGTCTTTGTGCTTTGTGTCTACGGCGGTAGGCTATACAGCCGTTCGGATATTCATGATATAGCACGGCTTCTTGTGTGCTAATGCTTAATTATTGACCATTTCACTTCAAGCCATAAGCCCATTCAAACAAACCCAACACGCATCAGTCAAACAGTTACAGGGACTGAGAGACCCTGTTTGTATTTGTAAGGGGTGGGGGAAATTCTATCAATTCAGGAAGTGAGTGATTAATCAAATAAACCTTCGTTAAAAGCTACCTCCCATCTATCTCAAACAACATAATTTGAAATGTAACTGATGGAATTGTTATTTCAGTTTAAATTCTGCAACTGCAGAGGCACGGCCTGTTATCTGCCACACTGACTGAACTGATAAACTGGAACTCAGCACCTGGCGAGTGGGCCGTCAATCCCAGCAGAGCGTCGGTTAGGAAGTGTTCCTGGCTATAAAAGGAGTCTTAAGTGTGAGAATGTCTGGCCTCTGACATTAGTTGTGGGAATACGACATGGAGCTGAGCCTTGTTTTGTTACTAGGAGTCGCAGCGGGTGAGTTACACTGTACAGCATGCAGATATTTCCATTTGCAGAATTCCAGTGGACAAAGGGAAGACAGAGCGTCTAGGTCATATTAACAACGAGCCAATGAGGAAAGGGTCAACGTGCTGTTCTCGAGGGAGCGCTTGGCTGAGTTGTTGTCTTGTTTGTGTGGTCTAGTATCTGGGTGTGGCACCCCCACCTACCAGCCTAGCACCAGCCGTGTCGTGAACGGGGAGGAAGCCCGTCCCTACAGCTGGCCATGGCAGGTGAGGAAAAAACTGGATATCTTTTCATAGATGTACGTATGTACGTTTGTTTATGTACGTATGTTTGTAGAAGAACAACCACAAACTCTGAATTCCCAAGGGGATTAATAGTCATTATCCATCCATCCATCCATCCATCCATCCATCCATCCATCAGTACTGCAGCTAGAAAGGAGTTTGGCGTATGTATTGCACAGTGATAGCATTGTACATTAATGGTTTACAATAATAAAACATGATCACCTCCCAACCCAGTTTGGAGTTATGCATCTACAGTAGCCCTAACCAGGAACTATCATTATAAGACACTATGGACCTACTGACTAATTAAACCTTTATAACTTTAGACCTGACATCCATGACCTGTTTCTTTTCCTTCTTTCTTTTTTGCTTTGTAACAAGTGCACACCAGGTGACAGCTAGGTGCATGGTTTTCATTCCATGTTTAAGGAATGTTCCATGTTTAAAATGCAAGGACCCAAACACACACAGACACACGCACACACACAAATCAACTACTGTATAACACACAGTCGCATCATGTTCACACACTCACTACGACAGATAAACTCACTATCCACTGTAAAACTGCGTGCAACGAGACGTGTGGTCGATTGCGATCAACGCGGCGTGCTGTCCAGGTGTCCTACTGTGATTGGTTCTGCCTCTCCTATCCAGGTATCCCTGGAGTCCTTCTTCCCCACCTGCGGGGGGACACTCGTCGCTCCGGACTGGGTCCTGACCGCCGCGCACTGCATCAAGTGAGCCCCGCACGGCACGCCGTCTGTCGGAGAGGTGGCCGGGCTGGAGACACACTGCCACAATGCATTCTGGGAAATGGAACGTGATACTCATATCAGGCTACCAGGCTTGAGTTTAATTTGACCAAATTAGACTGCTATTTTACTGCTCTGCTGTCCAATGAAACCCTGTACAAAACCTCTCCCACACGGCTACTTAGACGTGCTTGACTTCAGTCTAATCATCAGCATGTGACACTATATAACTACATGTGACACTACATAACTACATGTGACACTATATAACTACATGTGACACTATATAACTACACACTGCACATACAGTATCAGAGGGGTAGGATACTAGGATTAGGATACTTATGCATTTCTGTCCATCTAGATTGCTATCTTCTCTCTCTCTCTCTCTCATGTTTGTGCTTCTGGTGTTCAGTTTCCACACATTCAGGGTGGTTCTGGCAGAACATGACATGAACACGCAGGAGGGCCCGGAACAGTCCATCATGGTGGATAAGATGATCCTCCATCCTAACTGGAATGATAACTGTGTCTCCTGTGGGTAGGTACTGTAGGCCCTCATGACTCGCTCAGTTATGGCAGTCACTCAATCTAGTATTCACCTAAACGTTAACGTTATGGAAAACGATAAGGACACATTTATGTACATTTGCGTTGGCCTTGGGTAAGGTGTAACCTGAGAAACTTTAGCCGTAAGCAGCTGAGTAAATAATATCGGGTCAGATATGGCCCACAGAACCGAACATGGTGTGCCTGCTGCTATATGAAGCTAACTTACTAGATATGCGACAAAACGTTGTTCTTCTTCCTCTGACCGAGTGTAACCCACATGCTTTCTCCCGCCACCCTGTTGTAGGAGCGACATTGCCCTGCTGAAGCTGAGGAGCAGCGCTGTCATCAATGACAAGGTCCAGGTGGCTTGCCTCCCGGAGAAAAACGCAGTCCTCGTCCACAAACAGCCCTGCTACGTCACAGGATGGGGTCGCCTCTACTGTAAGACCCACACTGCCCCCTATCTGCCCACTGAGACGTGTGGGACGTGTCACGTGGGGAACCAGATAATATTGCCTAGAATCAAAATGGTGTACTTTTCGTTTCCTCACAAAACCTCAGTAGGCCTATAGCTAGTCTTAACTTACACATACAGTATTGTAGATGTAGAAAAAAGGGACATGTTTTAAGCTCAACTAAGTCAGATCTCTAACACCTGTGTGTGTGTGTGTGTGTGTGTGCGTGTAGCTGGTGGGCCCAAGGCGACCAGACTACAGCAGGCTCTACTTCCTGTGGTGGAGCACAGCGTCTGTCGTCGTAGCGACTGGTGGGGCGGTTCTGTGAAGACCACCATGGTCTGTGCTGGAGGGGGCAGCAAGTCAGCCTGCCACGTAAGCAACACCCTCCAAATCACCTACTGTGATAATGTATGGTACTACATGATCAATGCCCTTTTTATCTGTACCTGTCTGAACATCACTATCCGAATGTACTCTATCCATAAAAACAACAGTTAAATAGTAATTAATTGTATGTATAAAACACTTTTCATTGTGAGACAAGTGCTGGAATCATGATGACCGTGATCCCTACCACACATTGTCGTCCCTCGTCCCCTCCAGGGTGACTCCGGCGGGCCCCTGAACTGCGTGGGCAGAGACGGGAGGTGGTACGTCCAGGGGGTGACCAGCTTCGTGGATGGGAAAGGCTGTAACTCCCCCCAGAAACCCACGGTCTTCACCCGCGTGGCCTCCTTCATCCCCTGGATCAGTGAGGTGAGGGAGACCCCAGAGAAGGGAGCTGGTATCACCAAGCCGCTGGGACTCCACTGTGTCCATTCAAAACTGGATAGACGGTCAAGTTAATCATGCAACACTGAAAAAATGCTCTGAACTTAAGTTATAAAATGCACTAGGACAAATTTTTTTCATGAACATGTTTTAATAAACATTTATTATTACCAATTCAATTCATTGAGGCTTTTAGTATCATTATTATTACCAATGGTTTTATTAGTTTATTATTTTCGATTAGTTTGAGTTTATTATTATTAGTTATATAATCTTATATTATTTTATTATTACCAGTGTATCACCAAATAACCTCTGTTCTTGTCTCTTTACAGACAATGGCTCGGAACTGAAGACGTCATACAGCAACTCTATCTACAATACACCAAATAAAGAGGCTTCCCTCACCAACACACTGCTTAGTAGTCCTCTATAATACCAAACGCAAGTGCTTCAAGGTATGGTTTAATGAGAACAGTGGGTATTATTATTTAATAATTCAAAAGAAATCAATGCAAATCATTTAACCAATTTGCATATAAAGCAAGTGAGAACATTAAAGAACATTATGTAGAATAGTGTCTGGATTCAGCAGCATTGGCAAAGCAAGTCCCAAGATGCTGAGAGGTTCACCCAGACTACCTCCCAGTGGCCCTGAGTGACCTCCCATGACCTCCGACAGTATATATATCCCAGGTAGAGATGCGCATTTCTGGGAATATTCACAAACTCGCCATGGGAATTAACGGGAATACAATAGAAAACAATTCCCATACATTTCCAGTTTATTCCCATTAATTCCCATTAAACTGTGATTATTCCCGCGATTTTGCAACCCTAATCCCAGGCCAGGGTTCAGGGGTCGGCGGGCGTCCAGGTGAAGAAGTTGACATGGCGCAGCTCCTCGGGCAGGTAGTCCTGCTCCACGGGGGCGCTGAAGGCGGGGTTGTACTTGTAGCCCTTGGCGTAGCCCAGCTCCTTGGTCAGCCTGGTGGGGGCGTTGCGGAGGTGGAGGGGCACGGGGGGCAGGGGGCCTCGGTGGGTCCTCAGACAGGCCTTCACGTTGCCGTAGGCCTTGTAGATCTGCACCGACTTGGGCGCCCTGGCGAGGTACACCACGCACTGGGCTAGGATGACCTGAGGAGAGAGGGAGAGGGGGAGAGAGAGGGAGGGAGAGAGGGGGGGGGGTGGAGGGAGAGAGGGGGAGGGTGGGTGGAGGGAGAGAGGGGGGGTGGAGAGAGAGAAGAGAGAGAGGGAGGGAGAGAGAGGGAGAGAGAGAGGGAGAGAGAGAGGGAGAGAGAGAGAGGGAGGGAGAGAGGGTGGAGCAGTGAAGGTGAAACACAGATCATCTTCGCCTGGTTCCTCATCATCGGGGTCATGTGACTCGCGGCGCCCGGCGGCCGCTTACCTCACACTCCGGCATCCCGATGAAGTGGCAGGCCTGGAAGGCGGACACGGACTGAGGCAGCGCTGAGGGATCCGCCATACCTGGGCAAGACAACACACACACACACACACAACACATCCGGTCACAACTACGAACCTCAGAAATCACACTCTCTCAAAGTATGACTCTCGAACTGTTTGATTGGGATCCAAGTTCAATTCGGTCAGATTCAGTTCTACCCCCCCCCCCAATTAATTTAAATAAATTAATTTATGGGAATTAACGGGAATAAACTGTTTCCCAGTTTATCCCGTTAATCCCCAAAAATTCCTGTTAATTCTCATGGGAAGTTTGTGAACATTCCCGGAATTTTGCAACCCTAATCACACACAACGACAACTGTGAAAACCAGAAAAGTTGATTAATATCCGGTATATTCTGAAGGGAGTCCGACGCACCCACGTCCTCGCTGGCGAAGCGGACCAGTCTGCGCGCCACGTAGAGCGGGTCTTCGCCGCCTTCCAGCATCCGGCCCAGCCAATAGAGCGCGGCGTTCTCGTGGGAGCCCCTCATGGACTTGTGCAGTGCCGAGATGCAGTTGTAGTGCTCCTCGCCTTCACGAAACAAACGCCCGCCAGCACGCGCGCGCGCACACACACGCGCGCACACACACGCGTGCACACACACGCGCACACACACGTGCACACACGCGCGCACACACACGCGCGCGCACACACGCGCGCGCACACACACACACACACACACAAAGAGAAAAAGAGGTGGTGGGGAGGTATTAAAGACCGCTCATTACCCAGGTGGCGTGTCACCGGCTCATTGTGGCGACTCTTGACCTTTCACCCCCCCCCCCCCCCCCCCCATCTCCAGCCCCGTCATGCGCACATCGGCCTCATCGCTGAGGCTGAGGCTGAGGGCGGCTTTCACCTCCTGGCAACGCTGGGGTCAGTTAATCTCCCCCTAACGGACAGCTGGACCGTTACATAAGACTACGCATGCTTTAGCTGGGTGAGGGGGAGGGGTGTACAGTATGGAAGGGGTTTGTGTTGCCCCTGTATGTAAGTTGTCCCTGTCCCCTGGAGCAGGGACGCGCTGCGGCGGCGTGGTCGGTTCGTTCAAAGTTATTTCCATGGCAGTGAAAACCCATCCTACAGCGCATCATCTACAAAGCCCTCTGAGATCCATGTTTACGATCCACCGCCGAGTATGGGATCTGGTTATTTGTGTTCCTGGGGCCGCCTAACGTACAGACGCGACATGTGGGCTTCCCCCGAGGGGCTGTGTGGATAAGCCCCCCGAGGCCTTGCTGAAAACCTGGAGCCCCTGGAAGGCCCGCCCCCCCCCCCCCCCCTAGCCTAGCCGTCGCGGGGATCACCCGTCCCTCCGTGGGGGTCTATCCCGGCGTCCGTTGACCACCCTGTCCCAATAACCTGCCCCCCCCCCCTCCCTCCTCATCTATCACTCCCGGGTCCTTTTCTTCTGTGAAACACGACCCCCCTCGTGTCCCAGCCCCAAATCCTGAGGCATTAGTGTGTTGATGCAGCTATGTCCGACCCCTGGTTCCCCACCCCGACCCAAACAACGCCCCGGGGGTAGAGTCAGCTCTGATAATAGCCCGTCCGTCCCAGCTGGCACCGCGCGTCACGTCCCGCCTGGCGTCCCCCCCCACCCCCCGGTCTCTGCTGGCGGCGCCCCCCCTCCCCGTCTCTGCTGCCGGCGCCGGCGGCATCGAGGCCTCAGGATTCCCCTCCTCCGCCTCAGAACGGGTCGGCGTTCCCCTGGGGTACGTGTGGAGCCTCGCTAGGAAGCATTTTCGAACACTTATGGTCAGCAGTTGGCGATGGTCGGTTATCCCCCCCCTTTGTTGTTCGTACAGACAGACTAGGGCGTGGGTCGAGGGGGGCAGTGTGTTCCTTGGTTCGGTCTACAGCAGGGGCTCCCAAGCTTTTCCGTCCCCGACACCCCCAAAATATTGGTGCCAGAGACTCGCAACACCCCACTATACCGTATAAACGTTCGCACTAATAGGCCTGCGCTATTCAAACGTGCGCATAAGAACAAAAGAACACAATAGCGGGACCCTAACTACCATAATATGAATTGATATAGTCATTTAATTGAATGTATGAAATGCGCTATACAAATAAAGCTTTGATTGATTGATTGATTGATTGATTGGTTGGTTGATTGTTGGTTGGTTGGTTGGTTGATTGATTGATTGATAAAAAGTGCAGCGACTGCGAGGGAGCGCTACCGTGAGCCCACCTGCTTTGTCGTAGAGGATGTGGGACCTCTGGAGGCCCTCCTTGATGTGCTCCTCCCGCACCACCACGTCGCGGGGGGTCCCGTCCGGCGCCGCCCGACCCGCGGCCCGCGCCGCTCCCGTCCGGGCCTGGACCGCCAGCTGGAGCCCGTTGAGTCCCGCCCGGGCGTCTCCGTCGCACAGGTGGGCGATGGTGTCCAGGGCCTTCTGCTCGATGCAAACCCGGGGCCTGAAAAGCACCGTGATGACGGAAGAAAAAAACAAAAATGGGCACGGGCGGTCTGACTCGACGGGCGTAGGTTTTGGGGGATGAGCTTTGTCATTGGTTGATTTACTGCCCAATCAGTGGCGGACGATTGTGATTGGTTAAAAGAAACACAGCCCCCCGCCCTACCCCCGAACGGTAACGAGTGCGGCCAGACCTTTCTCCGGCGCTGACACGCCGCAGATCAAGTGTGGAGATACAGCAGCTTTGGCTGTGCGAGACCATTAGACTGGAACATTATGCCGCGGAATGTCGATGATATCTTACCCCTAAATGAGCAAGGGCGTACTCATAGGTCGGCTGCTGAGGTGACCTCTTGCCACTGACCCGAAAAGCGGTGCCAGAGCCCTCCCAGAATCCTTTGCCAAGGACCCAATCCGTCACCCAGGCCCTTGAGGATAGAAACCCAGCAGGGTGCCGCTGTCTACGGGCCCACGACCGCCTGGCCCTCCCTCCAGCTATGGCGACGCAAACCGGAGCCTGGGCAGGCCTCTCGACTTCTATTTCACCCCGACAGCATCGGCGGCGTCCTGGGAACATGCTCCAGCACGCAAGGCTGCTCGCTCTCAGCACCGTCTCTACTGTCGAATGGACGGACAGCTGTGCGTCTGGACTAGTTCAAGTGGGGATTGCGAGTTATTCTCTCAGAAGGGTAAAGAAACGATAATGAAGAATTCAAGTGACTTTTCTACCACAGCGACGGTTTGTTTTCCTGGCGCTCATGAAGGGAATTCAAACTTTTTTTATTGTTGAAATAAAAGGTAAAACAGTATGGAAATGTGGCTTTTCATGCAATTTGTCTTGCCTTGAAAACCCTGCGTTTATGTACAGTAGGGTTGTTCAAACAGCTCAAAAGGACTGGCCTCTTCCTCAAATGAACCTGCTTTCTAACGCCACACAGCTTCGCAACATTTGGCCGGCGAGATGACGAATACAATGCTAACGAAAACATTGTGGAGCCAGCAGGAGTTTTGACATTAATCTCGGGGATCATCTTTAACGGGTCCAGGTGGTGGCAAGGGAACGGACGTCTTTGTGGGAGAACGGCTGTCCCTCCGAGTCTCCAGTGACACGACATGGACACCTCTCTCTTTACACCCCATAATATCCGTCCACATACACTCAGGAGCAACTCATAAGCACCTTCCTGCTGAGAACAAAAACAGGATTTCTGAGGCGGACGTCAGGGTGTGAAAGACACTCGTGATCAATGCTTTATTCTTGGTAGCCTACCTAAATGTTGCAGCAATGAAAAATAATGTGTGATGGAGCCTTTTTCATTTCGTGGAACAGCAAACCTATGCTTTGAATCCATATAGCCAATGAGCCATCAATGGTATTTGTAGACGATCAATATGGTTTATGACCTCGCATCGCATTCTATTCAATCAAAGTGAATTAGCATAATAGATTGATTTAATTTAATTTCCGCCTGTGCCAACAGACGGTGCAAAGGCATTACATTCAAGGCCCTTAGCGTGACGGCCTGTACTGTGCATGCCATTGCTATCTGACACCCAACACCTCATTATGCCTGCTGGGAACCGGCGGCCAACATTGCTGACTTGTCCCCTGCCCACCTCCATTGGGCTGGTGTGACCCAGGATAAGTGATGGGCCGGTTTAATTCGATAGGGACGCATGTTTCTGCTGACGTCGGGTGGGAAAATGTCAGACTGCCCCTTTACACTTTGGTTCGGTAAATCTGTGAAACAGGACCAGGCTCAACACAAATACCCCAAAACAGGGTGTGTGTGTGTGTGTGTGTGTGTGTGTGTGTGTGTGTGTGTGTGGTCGACGAAAGAAAGCTATTAGCCAACTTAAAAGAGTACAAAATGCTTCAGCACATGTCCCCACTAAGACCAGAAGGAGGGCACACATCACACCAGTCTTACAATCACTACACTGGTTACCTGTCAGTTTTACAATAGATTTTAAGCTTCTTTTATTACTTTACGAAGCACTTCATAGTCGTGCACCTGAATACATGTCAGGCATGCTTATACGATATACACCAAGTAGGTCACTGAGGTCCTCTGGCACTGGACTTTTAACGGTTCCTGGAGTCAGGACCAAGAGACACGGGGAGGACTTTTAACGGTTCCTGGAGCCAGGACCAAGAGACACGGGGAGGCAGCCTTCAGTTTTACACCCCCAGCCTCTGGAATACCCTGCCAGAATACCTAAGAATGGCTGAAACCGTGGGAACTTTTAAGCGAGATCTTAAGACTTTTTTTAAATCTTGCTTTTAGCATGTAGTTACCGTTTCTTATTTTCCTTTTCTCTTTTACCATATACGTTTCATCCTGTTTGATTTTCTTATTTTCCTTTTCTCTTTTACCATATACGTTTCATCCTGTTTGATTTTCTTATTTTCCTTTTCTCTTTTACCATATACGTTTCATCCTGTTTGATTTTCTTATTTTCCTTTTCTCTTTTACCATATACGTTTCATCCTGTTTGATTTTCTTATTTTCCTTTTCTCTTTTACCATATACGTTTCATCCTGTTTGATTTTCTTGTTTTCCTTTTCTCTTTTACCATATACGTTTCATCCTGTTTGATTTTCTTATTTTCCTTTTCTCTTTTACCATATACGTTTCATCCTGTTTGATTTTCTTGTTTTCCTTTTCTCTTTTACCATATACGTTTCATCCTGTTTGATTTTCTTATTTTCCTTTTCTCTTTTACCATATATGTTTCATCCTGTTTATTTTCTTATTTTCCTTTTCTTAATTCGTAAAGCACTGTGTGCTCCATTTGCTTGTATGAACATGTGCTATATAAATAAAATTAACTTCATCAACCCTATGACCGCCCCGTCAAAGAGGCACACAACCGACCAACCAACCAGACATTAGGCCCAGCGAGGGGGTGCCTTCGACCTTCGACCCCTGACACTCCCTCCCGGGTGGATCGCGTCCGCTCAACGTCCAGCTGCGCGGTCGTCTCTCTCAGGCGCCCGCCGCCGGGACAAACACACCTGTGTTTAGAGTGAGTCGCTGCCAGGCCGTTCAGCGGACTCGCCCCGGAGGGGGGGGGTGCATGCCCCCTGCCCGCTACCCGCACTGACCCCTCCCCTGCGTCTCTGTCAACAGATATAGAGCAGGAGGGACAGCCAGGCTGCCTGTAATCTGTTAGCGTAGCGAGGGTGGGTACGGAGGGGAGGGAGGGAGGGGGAGAGAGAGAGAGAGAGAGAGGAAGGGAGAGAGAGAAGAGAAGGAGAGAAGAGAAAGAGAGAGAGAGCTTGACCAATCGGGGGCCAGAGGATTTGGGGGCTTCTGGGTGACATGCGGGCCCGGGGGGAATTTGGCGCTCGCGGGGGCGGGGGTGGGGCACTTACTCGTACCCGGGCTGCGTGGCAGAGTCAGACCCGTCCTCCCGATCCCCGAGACGGCCGCCGTCTCCCCGTCCCTCCTCCTCCTCCTCCTCCTCCTCCCCCCGCACGGCGATCCCCAGCGCGTCGACCGCCCGGCGCAGGATCGAGCCCATCGCCTCCGCCGACAGCTTCTCCAGCACCAGCACCCGGCAGCGGCTCAGCAGGGCGGAGTTCACCTGGAAGGAGGGGTTCTCCGTGGTCGCCCCGATCAGGGTCACCGTCCCGCCCTCCACGTGAGGGAGGAAGGTGTCCTACGGCGAGGGCGAGAGATGGGAGGAAAGGAGAAGAAAGTGGTGATCATCATCCCCAGAGTGGCGACATCTCCAGAGTAAGTCTGTGCTTCGTGTCGTTATATCTGTGTAGCGTGTGTATGAAACGATTTCACTCGCTCGGGGGGGGGGGGGGGATTTTTTTTTTCGGCGCAGCCGTGAGCATGTCTAAAGAAAACGATCTCACATATGTGCTGTGGATAAGCTTCACACTTTAGCGCCTCGGCGGGAAGGAGATGCCAGGCTCCAACTCCCTGCTAATCAGCTAGATTAAAGACAGACAGACAGACAGACAGACAGACAGACAGACAGACAGACAGACAGACAGACAGAGATAGACATGCGGTAGATCTAGATAGGTGGGTCTACTTTATCCCCGGCGGGGAAATTGTTGTGCTGCAGCAGTAAGGACAGTGAATTTATTTCAGATTAATTACAGTAAGTAAACAGATTTGTTCAGATCAGGATTAACGAGGATGGAGTAGGTCTGATATTTGAAACCGTTTCATACATCCTTCCAGGGCGATATAGGCCCAAAATACCGCGATGGCTGTATGTTTTAGTTTGCCGCGTTGGTGATTTCAAGGTTATAAACTTACTACTGTACCACGTGGCCTAAATCTTGCAATCGCCAACGCTACAGAACCCAGCCAACAAGGTTCTTTATAATGCAAGTTATTTCCTCATTATGTTGCCATCTGCCCTAGTTTACATTGAACTGTAGTACAGTGATAGATGTGGACTTCAGTAGCTGTCTACCATTATGGAGTTGTGTGGTCACTGTTACAGTGGTTTTATTATGGTCATTATTTTATCACCCACGGTTATCATGGCTGCTTTTTTTTATTGTTACTGTACTGTACATCCCAGAACAACTTCGTCTGTCCTTTAAATAGATTAATTCGATGCATAAATGTCAAAATGAATTCCACTCTCTAGGAATCCGTAGACACAAAGTGGTTGCGGATGGGTACTGTTTCATATGGAAATGAACAAGTGTTTATTTTGGGTTTGGACATTCCCACAATGCTGGAGTTAAGTCTGCAATGATGCTGTGGAGGAAGGCTCGCCGGAGTCATTCACAAGCACACCCAGCCTGGCTGCTGACTAATGTGTCCCGTTTGGCTAGGCCAACGCTAGGCCTACAACGCTAGGCCAACGCTAGGCCTACAACGCTAGGCCTACAACGCTAGGCCAACGCTAGGCCTACAACGCTAGGCCTACTACGCTAGGCCTACTGCTCTAGGCCTACTGCTCTAGGCCTACTGCACTAGGCCTACTGCACTAGGCCTACTGCACTAGGCCTACTGCACTAGGCCTACTGCACTAGGCCTACTACACTAGGCCTACTACACTACTGTAGGCCAACACTAGGCCTACAACTTATACTACACACATTCCTCAGTATGAGGTCACACTCAGAATCAGATAAACCCATCAGTGGAAACCAGGCCAGGTCCAGCCTGGCTTATGTGCGTGGCTGGCTTGTTTCTGTTCAGGACTGGTCGAACGGAAGCTAGTCACGCCAATGAAATAGCTGTGAATTGAAATGACATAAAATAATGTCTGATAAATTAAGATAGGTCTTGTCGCCTGGACACATCAGTTCCAATGCTTCCAATTCTAATCCAGCACAATAAGAGCGGGATAGCCAGTAAGCTCATGAGCTCACAACAATTAGCAGCAGCTTCCATAACATTAATGGTAGCGGTCAGTGGCTAAAGCAGTTACATTGATGATTCCTGTAACGTTAGCTATTTTGCTGCAATTGGTTCAACTTCTGTTTCCGGACAAAGGTAAGGGATAAAAACATTGGAGTGAAAGGATGAACGTGTGGAGGTTTGGGGTATAGTCCCATAAAGTCATCCCCACTGGGGCCTTGAACCTCCGTCTCCCGGGTGGGAGTCCATTGCTTTCACCACTACTCTACTTGTGCAGTGGAGATCGGCAGGTTGATTTTGATATCCTTCTTTATTTTGGTGTGCTGGGAATACTGCCTCTTGTGGTGCCAACAAAGAAATGCAGGTCAACATTGACCGGAGGGAGGGAGGACAAACGCTATTCTAGGTGCGCTGGCTTTCAGCCATGCACAAAAAGCCACTGCCTCTTGTCTAGGTGTGCTGGCTTACAGCCATGCACAAAAAACACTGCCTCTTGTGGTAGCAACATAGAACTGCAGGTCAACAACCCAACGGAGGGAGGGAGGGAGAGAGGGAGGGAGGGAGGGAGGGAGGGAGGGAGGGAGGGAGGGAGGGAGGGAGGGAGGGAGTGACAACCGGACATTTGCTATCTTTGGTGCGTCGCCACGCACAAAAACAAACTCAAGCTCAACAAAAAAACACAAACACAAATGATTCATTTTAATATTCTAATCTAGGTCGATTAATATTGTGGACAGTCAGCTGGTCTTAGGACTCGTACCGGTTGGGGTCAGGACGAAGCAGCCGGATTACCTGCTGGGATTTGTTGAAGCGGTGGATCTCGTCGATGAACAGGATGGTTCTCCTCTTAAACAGGCGGAGCTCGTTCTGGGCCTGCTTGATGACCTCGCGCACCTCGTTGGTGGACGTGCTGGTGGCGGAGAGTGTGACGAACCGGGCGGTGCCCCTCCTCCTACAGGAGCTGGCGATGATGTGAGCGAGCGTGGTCTAGAATGAAAACAAAAAACAAAACAAACATGCAAAAACGGGAGTTCATGGCGCCGATCAATCAGCTAACCTGGCGTCGCCGTCCTGATCACGTGAGCTCACATTCCATTTCACTCCGTAGATCAGTCTGGACATCCACCTGCTCAAACTGATTTCCACCCAACCAGATATTGGTTGGGCCAATCGCAACTGTTTATCTAATATGGGGCGGGTTTGATATGACTGTATCCACTTCGTACAATGACTAACCCACATTTCCTTGCTCTGATTGGTTGTAGGTCTATCCCATTGCGTCCAGAGGTATTTTGGTCTGCGACGGTTGATGCATGATAATGTTGACAACGCCCCTCACAAATCGAAAATGAACAGATAATTTCCATTCACATTTTGACTAATTGGATCTGGCAAAACCAGGCTACCTATCAGCACCTCTCCTTCCCTGACATCTGTTGGCCAATATGCTGTTATATGGGATGTTTTTCAATATAGTACAAGTTGGCCTGCCTATTTCTTCTAAATGATCATGGTGTCCAATAATGCACATCTAACCTGCATGCCACGAGATTTTAGTACCTGTAAGCCGAATGCATTTTCCAAACCACATAATCCACCTGACTAAAACCTAGCCACTCCTAACCACAGGCTGAAGACAGTCTCATAAATCAATCCCCCCTCTTTAAATCATTGAGATGAGCTCCATACATAACCCAAATAACTCCAGTGAAATCTGAACCCTGGCAGAAGAGGATTGGCAGAGAGAGAGAGAGAGAGAGAGAGAGATTGACCGTATATGTGTCAGCAAAGCATTTGAACGACTTAAAGACACTATGCCATTCTCAGAAGCCCCCTGTGTACTGTGGCCTACAATACAGTATTGTAGTAGGATGTCAAGCCCCTAGAGAACCTTGACTAGTCCTCATCTAAGGATCCTCATCCGCCACCTGTTTTGGTGTGTTGTGTGTACGTTACCGTACAGTACGAGTCTGGACCCATGCTAAACTTTACACAGTCCAAAGCTGCGCCAGGAAGGTCTGTGAAATCCACGGTGAGCATAATGTCCAAACCAGGGGTCATTTTATCTAGCTAGTTAGCTAATGCCAACATGACCATTTATTTTTGTAATAAATAAATGTATTTAATAGTAATATATTTATTTAGTTATTCATTTCCATATAATGTTTGTCAAAGCCAGTGAGCCACTGGAGAGGGGCTAAAGAGCCGCAGATTGCAGACCCATGGTCCAAACAGAGGGATTCACTTCTAGTAAACCTCCTAACGAGTACCAACTAACGGGCTGAAGTCTGCATTAATTTACATGCAACATGCAACACTAGGCATGACGTAGTTCAAACAAATTAGTAAATGTCAAAACATGGTCATTGATGTATCCTATACATTTTTGACTGGAGGCGTCCGGAGCCCATTTTATTTCAAGATGAACGCAATCACACACGCCCCATTCACCTGACAACCACCCAAGGCCAACATGGTAGATGGACTGCACTTATATAGCGCTTTTATCCAAAGCGCTTTACAATCACTCATTCACCCACCAATGCGGTAGCTGCTCTTTTGCAGAGCAATTTGGGGTTCAGTGTCTTGCCCAAGGACACTTCGAAATAATGGAAGTGGAGGCGAACTGCCGACCCTACGATAATTGGACGACCCGCTCTACCACTGAGCCACAGCCGCCCAACCATCAATCACCTTTCCGCATCCAGGGGGTCCCCAAAGGATCAGAGAAGGGATCTCCTGTGAGTCCAGAAGGGATCGCAGCAGCGTGTGTTCCCCCACAACTTTGTTTTGTCCGAAATATTCCTCCAGCGTGCTCGGTCGCATCTTCTCGGCCAGAGGTTTGTCGGTGGTCAGGAGGACGCTGGGCGTCTTCGTCGCTCCGTTCAGAGCAGGTGACGGGAAATCCCCGGGCAGCTCTGCCGTGCCCGCTTCCGTGTCGCTCGGTGAATTGCGCTTTACTCCTTTGCCGACAGTAGTACTACTGACACATGGTTTGTTGAGAAATACATTCCGTTCACTTCGGGGTGATACCGTTAACTTATTCTTTTGAAACAGAGAAAATACCGGAGAAGTAGGCGTCTTCGAGGAAGTGTCCGAGTCCGCGGTGTTGACATGATTGGGACTGTTACCTGGGACAGCTTCGCTGGAAATGCGCGACTTCTTGCTAGGTGGACCGTTCTCGTCTTCAATCGATGATATCGGACAGTCGTCGTTATTCATCAAACACCTGTCCAAATGGGCATTGATCTTGGAAGGCGCAAAGTCCCTGGAACAGACGGGACATTGAACCCAGTCCAAAACCGCCTCGCTCGCCATGCTGGATTTTCCCGCTACCGCTAAACTATGACCCTGACGCGTCACCATAACAACAGACAATTTAAAGGGGTAGTGTGCTATTTTGGACATTTTGCGTTATTTGTCTAGTCTGTCTAACATGAACCAGAAACATAGAAACCATAATTTCAATGATCGTTCCAGTATTGAGCTAGCTGCAGTTTTTATGCAGGCTCTCACAGGGATACAATGGAAGTCAATGGAGCATACGTAAATGCGTTGAATAACTATGATGAATGTGCTTTTCTGAGACAGGAAGCACAGGGTGTAATCTTACCGCTTGTGAAATGTATCGCAATCCAAATATTTTTAGGTGTTTGGCATGACTTGAATATAGTCCTCCATGGGAGCAGTGAAGACAAGCGCCAGGGGAATGCTTATGTCCAAGTCATGCCAAACATGTAAAAACATTCGGATTGCGATACATTTCATAAGAGAGCTTACTGAGACTAGTAAGATTACACCCTGTGCTTCCCGTCTCAGAAAAGCACATTTATTATAGTTGTTCCAACACATTTACGTATGCCCCATTGACTGCCATTGTAGCTCAGTGAGAGCCTGCAGAAAAACTGCAGCTATCTCAATACTAGAACGACCAAAATAGCACACTACCCCTTTAACCTAGTGCATGATAAAAGAGGGATTCGGCCCTCAATAACTTAATAGAATTGTTTCAGTCCACCGGCTTGTTTTAAAATAATTAATAAAGACCAAACCAGTTTTGAGACTTCCTGCAAATCTGTGTCAGCTCATTGTAATGCATTGTGGGTCATGTAGTTCTGCAGCTTCACAGTTGGTTCACCTCACTGCAGGTCGTAGCTTTCTGGTGCAGCCCGAAATAACCAGAAGTCAGCATCCTCCTCAGTAAAAGATTCAAGACTCACATTATATTACATGCAATGGGCTGTTGATCTCCCATAAAGCATCCACCAATTTTGACTGGAATTGTTAACATATGATCATGTGTTGTCTTTCTTCTCTCGCCATGCAGGTCAGACAAAAGGCCCAGCCATGAAAGACAGGCATTAGAAGCCCCGGTCTCTCAGAGGAAGACAGCGTGGGCCCATGAAGAGAAGGCTGGAGGCCGCGTGTCCACGCCAGCTAATGGAGCTGGAGGCCTTGTGTCCACGCCAGCTAAGGGGGCTGGAGGCCTCGTGTCCACTCCAGCTAAGGGGGCTGGAGGCCGCGTGTCCACACCAGCTAAGGGGGCTGGAGGCCTTGTGTCCACGCCAGCTAATGGAGCTGGAGGCCTTGTGTCCACGCCAGCTAAGGGGGCTGGAGGCCTCGTGTCCACTCCAGCTAAGGGGGCTGGAGGCCGCGTGTCCACACCAGCTAAGGGGGCTGGAGGCCTTGTGTCCACGCCAGCTAAGGGGGCTGGAGGCCTTGTGTCCACGCCAGCTAAGGGGGCTGGAGGCCTTGTGTCCACGCCAGCTAAGGGGGCTGGAGGCCGCGTGTCCACGCCAGCTAAGGTGTCCAAGCTGATGTCCGTCCGCCAACGCTCCGAGTCCGACGGCCAGTGTATGGCCAAGCTGGCCTTCTTCCACTATCTGGAGAGAGTGGAAACCATGCGCTGTTTCTGGGAGAAGAAGCACATTGAGCTGGAGGGAGATTTTCCAGAGGTAGGCTCACTCACCCATCCACCCTCACCTTTCCTAGAAAACAGAACGTGTGATATTTACTGTGTCATGTTAAAGAGAAATATTTATTTGTGAAGGCTACTTTTTTATTTTTATGAAAACCACTGACGATACAACATTTCTAGTAGTTCCATGACACCCTGCATTTGATTCAACATCATGGTCGACTAGCGACATCTAGTGTCAAAATCTCCTCACAACAGTAGTATTTAGTAATTTCTTTGGGTTCCACCAGATGGCTCTTATTTCCAAGGTGAACATTAAGAAGTATTTATTTTGCCACATGATGGTGTCTACCAACTTCTAGCTAGTCCACATGTGAGAGAAAACAGTTGACCTGTTCAGAAACAACAACCAGTCAAACACCGTTTTGTGCATTTGATTTGATAGCTACAGCACCATCTTATTGTTTTGCATAGCTACTGTAAACCCTCTTACAACCCTGTATTCTAAGCACTTTAAACAATGAAAACTATGATCAGTTTAATAGAGATCCGTATGTCGCATCCGCCCATAGATTTCATAAGCCAGACATATTATACATTGTGTCTATAAGCAGCCATGTCTAGACTCTAGAGTAGCTCGAATGTTTCAGCCCAGGCACCCAAGGGAAGGTGTACTGAAGCTATCATCCACTAGCGAACTCTCCTTGTGAGTCTATACTTGGCCCAGCCTGTGGTGACGCCAGAGAAGTCTAGGCTGGTTTCCAGACGTGCCACGCATCCCTGTGATTGTTTCGGTGTTTTCTGAAGCCGATCCCCCCCTCCCCCCCCCAGGGTGGCGCTGTCGGCCAGGTGACGTGGTTTTGAGAGTCCTCCGTCGAAGCCCAACGCCCCCTGGGCTCCAATCAGAATAGTCGGGCGTAAGACACCACGTGAATGTCTGGGTGACATTTGCAGCCGTAACTCAATAGCACTGGCTATTTACACCACTTTCCACGTCTCTAAAGTCTAAAGCAAGGCTTGTCCTATCAACACGAAATTCTTTCTCCTAAATCTCATGTGTTTTTATGCCCTAACTTACTCCTCATAGTTGTGAGAGATGGAGAAAGAGAGGGAGGGAGAGAGTAGAGGGAGGGAGGGAGAGAGAGAGAGAGAGGGGAGGGAGGGAGAGAGAGTGGGGATGAGAAAGAGAGGGAGAGAGTGTTAAGCAGCTCTCCCTGACACCCTTTGCTGGCACCTGTCACTCCTTTGTCACAAGATCAAACCTGCCTCTCGTTTGGGGTCCGAGCTGATGAGGGCGGGGTTAGACGAGAGTGGAGGAGAGGAGGAGAGGAGGAGAGGAGGCACAGTAGCGCACTGTTCTCCTCCTGGCCCCGGGAAGCCCTCTCTCCTAATCAGCACGCTGCCATTCCAGTTAAACGTCGTCAGACTCCCTCTCCCACAGCTCAGAGGCAACAGTGACGCCCGGGGGAGCGAATTATAAAAACTAGCCAGGACAGGGTGAAGAGAGGAGGGGGAAGAAGGGGGAAATTGGAGCGAGACCATGGAGGGCTTCTTCAAGGGCAGGGACATCTGGGTAGTGAGCGGAGTGTGTCTGATGGCCTCCTACCTCTGGCACAGGCTGTGGGATCTACTCTCCAGGGCATCCCTTCGGCCTGACGGGCAGGTAGGGGACCTGGGAGGCTCTTGGATCTGAAATGGGCCATGGCCTTTTATACACCCTCCGCTAGGGCTGTGCAATAAATTCCATACAGCAATGCTTTTTTTTTTTTTGCACGATGCCGTATGGATTTTACAGTATCTAGTACAGTATCTATGCAGTAAAAAAAAAAGTGCACAAGGAAAATATACAGAACAAGACAAGAAATAGATATAGATGTAGAAAATTAAGGATACGATATGTATCGTATTGTGACCCATGTATCGTGATATGTAATGTGACCGCCACTGGAGGTTTGGTTCTGATGTCTGCATTCCTTAAAGGGGTGGGGGGGGGGTGGGAAGTGTTCCTTTTTTATTTTTTTCCATATCGCGAAAATTGACATTGCGAAGAACCCACTCAATATAACAAACTGTTTTAGGATCACTAAATAGTCATATTTTGTCGTCAAAATCCACGTCCTGTAAGAAGTGTGAACAGCTCAGAATCTTTGAAGCCCGTTTTCTCTGCTTAGTGATTTCAGGTGAACCAACATTCACAGAAGCATATCTTCTTCAAATTTTTGCAGACTTCAATGCATGGCACCTCATTTGAAAGCTTACGATTTACACTGTAATAATCTTTAAAAAAAACTGAAAAATGACCTCGGCAGACATGAGGACCAAACGTCCAGTAGCAGTCACGTCATCACGTATCGCACTGTGAGGTCCTTGCCAGTGCCCAGCCTTGCCCTCTGCATTGCTACAATCGTGTTCTTATCTACCAATGCTGATTCACAAAGCCTGGGGAAGTATAATGTACAATTTACCTGTGTCATGTGACCTATGTCAGTAATTACAGTAGATTGATGTTTCCCTGTTAGCTAACCCAGTCTAACTACAGCATTTAGATGTTTACCGTTGTCCATTCAGTACGTGAACATGCATTGTATTGTATGTATTGTTATAGCATTGCTTGTATAAATACAAAGCTCCATTTATACACTGCTGTCTACTTCGTCATTGAGGTAGACAACAAGTCAACACCTGTGTGCAAAAACCCTGACGACACAAGACCATCCACTAAATATGACCATGAGATCTTTCACACCCGTGGGCATTTTCACCCCGGTCAGCAGTCACGGTACGATGACAGCTACAGCAGGCTATAGATATCCACGTTTCACTTTCAGCACATATGTTAGTACTATTTATTTTATGCAATGAACTAGTCATGGGCTCGGCCCCAGACCCTGACGTGCTGTCTGGACTGAGAGGAAAGTGCCTCATCCCCACTTAGTCTCTTTCTGAGTCACGTTTGACATCAGATATTTCCAGTTTGCAAGAGAGGTGCGCAGAGTGAGGTAGATTTTTAAATTCTTAATTTTTAATTCAGTTAGCGAACTCAATACGTGGCCGAACTGTGGAGTTCGTTAATTTGACAAGATGTCGGTGGATGATGATAACTAAATTACACGGCTCACGAGGTAGAGTGGGTCGTCCAAAGATCACAGGGTCGGCGGTTCGAATCCCGGCTCCTCCTGTCCACATGTCATTGCCTTGGGCAAGACACTGAACCCCAAATTGCTCCCAATGAGCAGGCCAGCACCTCGCATGGCAGCTGCCGCCATCGGTGTGTGAATGTGTGTGTGAATGGGTGAATTAGAGGACATTGTAAAGCGCTTTGGATAAAAGCACTACAGTATATAAGAGCAGTCCATTTACCATACATAAAACGCATACAGTTTAGTCCTATACTGTAGGCTGCCCAATGGTGAATTTAAAGCTTGTTTCATCCAGAATCAGAGTTTGTTTATTGCCAGGTTGTTTTTCAACATACAGTACTAGGAATTTGTTTGGGTCCATGGTGCATAACATGGAGACAACATTGGACAGGGTGCCGAGACGAGACAGTGCAAAGACAGGACAGTGCGAAATAGCAGTACAAAATATGAATGCAAAATCAGATAAAAACAGTATACAAAATGCAGTGCAGTCAGTGTATATACAGTGTATGAGTGTGCAAAATGTAATGTGTGTGTGAGTATACAGTGTGTGTGACGTGATATGTGAGTGCAGTGTGTCCTATGTACAGTACCTTCAAACAAACACACTTACATAATCCTTGAGGCAAAATGGGAGGTTCCAGTGGTGGCCAAGTGTCCAACTCCAGGCTGACCTCTAGGGGGGGGCACAACACACTGCTTCCAGCATGATGTAAGTGTGTTTGTACTGTCGGACAGCTGTTCACTAGGGTATCAGTGTGTGTTCCTGTTGCGGTATTGGACTGAGTTGGCTCTCTCATAAACAGGGAATGGATGTATCCTCAGAGAGCGGGGTGTGTGTTCAGTTCAGTAGTATACTTATCCAAGATAAGTCTTATGTGATTGTGTACAGGGTCAACTTCATAGGGTGAGAAGAGAGTGGTTAATCTGCCCTGAAAACCAAAGTTATAATTGTTTGGGAAAGACAGAAGCTCAAACACAAGATGGAGATATTTCTCCCTCTCTTGTTTCCATTCCTCTTGTGGCACTTGGGGGATAGGCACTATAAATATATGTGACTAAGCTCCCCCCTATGTAACATGTCTGTCTGTATGCTGTCCTCTGCATGCGATGCCCTTATTTAACTGCTATTGATATTATGAAAGTGTAACACTGAACGTGGACAATGTACAATCAACCAACAAGCCTTCAGACTGACGTGCTTCTGGCAACTACAAGCCTACTATCAGTCCAATCTATGTAGGCTGCATTAACTCATCTCTTTACTTTAAATGATCCTTCCTTTTGCTTGTTGTAGAGTGCCATCTGCTGTTTAAAGTCCATGCTTACAGTTTGGTACGTGATCAACCGGCCACTTTTGTAGGGGCCCCATCTCCTAGAAGTTCGAATGTTGGTTGGTTGATTGTATTTATTTGAAAGTTAAAGGTCATTTCAAAGTGTAACCAAGAAGCAGCTTCCAAGTATAGCCTACCAGTTATTTTAATCTGCAAAACATAGGCTCCATTCTCTTGTTTCAATCATGTAGAGGTGGAAAAAAAAAGAAAAAAGACGTCTATTAATTTACTAAAGCGCTTTTTTCATACCCAACATAAGGGACCTGTCTCCGTGTTCGTGGTGTCCCGGTGTGCTGTGTTTACAAGTCTCGAGCGGTGGCATGAGGGCGTGAGCGTCATGGGGGTCTCGGACGCAGCAGGTGTCACGTTTCCTGGCCGCCACTCACGTTTTTTGACCACTAGTTTCCAAGAGACGGGTGGAGGGAGCCGGCAGCCGGCCTGGTGTGAGATGGGATTGAGAGGGTGTCGGAACACAACCCCCCACCACCACCACCACCCCCGCACCCAATAGCAGCACACGACCCTGGAGCGTTCCAGGACAGTGTGTCCTGGGTAAGGGAGGCAGCGCTCCAATTTTAACAACATAGTTTGTTCCTCTGCCAAACCAACGTCCTATAATACCACGCAGGACAGGTCACTCTACTCCGCCATAAACCCCCTGGCACTGGCGGTTTATAGGGCCCAGAAAAAAGATGTGGGTAAAATTAACTGTAATTATAGTGTTATGTGGCTGTGTACAGTATGTTTGCCATGTGGGTTATAGTAATTTTGCTGCAGTGTATGCTAACTTGCTAATAGGGTGGCAGTGACACTCAGCAACAGATGAACGCTGTTTCCTCTCTGCGTCAGGGAGTTAATTGAAAAGGAAAACAAGCAGGAGATCTCTGTTGGTAAATAGGAGAATGAAAATATGTTTGTCACTGCAGTATCTATTTTTGTAATAGGCCCTCCATATCCATTTACCTAATATAGCATCGGTAGTATCTTTCAGCTGACCAAGAAAACAGTTCGTTCTTTATCTGTTCCAAATATAAAGGGTAAACCAGGGCACAGGCCTACATGAGTGCGGCACGCACGCACGCACATGCGCGCGCGCACACGCACAGATGCCAATGTCCCTGCAGCCATGAAGGTAGGCCTACCAGCCAGGGCGACTGGATCATGACCCTCAACCTCCTGATAACTTTGCTGTCACTTTAACTAAACACCATTTCGATCATGCGCCATTACGTGGCAGCAGCCATTCCCTCCCCCACCCACCGAGCCCCCACGAGCTCCACTTGGCACAACAACAACCCTGCATTCTGAGAAGGGTGGGCAGAGACTTGGGGATCTCAAGATGCCATTGCCCACTGTAAAAGTGTAAACGACACCGAACATGGACGCCTGGTTTATGTAACGAGCACCACCGCCACCACGGCCTGTTTCACCGTAGAGTTCCCCTGGCTCTCAGAAAAGTCATATTAGACGCCGTGCGTGCAGTCCTATAGATTTCAATGGTGATTTTTTTTTGAAGTCAGATTTGAATGGAGAGTTTTGTGATCTGACATACTGCCTGCTACTGTGGGCAGTGGGTAAGCGTTGCTAGCTAGGCTTCACTAGCTGCAGTAGAGCTGTGTCCGCCCACAACAGTGGAGGTGAACCCAGGAGAGACATACTGTAGGACATACAGTAGGACATACTGTATATTGTAATTGTAACGCTAGGGTGCTTGGCAGCTGTATAATATGGATCCTAGGCTCGCTTCTTCCACTGTTTTAACAGCGGAGGCGTAGCAGAGCCTCGTTTCATACTGTAGCCTACGTCCCGATGCTTTCCTGAAAGCGGCGGTTGATTTCTGCGCGGCGGGCGCGCGCCTTGACTTTCCCCTTCGCCGGCTGCGCATGGAAAGTTTTATTTTTTATTTTTATTTTATTTTACTCCCATTTCTTCAGTGAAGAGCTCCGCGTGCGTAAGGCAACCCTCCCAGACTCTCAAAGTGACCCAGATGAATGACCCGCGTTGTCGGAATTACCGTTCTGTCATCTGTTGGTGCCCGGGGACAGGTGTTGTGTGCCCCCCCCCCCCCTTCCCTCTCTCCCTCCCCCACCCTCCTTCCTAGCGCCCCTGGTCAGTGAAGCCTGGTAACGCTCCCAGCTGTTACGCCCCCCCAAGGGTCACCTGTCCCCCCGCTAGGACCCTTGAGAAAACGCAACACAGAGGACAGGACTAAAATAGGCTCTCGCAAGCACTCCAACCTCGGTGCGAGGGGGGACAAAACAGAGAAAACCGTCCCTGCGGCTTCGTTTGTGGTGGAGCTGGAACTGTGTCCCCCTTCCTAACAGCCCCTCACTGCCCCACTCACCCAGGAACCTTTTGGCCTGGGCTGCCAGATTGTAACGAGTGCTTGGCTATTTTGGGTCAGGCAGGCCTGGGCAGCTCAGTTTGCAGTCTGGGCCCCCTTTGTCATGCACCCCCCCCCCCCCCCCCCCCTCCCAGGCTAAGCCGGCATGCCTCCCAAACCTCATCATCATCCCTGGATCAAGGCGAGCTGCATGAGTTGGCAGGAACATGAACCATTAGCTCCTATCTGAAGTGGCCTCTTTGTTGACTGCGTGTGGTTAAGACTTAATGTCTAATCTGATAAACTACAACATCCCAAGATTGGCAGGTCTAATCTGATAAACTACAACATGCCAAGATTGGCAGATCTAATCTGACAAATTACAACATACGGTACCAAGATTGGCAGGTATAATCTGAGAAACCACAACATACTGTACCAAAATTGGCAGGTATAATCTGACAAACTACAATATAACAAAATTGGCAGTTCTAATCTGACAAATTACAACATACCAAGATTGCCAGGTCTAATCTGACAAACTACAACATACCACGGTTGGCAGATCTAATCTGAGAAACCACAACATACAAAGATTGCCAGGTTGATTTTATACGTTGATGGGACTTCTCATGTCACCTCTCTAATTTGACTTTGTTGGCAATAGGCAATGTTTTTGTATCAGATTTTATGATGTATTTGGTTAACTACTGCTATATTTCATTGGTAGCATATTTTGATTGATACTGTAGATTCAGGTTTTACATGTATGAGAATCAGATTTCAAGTCCTAAATTAAAGTTGATCGTAACCGTCTGTGCATGAGTAAGCATGCGTGACATGTTTGAAGCCTCTGCGTGGGTGTGTTTGTCAGTGGAGAGACACCAAATTAATCATCCCCACCACCCTTCTCAGCTTTCAGCACAGGGGCTGAAGATCTTAAGTCCCTAACAATCCTGGACTGCAACTAGCCTCACTTGTATGCTGCTGGATGCTAGTTAGTTAAAGGCTTTTAGCAGGCGGTTTTCCATTAGTGCATGGCTGATGTTTTGGACTCAGATACAGATTACTCAGGAAGAGATACAGCAGGACTCTGTGTGTTTTAATCCGGTTGTCCCGCGTCTGAATGCCGCAAAGATACCGTATAAATCCTCTGGCGGTCATCAATAGACATATTATCTCCTTTCCAAAGCACCGCTCACAGCTGTTCGGGGGGGGGGGGGGGGGGGGGTACTTTTAACATGATTGTTTGATATTTTGACCTTATAAGTGTCTACGACTGCTTATAAATAAAACACTTGGTGACCCTCTACTCTTCTGGGGACACTCTGTGCAAGCACAGCAAGCGTGTCCTGCTATAATGACGTCTCCTCATGAAGTCATCCCATTCACATGTGGATAAGGACATGAGACGAGCCATAGGAGCGTAGCTGCACAGGTTTTCCCAGCCCGTCTTGAGGAGGAGCCGTGTGTGTGTGTGTGTGTGTGTGTGTGTGTGTGTGTGTGTGTGTGTGTGTACACGCTGGCCATTCTGACACCTGGCAGGCCGCCAGTGAGGCCGTGTGGTGGGTTTGACATCGAAAGGCTCTCAAATGTCTCACGGCCCCCACAGTGCCAAACCGCCGCCCCCCTCCCCCCTGTCTGTCCTCTGCTGACGTAGGCCGTTCCATTTACATTTAGGGGGGCCGGCTTACCCCCCTCCTACTACCATCGGCAGTGTGGAGAAGGGCGGCAGCAACGGGCTGTGGGTGAGAGAACCAGAGGCACTCATGACCCAGTGACTGAAGCTCAGAGGTGCTGCCGTGGATTAGCGTTCTGCCTCGTCTGAAGGGTTAGGCTGCGGCCTGAACACCAATTACCGGATCTTGGATATTGAGAGCGGGAGATCTTTCTTGTTATCTTGTCGTTTTCTCGCTTACATTTGAGCGCTTGGCTTGGTCGGCCCATCTGTATAAGCGGAGCACTGAGGGATAGAGCTGGCAGCGTTTTTTGAAGCAGTTTTTTCGCCTGTCTCGGGGACGTCGTCGCCGGTCCCTCGTCTTTCCAGATTGGGCGTTCTGACTTGATACCGACGCTATGAGCTCCGCGACAGTGAACGCTTCCTCGGAGCCGGACCCGAGCGACGGCCACGGCGCAGGCCTGGACCTCATCCAGGACCGCATCGAGTCCCTGAGCAGCAAGATGGACCGGCTCATCAACATCCAGGAGAAGGTGCTCCTCAGGCTGGACGGCATGTCGCAGGACATCGGCGGCATCGAGAGCGACATGGAGTCGCTGATGGTGGACAAGGAGGAGATCCACCTCCCGCCCAAGGCCGCGGTCCAGCCCTCGACCCCGGCGCAGCACCAGGGCGCGGGGCCGGAGATGAAGGACATCTGCCGGGAGATGAGCTCCATCATGTCCGCCGTCAACCGGCGCTCCGAGCAGCAGGCCCAGAAGCTGGAGGGGATGGAGAAGCTGGTTCTCGGCATCCAGCAGGTGATCGGCTTCATCGGGGAGACGGTGAAGAGCTCCCGCGTCGCGCAGATGATGTTCAAAGGCCGCGCGGCGCGGAAGGCGTCCAAGCCCAAAGACGGCAAAGGCAAGGTGAGCGCCCGAGCTGGCTGGCGTCCGGAGATGAGCGCTTGAGCATAGTCACAAGGAAAGTTGACGGTGTGAATCCTAGAGCTCCAAATATATATATATATATATATATAACTGAATATTAAAAAATTCAGTTCTCAGGCGTGTGATAACATCAGCACTGTAGAATCCACTGTAGAACCCACTGTATTATCAACAGTTGCTGTATTTAATCTTTACTCAACTGAACGGTGCTCTGAATTACATCAAGCACACAACTAACATATTAGCAGACCAACAATCCCAGATAAGGAGCTCCATCGATTTGACGTAAAGGACAAACGCCGAAGCCCTATCTGTTAATGCTACACCTAATGTTTCTTGGCACCGCGTGCACTATGAAAGTGATCAGAGCAGCATTGGCTGACCAGTCAAGATGGAGGTCTATTTTCGAGGATTGCGGCTTGGCTCGTGCGTCTTGTTTCCTTGATGTGACGCAATTGCGGGCAGCACAACGAGCTCCGCGTGCCTCTGAGTTTTTGAAACGACACGGCAATGACAGATAAATAACAGATAATATCCACATCCAAGTGTCGGTTGCCTTGCATTCTCTCTCTCTCAGGCCGTTTGTTTATTTATTTATTTACCAACCAAATAAGGATCAGAATTTGAAGACGGTGGACATATTTTGACCCATTTTACTTATTTTACTGGTGAAAAAGAGCACCATCTCATTGGCACATTTCCACCAACTATGACGCTGAAATGTAACTACTGTCTTAAGTACTGTAGGATAGATCCCCAGCAGCTACTGTATAACGTGGCCACATTGGCATGTGGCGTGCTCAGGGACCCCCTGAGGGCACGGGGGGGCCACTCTGGGGCCAGGGCTGGAATGCCAGGAGCCAGGTTTGGTTCTACTGTTTTTGGATCTTGGTCTCTGTGTGTTTATAATCTGAAAGGTCATTCACCCCCGGGCTGGGCTAGTAAGGTGTCAAGTGTCAAAGGTTTGTGATGAGTCACCCCCAACCCTCCCCTACCCACCCAACTCTCATTCTCTCAGAATTTGCAGTTGTGTGTGTGAACACATTATAGGCCAATCTCTGCCCTTCAGTATCTCTCCATCCTCCAATAGAATTTATTTGAAGCCACTGGCTGTATCGCGTTGGGACACCATGTATGTATGTATGCATGCAAATGTTATGTATGTATGTAAATGTTATGTATGTATGTATGCATGTACAGTATGTAAATGTTATGTATGTATGTTTGTATGTATGTATATAAATGTTATGCATGTATGTATTTAAATTGTAGGTAGGTAGGTAGGTACGTAGGTACAGAATGTATACGCATGTATGTATGTATATGTATGTAAAATCTCAAGCACCTCATTGCACTGCATGGGAAACGCAGGAGTCAGACTCGATAAAGTTATGCATAGACTTTATTAGCAGTCGTGCCATTGGTGACGGTGTTGAACACCAGTTGATTTAAGGAACCTCATGAATGGCTGTACTTTACACTGCACGCTAAAATTCACTCATCAGTACTATGCCCTAAGTGCCTGGCCATGGCAGCCCGGGATAGACCATCTGCTTGGTTCTACAACACAGGGAAATATATGTCATTATATTGCAGTTGTTGTATTGTTGGATGTACTGTTGATGATGACCCAGTGTGGACAGGCAGACAGTGGCCTGAAGGTCAGCGGGTACGACGCTGGCATTAGGGCCTTAAGCTGGACAGATATCCCAAAGGCCAGTTTATCATCACACTTCCATCACTCGCATGCTGGCGGATGCCAGAGCGGTGTCTTTTTCTCTGGCCAGGGGCCTCTCTGAAGGTGATAGAGGCACTCAGCAAGTGTAAAAGTTTCCACATCAGTAGTGAGGATGTGCCATTTGGGGGAAATGAGAGATCAGGGTAGCCGGCCTCTGTCGTTCTGAAATAAGTTTGACGTTTTAAGGCTGGTATTTAACCCTCATCCCACCAACATATTTAACATACATGGACTAGCGACTGGGCTCCCTGGTTACCCCAGGAATAAACTTCTGGAGGAAACGACCATCATTAAATTTACTATTAATTTACATATTGTGTAAAACAAAAATATACACCTTTCTTTAAATCTATAGAAACTGCACTGGCATCTGAAACCAACATTCCACACAAATGTGGCCTAATGATGTGTGTGATATTTTAAATTATAACCCCATGTCAAACATTATTTTTTTGCCCATCCATTAAAGCCGCGTAGGTGCTTCGACTAGGTTCCCCAAGGACCCCAATACATTAAAAAAACATCAATTGAAACAGAAAGCAATGACAAGGAGTCGATAGGAACAAATTGATTGACAAAGTCATGGACAGTTGGAATGAATAAAACACCTCTGAGATATGACAAGAAATCGGATGAGGGTACAATTATTTTTGAGGTGGCCTAGATCGCAGAACGTTTTTCCATTTGATTGTTGATACCGCTACCAAGTGACTCGTCCTGAAAGTGCCCTCGTCAAGCGGTGGCTCCACCTCCGGACGGGAGGTGTGAGAAGTCTGTCCTAGCGACATCTGCTACTTGGCCTCTACACGGTCCCCAGCCCCCCATCCAGAGTCCCCCGGCAATACTGCCGTCACTGTGGAAACCCCACACTCGACAAATTGCCCCCCGCTACGCGCTCGCTGCGGCGGAGCGACGCCCCCCACCCCCCTCGCTCTCCACACCCCCACCCCCCTCGCTCTCCACACCCCCACCCCCCCTCGCTCTCCACACCCCCACCCCCCTCGCTCTCCACACCCCCACCCCCCCTCGCTCTCCACACCCCCACCCCCCTCGCCCCCCACACCCCCACCCCCCTCGCTCTCCACACCCCCACCCCCCTCGCTCTCCACCCCCCCACCCCCCCTCGCTCTCCACCCCCCCACCCCCCTCGCTCTCCACACCCCCACCCCCCTCGCTCTCCACACCCCCACCCCCCCTCGCTCTCCACACCCCCACCCCCCTCGCTCTCCACACCCCCACCCCCCTCGCCCCCCACACCCCCACCCCCCTCGCTCTCCACCCCCCCACCCCCCTCGCTCTCCACCCCCCCACCCCCCTCGCTCTCCACACCCCCACCCCAATCGCTCTCCACACCCCCACCCCCCTCGCTCTCCACACCCCCACCCCCCTCGCTCTCCACACCCCCACCCCCCTCGCCCCCCACACCCCCACCCCCCTCGCCCTCCACCCCCCCACCCCCCCTCGCTCTCCACACCCCCACCCCCCTCGCTCTCCACACCCCCACCCCCCTCGCTCTCCACACCCCCACCCCCCTCGCTCTCCACACCCCCCACCCCCCTCGCTCTCCACACCCCCACCCCCCTCGCTCTCCACACCCCCACCCCCCTCGCCCCCCACACCCCCACCCCCCTCGCTCTCCACCCCCCCACCCCCCTCGCTCTCCACACCCCCACCCCCCTCGCTCTCCACACCCCCACCCCCCTCGCTCTCCACACCGCCACCCCCCCTCGCCCCCCACACCCCCACCCCCTCTCGCTCTCCACACCCCCACCCCCCTCGCTCTCCACACCCCCACCCCCCTCGCTCTCCACACCCCCACCCCCCTCGCTCTCCACACCCCCACCCCCCTCGCTCTCCACCCCCCTCGCTCTCCACACCCCTCGCTCTCCACACCCCCACCCCCCTCGCTCTCCACACCCCCACCCCCCTCGCTCTCCACACCCCCACCCCCCCTCGCTCTCCACACCCCCCACCCCCCTCGCTCTCCACACCCCCACCCCCCTCGCTCTCCACACCCCCACCCCCCTCGCTCTCCACCCCCCTCGCTCTCCACACCCCTCGCTCTCCACACCCCCACCCCCCTCGCTCTCCACACCCCCACCCCCCTCGCTCTCCACACCCCCACCCCCCTCGCTCTCCACACCCCCACCCCCCTCGCTCTCCACCCCCCTCGCTCTCCACACCCCTCGCTCTCCACACCCCCACCCCCCTCGCTCTCCACACCCCCACCCCCCTCGCTCTCCACACCCCCACCCCCCTCGCTCTCCACACCCCCACCCCCCTCGCTCTCCACCCCCCTCGCTCTCCACACCCCTCGCTCTCCACACCCCCACCCCCCTCGCTCTCCACACCCCCACCCCCCTCGCTCTCCACACCACCACCCCCCCTCGCTCTCCACACCGTTCCTTGATGTTGCGCTGCTCATAAAAGGAAAGATTCCTTCCGAAGTCAGAGCAACAGCCGGAACATTTTCCACTCGGGGTCGCCGCTGCATTCCGCCGCTGCTGACTCTGACAAGCGATCAAGCAATAAATTCGCAGCCTCGCGCCCGCCTGTCCATTCAGCTACCGTGACTAATCCCACGCATGCGCTCTCGCGGCCAGTTTCGTGTGCGTATTGAAATCGGGTCGGCCGACACGGCGCTGCCTGCTACACCGAATAAAGCAACTGAAAAAAGAGTTTTAGAATTAAAATCCGATGGTATTCATTCATCGATCTTGTTCTCATTGCTTTCTTTCATAAAACGTGTTTCCATTAATCATGTTTGTGCCACCCCAGACCTTAGGCTACTCCTCATCTTCCCTAACCTAATCATCCCTCCATCCCATGCGCATGCCATCTTGTCTCTTTAACAGAACGCTACCTGTACTAAAGCCCCTAAAGGAACCGAGGACATAACTGCTGCATGTGAACCCGCGACCCCGAAGCTCCGCGGACCAAAGCATTTCCTCGCCTCCCGCAAAAGTGGAAACATTGTAGGTTGAGTAGCCTGACCGGCTGTAGGCTATTATGGCATGGCGTTCATGGACCATTTCCAGTAGGACATGAATGCTCCCTTCAGCAAAACACTTAACCTCCCAATGTATCACCGTTTAAGGCTGATGGTTAAAGACAGGGGTGTAGTGGAGGGTTTGGAGTACACCCCCTTATTTATAACTTCTTTACCCATGGACACACAGTATAGGCTACCCACATATTTAACCACCTCTAATGTAAAAACTGTAACATCTCTGCAATTTAGCCATTAGAACAGCGGTACACCCACTTCTAGGCACAACTACACCCCTCCCTTATGAAACAAAAGTATATTGCGATATATTGGAAAATATAATGTAATATATCAAACAATATATTTCCATGTATAGGAATAGTTTCCAAAATACTGCAATATATGAAGTGTCTATTCCTTATGTATTATTCAATATATTATGTATGTATTATTTATTATTCTGCATAATTCCTCCATATATTTTACATACTATAATATATTGACAGTTAATATATAGGGGAATGTATTTTCTTTTCATAAGGGCTGGTTAAAGATGTATAGTAATGTTGAATTGGTTAAACTGTAGGGATACTACTGTTACAGGTACACTTCAGTCAGACTTAGATTCCCCCTCTTCCTCTCCACCCCTGTTGTTGTCTGTTCCCCCTCAGATGCGAGATCACAAGGCTAAAGACGAGAAGTCCCATCTGAGCCCGAGGGGCCCGAAAGCACAGAAGAAGAAGAAGCCCTCCGACGCGACAGGTGCTCGCCTCAGAATGCCTTCCAAAAGTGAACGCCGTTCGGTGGGGGGTTGGGGGGGGGTTGCAGCAATAGCTTAACGCCTCACCGGACGACGGCAGCTGCCCGCTGAACACAGCAGCCGCGTGTCAACATGGATGTGTCCCCAACGCTTCCTCTGCCCAGGAGGGGGGCCGGGCAGCGCCCCTGTAGACATAAACACACTAGCGGTCTAGTATTACACCGGGACAGAGGAGCAGAGGTCAAAAAGTCACCGTGAGATACATCACATCGTCGCATCGCTCTTATTTACATCTCATAAGGGTGCTCTGTACTTCCAGCACCCTGCAACCAGAGTGTATATTATAAGATTCACCACAGGCATTTAGGAGCTAGCGGAAAACATGTCACCGCTCATCGTACCGGTATGATGTAGTGCAATGCAAGGCAAGTTTATTCGTATAGCACATTTTAGCAACAAGGCAGTTCAAAGTGCTTTACACGAGACATTAAAAGCATCAAGACAAAGTGCAAGAAACACATAAAAACGTGTGAAACGAAAATGCAAAAAAAAAAGGATGCATGACAAACAAAAAGCTTTGAGCATGGAGCGTCCGCGCAGGGCGGGCGAGGTTGACGTTGAATTGTGATCCGCAGACGCCGTGTCCCCGAGGAAACAGGCGCTGCTGCTGGAGGAGGTGCGGCAGCTCAACAGGGAGAACCGGGAGAGGTCCGCCCACCCGTCGTCCGTCGCCGCCCTCCCGGAGGAGGAGGAGGAGGTGGGGGGAGCGGAGGAGGAGCGGGAGAGGTCCGCCCACCCGTCGTCCGTCGCCGCCCTCCCGGAGGAGGAGGTGGGGGGAGGGGAGGAGGAGCGGCAGCGCCCCGCCTCCCCCGCCGTCCCCGGGACGCCGGACGCCGCCCCCGAGGGCCCCGTGGCTGGGGAGGAGGAGGAGCCAGCGGCCAGGGTGAAGGCGGCGGACGAGGAAGAGGAGGAGGAGGAGGGGGGGGGGGGGTCTCCGCAAAGCCGAGCCCCGGGAGGAGGAGGAGAAGGAGGAGGAGGAGGAGAAGGGAAAGAAGGAGAAACCCTCGGTGGTGGTGGAGGAGCCTGATGAGGCCGCGGGCGCTGAATACGGCCCGCCAGAAGCCGAAATCACGGACAGGGAGTTCCCTCCCCTCCCGGTGACCCCGGAGCCCGACTCCGTCCCCCGGAGGTACGCTGTCACTCCCAAACCGTCTTCGTCCCCGTCACCTTCCCTCTTTTCGCTCTGTCCGCTTACGTCATCGCGATCGGTATTAGGGCTGGGTATCGATTCGAATTTCAAGAATCGATTAGATTCCGATTCACAAGGTTCAGAATTGACTATCATGATTCAATTCGATTCGATTCGATTCAATATCGATTCGGTTAGTGTTACTAAAACCATTTTTTTTGAGCTGTAACCTTAATTACATGACTGCCAAGTTATGCAACACATCAATTCTAGGGCTGGGTATCGATACTGATTTCCAAAAAGGAATGAATGAATGAATGAATGAACGATTCATTCCTTAATTTATTCATTCATTCATTAAATAAAAGATCGATTTTGGGATTCATGAATCGATTCTGAATCATTTGATTCAGAATCGATTCAGAATCGATGAATCGATTTTTTAAAACCCAGCCCTAATCGGTATCTCCGCTAAGAGAGGCACGCGAGCACAATTTCCCGCAGTTTCTAATTTGTGAACCATGTCTGTTCCAGCTGTGAGGAGCACCACGGGGCGTCAGCATCCCCGTCGTCGTTGTCGTCGTCGTCGGACCAGGACCAGATGGAAGAGATCAACCCCGGGAGCAAGCGACGTGTAGCGGAGGAAGACGAGGAGGACCACAAGAAGAGCCGGGTGGAGCAGGGAGAGGAGGAGAAGGAGGAGGAGGAGGAGGAGAAGGAGGAAGAGCAGGAGGAGGAGTCTGACGGCTGGGGCATCTTCAAAGCGGACGGGGTGGAGATCCGGGTGCAGCTGAAGACGAGGGAGGAGCCTGAGAGCAGGGCGGAGCTGGAGCAGGAGAAGGAAGAGGAGGACGACAGCGCCGCCGAGCGGTTCTTCATCGGTGAGTACTTAAATACTTCAATTAAATCAATCACAGGACCCGGGGGGGGGGGGGGGGGGGGGTCTTTAATTGGCCACACAGTGACACACACGTTACCCTTAGCACACAGTACACACACACACACACACACATGGAACCTTCGGGGGTCGCCGGTGGAAACTGCCTCCTGCATTTCTCCCATCCCGAGCCGTCCTCCTCCAGTGGGCGGCCATCGCCCAAGGCGCCCGGGGACCAAGACCAAGTGCTCGGCCCAAGTCCTGGTCAGGGCCAGAACCGAAGAGCATCTGTTCTTCTGCATGTCTTTGGTATCTATTAGTCATGCCTGGAATACGCGTAAAATATCCACTCGTAGTTGGTCATGGCTGATATTTGGATAGGGTCAACCAGCCTGCTCTCTGGCAATGAGGGGGTATCACATCAAATGTGCCTCCCCTCTCATGTTTACTACAGTGCATTAGTGGGCCCGGGTGCTAACGTGATTACCGCAGTCCCGAGGTAGCGTTACTAAACCACATGCCGGTTCATTAAACAATGACGCTTCTTCTTCTTCTCTCGTCTTGCTGCCTCATCTTCCTGCCATCCCCCCCTCACCCTCGCTCTACTTTAGACTCCGCCCCCCCGCCAGCGGCCCCCTTCAACCACCGGATCGTGTCGGCCAAGCCCAACCAGATCAACAACTTCTACACCATCAACCGCCAGGAGATCTTGGGAGGGTACGGGCCGGACTCAACGTGCTCTACAGGCCTCTGCTGAATATTCACTACTTAAACCCACCAAATATATACAACCTACAGAGACTCTTCTCTACTCCTCTCTTCTCCTCCTCCTCTCTTCTCCTCTCTCCTCCTCTCTTCTCTTCTCTTCTCCTCTCTTCTCCTCTCTTCTCTTCTCCTCTCTTCTCCTCTCTTCTCCTCCTCCTCTCTTCTCTTCTCCTCTCTCCTCCTCTCTTCTCTTCTCCTCTCTTCTCTTCTCCTCTCTTCTCCTCTCTCCTCCTCTCTTCTCTTCTCCTCTCTTCTCCTCTCTACTCTTCTCCTCTCTCCTCCTCTCTTCTCTTCTCTTCTCTTCTCCTCTCTTCTCCTCTCTTCTCTTCTCCTCCTCTCTTCTCTTCTCTTCTCTTCTCTTCTCTTCTCTTCTCTTCTCTTCTCTTCTCTTCTCTTCTCTTCTCTTCTCTTCTCTTCTCTTCTCCTCCTCCTCTCTTCTCTTCTCTTCTCTTCTCTTCTCTTCTCTTCTCTTCTCTTCTCCTCCTCCTCTCCTCTTTTCCTCTCTTCTCCTCCTCCTCTCTTCTCTTCTCTTCTCTTCTCTTCTCTTCTCTTCTCTTCTCTTCTCTTCTCTTCTCTTCTCTTCTCTTCTCTTCTCTTCTCTTCTCTTCCTCTCTTCTCTTCTCTTCTCTACTCCTCTCTTCTCTTCTCCTCTCTTCTCTTGTCTTCTCTTCTCTTCTCTTCTCTTCTCTTCTCTTCTCTTCTCCTCTCTTCTCTTCTCTTCTCTTCTCCTCTCCTCTCCTCTCCTCTCCTCTCCTCTCCTCTCCTCTCCTCTCCTCTCCTCTCCTCTCCTCTCCTCTCCTCTCCTCTCCTCTCCTCTCCTCTCCCTCTCCTCAGTCAGTTGGTTATTTTTACTTCTGGCCCAGGCCTCAGTATGTGAAACCCTACTCCTGCCGCCAGCTGGTAGCTAATCGCTAAGTGTTAATCCAGCTCTTCAAAGGACCCCCCCCCCCAACTCACCTTTAGTGGAATAACGGAGAAAACTCAATACTCAAAATGTTCTGACTGTCTTAGATTTGAAGTGGGCTTATTTTAAGTTCAAGTACTGAACATGCTGTGATTAGAAATCACTGTGTCTATATGGTGCTAATCC
Source organism: Borostomias antarcticus (assembly GCF_949987555.1). NCBI lineage: Eukaryota > Metazoa > Chordata > Actinopteri > Stomiiformes > Stomiidae > Borostomias > Borostomias antarcticus. Next base: position 2,560,144 of record NC_140245.1, read on the forward strand.
ACAGAGGCGGAGTCAGTGTGTGTTACGTTCCAGCGTATTACATTTGTGGCTTACAGGTGACAGTACTGGCGTCTCCTAGGCTCAGCCCTTAAAGGGATAGTGTTACATGGAATATTAATAAATCAGAAAATGATACAGGCAGATGTACTAATTTGTCCTCCCTCTCTCTCTCTCTCTCTCTCTCTCCCTCTCTTATCCTCCTTCTCACTCTCTTTCTCTCTTCTCTCTCTCCTTCCCCCTCTCTCTCTTGTCCTCCCTCTCTCTCCTCTCTCACTCTCTTCTCTCTCTCCCTCCCTCTCTCTCTTGTCCCATCTCTCTCTCTCTCTCTCTCTCTCTCTCAGGGGCCGTTTCGGCCAGGTGCACAAGTGCATTGAGAACTCTTCAGGTCTGACCCTGGCAGCCAAGATCATAAAGGCGCGGAGTCAGAAAGAGAAGGTAAAGATGAAACACTGACCAGCTGTCCGGTCAGATGAACACCAGTCTCTGCGGCCCAGGCACTCGAAACAAGTGGACGGAACGCTTCGTCTGAGTTTTGAAACATTTGACCCAGAAAAGATAATCCATTGTTTCATCGCTGTGAACAGCTGACGGCTCTCATTGCGTGTGTGTGTGTGTGTGTGTGTGTGTGCTCGCCTGACAGGACGTGGTGAAGAATGAGATCCAGGTGATGAACCAGCTGGATCACTCCAACCTGATCCAGCTCTACGCCGCCTACGAGTCCAGGAATGACATCATCCTGGTGCTCGAATTGTACGTTACCTCACACCAAACGGTTCCTCTACCTCACACCAAACGGTTCCTCTACCTCACACCAAACGGTTCCTCTACCTCACACCAAACGGTTCCTCGACCTACGTTTTATTTTTATTTTTTTTCTTGCATGTACAGTGTAGTTTGTGCGTACGCTACAAGTTAGCGAGCCCAAAACACGATCGGGGGCCTCGCGGTTACGCAGAGAAACACGCCGATCGAACTCGCTGACACAACTCTGGCGAAAACCGTCTGGGAGAAATTTTTCGCGGGGATTTGGAACAACACAAAAAAAAACAGCCGGCGCGCCGATTCTGACGCGAACGTGCTTTTGTGTCCGTCTGACGGCAGCGTTGACGGAGGCGAGCTCTTCGACAGGATCATCGACGAGAACTACACTCTGACCGAGCTGGACACCGTGGTCTTCATCCGGCAGATCTGCGACGGCCTCCAGCACATGCACAAGATGTACATCCTCCACCTCGACCTGAAGGTTCGTTGGGAGAACCCGAGTCGCGAGATCACCGACGCCGACTCTTGCGCGACAGGAACCAGAGCCGGTGGAACCTATCGTCGCGTTTTCACGCTCCTCCTGTTTATTTCCGTGTTTCTTTTCAGCCTGAGAACATCCTGTGCGTGAGCAGGGTTACGAATAAAGTCAAGATCGTGGATTTCGGCCTCGCCAGGAAGTACGTCCCCAGGGAGAAGCTGCGAGTGAATTTCGGCACTCCGGAGTTCCTGGCGCCAGAGGTCATCAACTATGACTTTGTTTCATTCAACACCGACATGTGGAGCTTAGGGGTCATTACATACATGCTGTAAGTACACACACACACGCACGTACACACACATACACACACACACACGCACACACTTATTGACTGACTTTTCTCTTCAGTCTCAGCGGTCTATGTCCTTTCCTTGGCGATGACGACAACGAGACTCTGAACAACATCCTGTCTTGTAAGTGGAGCTTCGAGGAAGACGAGTTCTCCACCGTTTCAGATCAGGCCAAGGACTTCATCGCCAAACTCCTCGTCTTCAATAAATGGTATTTTTCCTGTCCGTCTGTATTCTGTCTGATATGAATGTCTATCTGTCTGATATTCAGAGAAATGTTTAACTCACTGTGTATTTGTGCCTGTGTGTGTGTGCGTGTGCGTGTGTGCGTGTGCGTGTGCGTGTGCGTGTGTGTGTGTGTGTGTGTGTGTGTGTGTGTGTTGTTCTGCAGCTGGAGGATAGGGGCATCTGAAGCTTTGAGACATCCTTGGCTCTCTGACTCCACCCTCCACCACCACCTCCATGAAAAGGTACACCCCAGATAGCAAGCGGATCTGGGCCATATATGGGCCGGAACTAAGCCACAAGTGCCAGATCTGGCCTGTATATGGCCCTGATTGCTGTCTAGGACTCGTCTGTATCACGTTGTTGTGCGACACAGTATTTGTAGATAAGATGTTAGATTTTGGGTCATGGGTCAAGACGGTTTATTTGTCATAATGCCCATGACACAGGTACCATGTACAATGAAATGCTTTCTTGAGAGCTTCTTCTCACATAGACAGTAAAGACAGTTTTTCTTCTACTGTGTTTCTGTCACTCAGGCCCTAAGGAAGACCATGAACCGCTCGCGCAGGTCTTCCTGCATACCCCCCACAGATAGCTGAGGTGGGCGTCCTCTGTGTGTGTGTGTGTGTGTGTGTGTGTGTATGTATCATGTTGTGTGTGTGTGTATCGTGTGTGTGTGTGCGTATATTATGTTGTGTATGTGGATCATGTTGTGTGTGTGTGCGTGTGTGTGTATTATGTTGTGTATGTGTATTATGTTGTGTGTGTGTGCGTGTGTGTGCGTGTGTGTGCGTGTGTGTGTATTATGTTGTGTATGTGTAGTATGTTGTGTGTGTGTGTGTGTGTGTGCGTGCGTGTGTGTATTATGTTGTGTGTGTGTATTATGTTGTGTACGTGTATTATGTTGTGTGTGTGTGTGTGTGCGTTTGTGTCTGTAGCATGTTGTTGCATTCTGTGCACTGCAAAAGCATTTTTACCACTCTCATGTAGTACAACACGCAGTACCTCACTGTGTCCACAAGGGGGGAGCAAGACACAACCTTTGCTCGACAAGGGAAGAGAAAGATCCAGGCTGTACTTCTGACATCTCTGAAGCTAATCTCTCTTTATTCCTGGTTCTTCCCGGAGAAGCGTCATGACCTGATGGGCCTGTAAGCTGTGGCCTCTTGGACCAACTCTGCCGTTCACCACGTAGGATTCCCGGAGCTTGCCTGTCGAACGCACACCTGAGGGGACGACTGGACTCTCACCTGAGGGGAGGACTGGACTCTCACCTGAGAGGAGGACTGGACTCTCACCTGAGGGGAGGACTGGACTCTCACCTGAGGGGAGGACTGGACTCTCACCTGAGGGGAGGACTGGACTCTCACCTGAGGGGAGGACTGGACTCTCACCTGAGGGGAGGACTGGACTCGGTCCAAATCACTGTGGGCTCTCTCACGTGCTTAATGCGCAGTATTTAGTTTGTTTTGTCGCTTTAGTGCATAGTTCCAACAGTTCAACGACAGGACATTTACATTGTCCTCATCATGTAACTGCATGTACATCATGCACGTTGTACACGAAAGTACAATATGACAGTATTAATATATCTATGTCCCTATTTGTATGAGGTTTGAATTTGTGATACGACCTACGGTAGTAACTTATACTAGTTTGTTTTTTAGATTTCCACAAAGCAGTACAAGGTCTACAGTATGCTTTGATGGTGTGCTGCTCAATGTTCTGGAGTGTACAGATACTGTAGAATTCCGTATGCAATGTAATCCTAGCTGGTTTTCCTTCCAACTTGACTGATTTTGTTTTGTTGTTGTTTGTTTTCCCTCTCTTGAAATAGGCACATTGTTATTACTGATATTTTATTAAGCTTTTATTGGATTAGTACTGTGTATACAGTAGGATACATATCTGTGCATGTTATGGGAAAGGACTCCATTCAAGCGAGGAAATACAAACTTATCGTTTGGACTGTTTGTGTCTCTAGAAATGTACTGTAGCTTCTGTAGATGTTACGTATGCAAAAGATTGAATGGAAGTGTGTTAAGTTTTCATAAAACATAGGTGCACTTTATATTGTTGTTTATTTAAACACAATTTATTTCATATATAGCTGGTCCCAGCAGTCATGGAAAATGCCAGGTTGAAAAATATATTGTTTGCCTCTAGTCATGTACACTGTTTCATTCTACTTGTCTGTGTATTAACAAAAAAATAATTTTTACTTTCTATAAAAATATTTCAAGTCTTATTAATTTTTTCTTGGTTTTAATTGGACATATTTGTGCCAGAATCAGCATGGCAATATTTTAATTCTTTCTTTGATTGTCTTCATTGATCTCGTTTTCATGAGCTCAATATTACAGCCAATACTTACATGACGCACACAGTAATTCAACATATATTGAGTTTTTGTATACTGAACCATTCTATCAAATGTGTCTATGCATGTAATTGTGTTCTAATTTAATAAAATCTTGTTTTTCATGTTCATCTTACCTTCCATGAAGGTTCCCAGTGAAATACTAACCTACCTACAGTTTTGAGCATTGCTGGGAAGTGAGGTTAAGAAACACTAAACCTCTTTTTAAAAAACTTTTTTTTAATTTTTTTTTAAGAATTTGCTTCCCCTTTTAATTATTTTCTGAATCTTTCTTTCATTTGGATGTGGAATTACTTGATTTACTAGTAAATTGAGACAATCAGCACACACATAGTTCTGAACATTTAGGTGCTTCACACAATCTTTCTTTTGTCAGAAATAGATGAAGATATGTTTTTTGTCCTGAGCAATGCAGTACATTTTTTGAATCCAGTGTGCATTTTGGGTTATGAAGCATTATAACTCATTATAACTAGCCTAAACATTAAATAAACATGACTGAGAAATACAATCATTTTAGGTTTTCAGTCTCATTTTCTTCTGTAGATCACCAAACAAATACTATTAGTTGTTATTCTCTAACTGTAGATGTACTATTAGTTTAGACATCTCATCTAACTGTAGATGTGTTACTAGTTTAAACATCTCATCTAATTGTAGATGTGCTACTAGTTTAAAACAACTAATCTAATTGTAGATGTGCCACTAGTTTAAAACAACTAATCTAATTATAGATGTGCTACTAGTTTAAAACAACTAATCTAATTATAGATGTGCTACTAGTTTAAAACAACTTATCTAATTGTAGATGTGCTACTAGTTTAAAACAACTAATCTAATTGTAGATGTGCTACTAGTTTAAAACAACTAATCTAATTGTAGATGTGCTACTAGTTTAAAACAGCTAATCTCAGTGTACTGTAGATGTGCTACTAGTTTAAAACAACTAATCTAATTGTAGATGTGCGAGTTGTAACAACTAATCTCAGTGTACTGTAGATGTGTGAGTTGTAACAACTAATCTAATTGTAGATGTGCTACTAGTTTAAAACAGCTAATCTCAGTGTACTGTAGATGTGTGAGTTGTAACAACTAATCTAATTGTAGATGTGCTACTAGTTTAAAACAGCTAATCTCAGTGTACTGTAGATGTGTGAGTTTAACAACTAATCTCAGTGTAGATGTTCCACTTGTCCTCGAGGCTCTACCACAGGTGTACAGCAGAGGGAGGGAGTGAAATAAACATATAAATGTCCTCCACCAGATCCTCATCAGACTAGGAATGTAGAATACCAAGTTTTTAAATCCAGGTTCAGCTAGATCTCCGTAGTCGCAGTTAGTTGAACCACTCTTATTATTTGAGACAACATGGAGGGTGTGTTACGGCATGTTAAAGTGCATCGTGATTCTTTGGTTTAGATAGTGGGTGAGGGTTGTTGTTATTTGAGTCTGGTGCTGACGTCTTGTTGGAGCAAGACTGCTCATGTTGGCCAGTGAGCGAAAAGAGCATGCCACCAAGTAATACTAATACTTCCCTCATGAACTCTCAACCCTTGGGTGCACTGGCCAGGAGCACTCGGGGTCGTGACCCTTAGACAGATGAATGATATTGGATGGTGTGGATTAGCCTCAAACCTTTACCCCCATAATACCCAAAGGCAAAGATCTTAGTGAATCCACTTTGTCTATCGATGGGAATCCCACATTTGAAGATTTCAACAAACCGACCTTTGAAAGAGATCTGTTTCAATTTAAGCTTGGAATGAAAACAACCCTGTTTAAGATGACTTTTGTTCTCAAGGTTAAGAGGTTTTTTTCTGGTGGTCAAGCAAAAAAGCTGACATCCAACCTATGTTCTTGTCTATGTCATTTTCCTATGGTACGGTAACCAATAGCATTGCTGCAGCAGCAACTCTCATTTTTGAGTATCTTAGCTAAGAAAAGACTTGGAATACACTTCTTACACACACAGACACAGACACACACACAAATGCACATCTATGGCAGATGAAAGCCCGGAAGATTCCAGGAGCCTAATTAAAAGCAACTGAGGGAGCCAGTGTGCGCAGTTTGTTCACCTGAGAAAATAAACTGAATACTGGAGTGTGTGCGTGTGGGTCTGTGTGTGTGTGTGTGTGTGTGTGTGTGTGTGTGTGTGTGTGTGTATGTGTGTGGGTCTGTGTGTGTGTGTGTGTGTGTGTGTGTGTATGTGTGTGTGTATGTGTGTGCGTGTGGGTCTGTGTGTGTGTGTGTATGTGTGTGCGTGTGTGTGTGTGTGCGTGTGGGTCTGTGTGTGTGTGTGTGTGCTGGTGAGGGCTGGGGCTGGGGGGGGGGGTAGCTGAGCTATGTTGGGAGAAAAGATTCAGGGATTTTAACAGGGGTCACAGGAAGGACTGAGAAACACAGACAACAACAGAACGAGTGGAGAGACTGAGAGAGAGAGAGAGAGAGAGAGAGAGAGAGGGCAAACACGACGGAGAGGGGCCTGGCGCTGCCCTCTGGGTTGGCCACGGGGTCAGCAAAGGTCACCGGGAGGAGGGCATCTCAGATCTCCCCTCCCAACTGCTGCCTGACCTATAACTGACCAGCTAATCCAATCCACACGATCGCCTCCTCATCCTCCCCGGTCCAGTTCTGCTACTGTAGCCTATCTCTGTGCCGGTTCAGTCGGGCTCATGGAAACTCGGCCCGGCTAAGGAGCTGGGCCCAGTGGCCAGCCAGCCGGGCTGCACCACACAGGGAGAGAGAATCAACAATCAATCCCTACTTATACTTATCAATCTATCATAACTGCGAAGACTGATCACTGTGACTTTAGTGCTTGTTGTGAATTGATTAGTCGGGTCTGGCCTGTTCATTGCGGCCTGTGGTTGGTATGGCAACCCTGGAGTATTGCTCTTTCACAAGATGAGAGCTACTTTCTCATAGGTCTATAGTTACAGTCTTATACCACAGCTGCAGTTTAGCGAGGGTTTCTGAAGATGGAGCTACTCAGGTAAGGACGTTGCTCGTTCCCTAACTTCGTAACATTCACTTTCTTTCTTTATAATACATTTATTTCTGTTTTTATTCCATTTTCACCCAATTTGGTAGCCAATCACAACCAAACTATTGTCCAACTGTGCCCTGTCGCAGCTGTGGAGGGTCCGTCACACAACCCCGCCTGCTACCTGACTCTCTCAATCCCGTGACCATAGGCGATTTTACCCTCTGAGAGTAGGGGGGGCAACATTTTGACGTGAAAAAAAAAAACAAACAGTTCTGCCGTCTCGTCCCATCTATTTACAAAGAATACCAGTTGTGAACAGTGTGCTAATAAGAAATCCGTATGACAATTCAATATGAACAACGCATCAAACTTCATCTAGACACCACGAGCATGTCAATATGACTTTATGACTGAGCACTAGGCCATACCCAACATCACAACATCAAACTGCAACTGCCTGCTGGTGCTAGCTTCCTCGCCGATGGTGATGTTGCTAGTGCTAGCTCCGATAGCCTCTGGAGCACTTCTGCATTCGATTTCACCTGCTGCGCTGTCATTTCGAGTGGTAGCTTCTTCATTAGCATTGCCAGATTTTATTTTATTTTATGAAGAAGTGGTAAATTGTTTTTATAGCTCTTTTTGCCATTATGAGCAGGTTGGCTAGTTGTAGCTTGTTGAGCACTGAGCAGTACAGTCAGATCTCATTTTTTTCGACGGACGAGTTGTGCCATTAGTGGATTATGAATATATATATTTTTAAAGGTAGCCTAGTTTAAGTAATAAATACACTTTTAAAATTAATGATGATCTAACACAAACTGGTACAAACCACAATTATGTATTTAATAATTGTGTTAATTAGTAAAAGAAAGTTTTTTATTTTTTTATTTTTTTAAGAATCTGAGCAGAGTTGGGCTGTCCAATCAGGGGGGGCACTTGCCCCCCCTGCCCCCCTATAAAATCACCAATACCCGTGACCGTGGTGGAATCACTGTAAAGCGGCGAAATTAAACTAACCGTCCTCTGTTGACGGCCCAATATGCTGTTGGATCCGGCCATATTCAGATTTGGCGAGACGACCCACTGAGCAAAGACAAATCTAAAAGACGTCTTTTAGATGTCTTTTTTGTCTTTTTCGGACGTCCAAAGACATCCAATTAGGAGCCAGAATGAATGTTTTTTTTTAACTTTCAGATATTGAACCCGTTCTGCATGTCCACAGACGTCTTAGAGGGGTCCAAGACAGACGTTTGAATATTGAGGGGTCCAGCAGACGTACAAACGGGGTTCTGGACCGACGGACGTTATTAAGACATGATCTGAACGTCTCCCTGACGTTGCGTGTTTGCTGGGGAAGGGCTTGAACCCCGGTCTCAGGTGGGCAGCCATGATTAGACCGCTAGGCTACTCCACCGCGGACCCCTCGATTTCGCTCTCTGAGGATGAGAGTGTGTGATAACGACTTGAAAACAAACACCTTTAACGAGACCTAATCAGGAGTCTAATACCACAAAAATATCAAATTTACCTCCTAATTTCCCAGCGAGGACTGACAACCTTGTTTAGTCTATTATTTGTTTATTTTCACACATGGTTTCGTCAGACACAAAGAGCTTTATGTCACGGTCGGTTCAGAGAGAGTTCAGCCGTTCCCGCACTGCGAGCAGAGGGCTGGACGAATCAGATCGGGCTAATAGCTCTTATTACTTTGAACATGTGGTCATATGGCTGAACAGGTGAAACTGATTTCTGCCAGGCCTTAGGCCCTCGGGCCCGAGAGCTAAATGGGGTTCTGTGTGACGAGGCTCCGGCTCCATCCATGGTCCGAGGCCCACGCTTGGAAGGGTGAGAAATTCAATTTAAGACGAGAAAAAAGCCCCCCAGAATCCCCCCTGCCCCCAGTCCCCTCCATCCCCATCTCCAGGGGCGATCTCGGGGAGCAAAATGAAAACCAGATGGACTTATTGGGCCTAAAGATAACAAATACTGCATGAGTTCCTGTCAGCTAGTGACCACCAGAGCAACGACACAACTAGTGAGAGTAGCCTAACTCACTGGCTCTGTCTGGCTCTATATTTGTTTGCGACTCATGAACAATGTACAAAACCATCTTTTGTTTGTCATTATGGGCTAGGGTTTGTTCAAGCCCTGGTCCCCTGGTGTCCGCCGGGGGGCAGATCCAGCAGACTGGTGGGTGGGATGGAGGCTAGATGGGTTACTTGTTGCACAGGCCGGGGGAGGGGGGTGGTTGTTTTGGCAGGGCTGGGGGTGGTGAGGGCGGTGGAGAGGCCAGGTGCCATCTTGGCCCCGAGAAAAGCAGGCTGTCAGCAGTGACCCGAGGCCCTGGGTGGCATGCTCAGCCCTGTCAGCTTGATACGGCCGCCGCACACACACACACACACACACACACACACACACACACACACACACATACACACACGCACGCACACACTCACACACACACACACTCATACACACACACACGCACATACAGTAGGCTACACACGCACGCACACACTCATACACACACACACACTCACACATGCACATACACACACATGCACGCACTCATATACACACACACTCACATGGACGCACACACACACACTGTGTGTGTGTTTGTGTGCGTGTGTGTGTGCGTGTCTGTGCGTGTGTGTGAGTGCGTGTCTGTGCGTGTGTGTGTGTGTGTGTGCGTGTCTGTGCGTGTGCGTGTGTGTGTGGCCGTGGGAGAGAGCAGAGTCCACCCCACACAGCCTCCCTGCAGATCATCTAAGAAAGTGTCCTTTGTAACAGGAGTTTCCTGTCAGTAATTAAAAAAGATTGGCTCTCCTCCTCATACGGGAGGGGAGATGACCACTCCCCCCCCCCCCCCCCACACACACACACACTCCCCGCCCCCGCACACACACACACACACACACTCCCCGCACACACACACACTCTCCCCCCCCCACACACACACACACACTCTCCCTGCCCCCCCACACACATACACACACACTCCTGCCCCCCCACACACACACACACTCTCCCTGCCCCCTCCTTACCCCCCCCCCACATACACACACACACACACACTCCCCCCCCCCCCCCCCCGTAATGTTCTTAGAAGAGCCTCAGAGCCCCGGCGTTTGTCCAAACACCGGGTCGCCTCGCTCGCTGTGGAGGTCCGGTGAGACGGCCGGCCGGTTCCCAGGGCCCGGGGGCAGGTGGTTCTGGTTTGCGTGGGGGCATAGGGGGGGGCGTAGGGGGGGGGCGGGGGGAACGCGTTTATGTCCAGCTAATGGCGCCGCGCGCGTCGCCACGTCCACGGGCGGGAAACCGCCGGGTGACTGATCTGTTTTCACCACCGCCGAGGTTCGCCACCGAGGAGGCCGCCAATTAACCCTTTCCGACCCGCCCCCAACACACACACACACACACACACATCTGTCGCTTCTTACCTGGATACCACCTGGCAACTGTGTCTGCACGGACCCCACACGGCGATCTAACAGAAAATGTCGATATCAGCTCTCTCCATCACACACACACACACACACACACACACACACACACACACACACATGTGTTCCGTTATTAGCTCAACTGCTACAGTATGTCACGCATGAGAGCAGGTATCAAAAGTCGACGTTTGAACTCGTTCACCGGAAGCAATTATTATTGATTTCTTTTTTGAGAACATGTGTTTAAACATGATTAGCAAGATGGATTGCTGAAATCAACTTAACATCCACACGTCCACACACAGACACACACACAGACACACACACACACACACAGACACACACACGCACACACACACACAATCGATAAGAATGTGGTCAGGGACACACGTGTGCTACTTTTATGAGCATGCTGCTTTTCGGCATCGGTCAAACATGACTTATGAAATGAAAACAGCGGCCTCCCTCTCTCCCTCCCGCCCTCCCTCCCTCCCTCCCTCCCTCTCTCTCTCTCTCTCCCTCCCTCTCTCTCTCCCTCCCTCTCTTCCTCCCCCTCTCCCTCCCTACCTCTCTCCCTCTCTCTCTCCCTCCCTCCCTCTCTCCCTCCCCCTCTCTCTCCCTCCCTCTCTCCCTCCCTCCCCCTCTTCCACACACAGATCACTTCTCGGTGTGTGTGTGTGTGTGTGTGTGTGTGAGTGAGTAGGGGTCGGGGTGGGGGGGGGGGGGGGTGCAGCGGCTTGCTGTGTCCAGTGTTTTCCGAGCGCTGATCAAATGGCCGCGCCGAAGCCTGTTAGCGGTCTGGGAGGGGTCACATGCTGGGTCATCTGCCTGCCACCCCCCACCCCCCTCCACACCCCCGACCTCCAGGAGCCCCACCGCTGCTCGGCCTCTCCCACTACGGGACCCTCTCAGCCGGCCTGGTGTTTACCCGTGCCCCCGGCTCGCCCCGCGGCCGGTTGGGAGGGGAGCGGCCCTCAGTGCTGCCAGGGGTCACTCCTATAGGTCTCGTTCTAGCGTATATGAGTCTGACCGCTCAATCAAACCAGCCCAAGCCGACAGAACTGCAGTCGAATGAGGCCGGTGAGCAGTTAGCGTGCGTGCCCGCGCGTGTGTGTGTGTGTGTGTGTGTGTGTGTGAACTCACAAGTACAACATGTCCATCCTTCCACCTTCGAACATACGCCTCTCATGTTTGATTGCGATATCTTCACACAGTACCAGTAAGTCACACACACACACACGCACACACAAACACACAAACAGTACACACAGCACGCACACACACTCGCGCACAAGCGCACAGCACACACACACATGTGCGCACACACACAGACACACAGTACACACATGCATACTGTACACGCACACACACACACACAAACACAGTGTACACACATGCATACACGCACACACGCACACACAAGCACACACATACAGTACACACACGCACACACATCTCTCGGTTATGTCCTCCCATCCCACCCACGGAGTCGGTCCCCCCCCCCCCCCCCCCCCCCTCTGCGCTGAGTGATCGATGAGGCGGGTCCCGGTCCCGCCGCTGCCTGGTCCGACCAGCGGGGGGGAAAACCCGGCCTGTTCTCCGTCTGACTCCCAGAACCACGTCTCCCCGGGCCAACACAAACAGCCCGCCAGGCGCCCAATGGCAGGCCGGGAGGCTACGCCGCTATTGTGGTGCGAAAGCAGGTTTCCCACGATGGAACTCAGACAAGAGGAGGATCCTCGAAATAGAGCGCCGGGGCGAAAGGACTAGTCGACGAGGCGGCGGAACACGGCCGGGGGTCACGGAGGGGTCGCGCGGCGCGCCGAGGTGAGAGCGGGGAGATGTCGCTTCAGGGTTCGCTGGCTTTAATTGTTGTTTTTTTTGTGCGTGTGTTTTTTTTTTTTTCTTCGCTCAGATCAATTTGTCCCTCGTCGGGGTATAAAGAGCCCAGCGTGATGTGAGGAATGCAACCTTTAGCACCGTGGCTTTTTTCGTTAAGCGCCCTGCCCCTGCGTTCGTGCAAACCCAGATAACCCCCCTTTCGTGAGTGCCGGTTCCAGATGTGCGGCATGTCAAACATTAACCAAGTTGGACCTGATTAGTCTGTTTCCAGGGATGGACAGGAGAGTGGGGTTCTGGGGGTACGAGGGTGCGCTGGGGTTTGTTGTTCTTGTGTGGGATCAGCGATCCTCGGCCACACTGTCCTGTCAGGGAGGGTGAAAGATTCATGGCCGGTCTTTTCTCGGACTGGCATTTCTGGTCGGAGCGGGTAGGTCCAGACTCTGCTTGGATGTGGGGGTGGTCGGGGGGGGGGGGAGGGGGGGGGGGGCAGGAAGCAGAGTCTCAGCTCTGAGGTCCATTCTCCAGACCAGATTCACTGGCCACACAAAGCGACTGTCTGAGGTTTTATGTATTGTATTGTGTGGCAGCACAGACAGAAAGATTGACGGTGTGTCTGTTATTACGAGGCATTCTGGATGATGACTGGGCTGTTGCTGCTAGGGGCAGCCTGGTTTATTGCAGTTGAGAAATAACGTTTGACAGCATTTTTTCATTGTACTGTAGTTGTTCTAGCAATCCACCTTAAAGACAATCGTCTGAAAAAACTAATTGTAAGGCAAATATTTATTCACTTTTGTGGAATGGAGTTCCAGTTGTTAATTTAAATATTTTAGTATATAACAATAACTTAAAAAAAAAAAAATCTGATTGTCTGATGATTCTTGCTCTTGTGCTCTCAAAATAAAAAGAAGCTCAAAATTCACTTCTTCAAGAAGTACTACCACGATCCTCCCTCCTAAGCACCTATTGTATTTTAGATTGCTATTCTTGCACTTTGCCTTCAGCACTAGGTTATGCTCTTAGTCACTTGTTTTAGAAAGGAGATGCACTTGTGAGTTCTGGAAAGTAGTAGTACACTGACTTCCTACGTTAAATACAATTATTTTAAGTCGCTTTGGATAAAAGTCATCTAAATGACTGTAATGTAATGTAAAAAGTTTACAGCACAATAACTATTTGCAAACTATTATACCGTTGAATAGTATATAGGCCTATACATATAACATACAGTATAGTATATATACTTATAACATAGATATATGATATACACTTATAACATAGCTATAGTATATATTGTATACTTATAACATAGGTATAGGATATACACTTATAATATAAGTATAGAATGAACACCTATATTATAGGTATAGGATATACACTTATAACATAAGTATAGGATAAACACTTATAACATAGGTATAGGATATATAGTAATATGTCAATATGTGAATGTCTTCAAACTATTTATTTCACTGACCTGCTTTATCACTAAAGGAATCACATAATTCTTATAATTATAATGGTTTACAAACCATGTGATAATCTTCAATTTTTATTTTTTTTTAAGCATAATTCACACTGGAAATAAGTTAGCCATTTCAACAACAAAAATCAAATTCTCAATTATTTTAGTGTCTTATTCATGGAAGCAGGTTGTTCTGAATAAAAAACATGTTCAAACCAATCTTTTTTTTTTTAATCAGCAATCAAAATTGTATTTGACTGCTTTGATTTCACAGATGTGTGTGTGTGTGCCTGCTTGTGCATGCGTATACTGTATGTGTGTGTGTGATGTGTGTGTGTACAGTATGTGCGTGTGTGTGTGTACCTGTGTGTGTGTGCACGTGTGTGTGCATGTGTGTGTGCCTGTGTGTGTGTGTGCCTGCGTATGTGTGTGTGTGCCTCCATGTGCATGTGTATATATGTGTGTGATGTGTGTGCATGCGTGTGTGTGTGTCACAAACCGGCTTGTCCAGTAGGTTGTGGCAAAGACAGGAAATAAGGACTAGAAGGGATGCCTCTCTAACACAGTGAATGTTGAGTGTTTCTAACACAGTGAATGTTGAGTGTCTCTAACACAGTGAATGTTGAGTGTTTCTCACACAGTGAATGTTGAGTGTCTCTAACACTGTGAATGTTGAGTGTTTCTAACACAGTGAATGTTGAGTGTCTCTAACACAGTGAATGTTGAGTGTTTCTAACACGGTGAATGTTGAGTGTCTCTAACACAGTGAATGTTGAGTGTCTCTAACACAGTGAATGTTGAGTGTTTCTAACACAGTGAATGTTGAGTGTTTCTAACACAGTGAATGTTGGGTGTTTCTAACACTGTGAATGTTGAGTATTTCTAACACAGTGAATGTTGGGTGTTTCTAACACTGTGAATGTTGAGTGTTTCTAACACAGTGAATGTTGAGTGTTTCTAACACTGTGAATGTTGAGTATTTCTAACACAGTGAATGTTGAGTATTTCTAACACAGTGAATGTTGAGTGTTACTAACACAGTGAATGTTGAGTGTCTCTAACACAGTGAATGTTGAGTGTCTCTAACACAGTAAATGTTGAGTGTTTCTAACACAGTGAATGTTGAGTGTCTCTAACACAGTGAATGTTGAGTGTTTCTAACACTGTGAATGTTGAGTATTTCTAACACAGTGAATGTTGAGTATTTCTAACACAGTGAATGTTGAGTGTCTCTAACACAGTGAATGTTGAGTGTTTCTAACACAGTGAATGTTGAGTGTTTCTAACACAGTGAATGTTGAGTGTTTCTAACACAGTGAATGTTGAGTGTTTCTAACACAGTGAATGTTGAGTGTTTCTAACACTGTGAATGTTGAGTATTTCTAACACAGTGAATGTTGAGTATTTCTAACACAGTGAATGTTGAGTGTTACTAACACAGTGAATGTTGAGTGTCTCTAACACAGTGAATGTTGAGTGTTTCTAACACTGTGAATGTTGAGTATTTCTAACACAGTGAATGTTGAGTATTTCTAACACAGTGAATGTTGAGTGTCTCTAACACAGTGAATGTTGAGTGTTTCTAACACAGTGAATGTTGAGTGTTTCTAACACAGTGAATGTTGGGTGTTTCTAACACGGTGAATGTTGAGTGTCTCTAACACAGTAAATGTTGAGTGTTTCTAACACAGTGAATGTTGAGTGTTTCTAACACAGTAAATGTTGAGTGTTTCTAACACAGTGAATGTTGAGTGTTTCTAACACAGTGAATGTTGAGTGTTTCTAACACAGTGAATGTTGAGTGTTTCTAACACTGTGAATGTTGAGTATTTCTAACACAGTGAATGTTGAGTATTTCTAACACAGTGAATGTTGAGTGTTTCTAACACAGTGAATGTTGAGTGTCTCTAACACAGTGAATGTTGAGTGTTTCTAACACTGTGAATGTTGAGTATTTCTAACACAGTGAATGTTGAGTATTTCTAACACAGTGAATGTTGAGTGTCTCTAACACAGTGAATGTTGAGTGTTTCTAACACAGTGAATGTTGAGTGTTTCTAACACAGTGAATGTTGGGTGTTTCTAACACGGTGAATGTTGAGTGTCTCTAACACAGTGAATGTTGAGTGTTTCTCACACAGTGAATGTTGAGTATTTCTAACACAGTGAATGTTGAGTGTTTCTAACACTGTGAATGTTGA
>NC_140245.1:2585470-2600470 GCF_949987555.1 Borostomias antarcticus
CCCGATTCGCAAAAATGCGAAGGGTCTGGAAAATCCTGCGTTTATTTTGGGGATGTCCAAGGGGCGTTATCGACGGTCGCAGACCAAAGTGCATGCAATTGGATAGACCTACAGCCAATCAGAGCAGCGAAACGTGGGTTAGTTGTCGCATCGTATTTTCAACAAAATAACTAACTCCAATCTGACCGTTTTCTAGTGATTCTAATGTTTCCAATGGTCGGGCTATAAACATGATTAGACCATGCCTCTCTCCTCAAAGAACCTACAGAACCAGCCACTGGCCAAATGGAGCATCCACAGACAGTTTGATATCTGTGCCTCGTACAAAGTGTAGCTCGAGCCAGTCCCACCCCCACCACCACCCAGAGAACATGTCAATGGCAACTCTTCATATCAGGTCTCTTGCTGGCAAGACGTTTCTCATAAACGATCTTATATGTGAACATAAACTAGACTTTATGAAACTTGGTTAGATACCAATGGGTCAACAGCCTGATCTGCGCTTCTCAGCCAAACGACAGTTTCTCTACCAGAACTGGGAAAAGGGGCAGAGGAACAGTCACCATAGCAACTGATGCTCTGAGCTGCAGGAGCATTTCCTTTGATGATTCTACCACATTTGAATCGCATGCTGTAGTTTTAAAGTGCCACTCCCCAGTTCTGTCAGTAACTGTCTATAGACCACACAAGAAATGACCTACCTTTTTAGCAGTTTTTTCATCTACCTGCTCCCTTGATCCTATTCCCACCAAGTTCTTCAAGACTATTTCTGACCCTGTATCCGTGGACACCCTAGCTATTGTTAATTGTTCCCTCAGCGCAGGCGTTTTTCCATCAGGACTTAAAACTGCCCTGGTAAAATCCATCCTGAAGAAAAACAACAGACTCTTCAGTTCTCAGTAATTTTAGACCTATCTCCAACCTCCACTTTTTAAGTAAAATTCTAGGAAAAAATTTACATGTATTTAAACAGCTAAATTATTTCCTTGCTGCAAATTGTATCTTGGACATTTTTCAGTCAGGTTTTCGCCAGCATCATAGCACAGAGACAGCGCTGGTCAAGGTTGTTAATGACCTCAGAATAAATGCAGATTTGAAAAAGCTCTCTGTCCTGGTCCTCCTGGACCTGAGTGCAGCGTTTGACACGGTAGACGATAGTATCCTTATCAGAAGACTGGAGGACTAGGAAGGCCTCTCCAGACCTGTGGACCTGACTGGTTCAGAACATATTTAAAGGTACCCAACGAAACGTGAATCAAAACAATCCGTTCTTTGTTTATTTTCGAAATTCCTCGATTATATGGTTCCTTGTAGTCTAATAAACATGTTGAATCACTTGAATGTCGTTCCTACCTTTTAATTTCTTCGCAAAATGATATTTAGCTAATGTTTTGAAAACAACAAAGATGTGTGAAACGTCACTATTATGTGCTTCGCGTATTGACGCAATGACGTAGTACGCGATTTTTGGGGAACACCTTCTCAAATTTGCTCTAGAGCGCATACTAGTGGTCAAAAACTACATTGGGTACCTTTAACTGGTTTTTCGTCGCCCTTGGTGACCACAACTCAAAAAACACAGAGATGACATGTGGGGTTCCACAAGGATCAATTCTAGGGCCCCTACTTTTCAGTCTGTACATGTTACCTCCACGCGATGTCATGAGAAGGAACAACATTAGCTACCATAGCTAGCATGACACCCAGCTCCACATTTCTGTGACACCCCTCGACTACAGCTCAATTGACCGCTTGACAGAATGTATTGCTGACTTAAATGTGTGGATGTCACAGAACTTCCTCCAGTTGAACCCGGACAAAACTGAAATATTGATCGTTGGCGAAAAAGATGAGAGACTTAAAAACACTATCACTGAATAGGAAATGCTAGTCAAGAAACTTAGGTGTCGTGCTGGACTCTGACCTTAGCTTTGAGGCCCATATAAAGAATGTAACAAGGACCTCATTTCATCACCTAAGAAACATTGCCAAGGTGAAACATTTCCTCTCCCAGATTGATACAGAAAGACTAATGCATGCTTTTATTACTAGCAGATTAGATTATTGTAACGCTCTCCTGTCTGGTCTACCAATTAATCAACTCCAACTGATTCTGCAGCACGTGTTCTTACAAAAACCAGAAGGAGAGTTCACACCAGTTTTAAAATCACTTCATTGATTACCTGTCAGTATTAGAATAGATTTTAAGATGATTTTATTAGTCTATAAATCCGTACATAATCAAGCACCTAAATACATATCAGATACGCTTTTAAAATTCACTTTCCGTGGTTATAGGTACTGTAGGAGCAATGTAAGTAGCAGTTTATGGTAGTTGTGTTTCTACCCAAACAGAACAACCTCTATCGCCAGTCCCCTGTGTAGTGAGCACTCAGGACTCTACCCGGGCCCGATTCCAATATACTGTATGGTTTGCAGCCTGTATCAGAAAAACATGGATCTAATCCAGTATTTCCTCAATACCGCCCCATGAACGACCCAACTGCTCCAAACGATATATCCCCGAAGTCACAATGCTTCTGTCTTGCATCATTTGCTTTTGCGGCCACGGGAATTATGAGTAGAGAAGCAGACATGACAAGCGGTAGAGAATTGTCCAAATCATATTTTCCCGGTTCTCCACTTTTGTCTCGTGATTCTTGAGTGTAAACACCAAAACATATTATTCCTGTCTGTCCCTCGCAGTGTTTAAGTGAAAGCGTTTGTGCGTTTCCATCAGACGTGATACACCAGGGGTTGGACAGGCCTCATTCCGGCCTAAGTCTCCCAGGTTGTCATGCCCATCTCGCCTGTGACAGGCCACACTGCCACACGGTCCCCTCGAAAACGCCCAGGAATGTATGGGAACTATAGCTGCTTGGGAATGCTGGTGGCCCTCACTGCCAACCAACACAGAGACAGAGAGACAGCTACAAGTCTTCCCCAAAGCTCCAGAGCAATGCAGTCATTGTTAGAGCTCAATCACTCAATCACTCAATCACTCAATCACTCAATCACTCAATCACTCAATCACTCAATCACTCGTCGACGGGCTTTTTTCGCGACGTCGGCGTCCAACTGCGTGTCGCAGCGTAGTGAGAGAATGTAAATGTAGCGTTGGCAGTTCCGCTGTCTCACCGCTGCGCTCCCTCAGCCCTGCCCTCCAGACGCCCCCCCCCACTCCCTCAGCCCTGCCCCCCAGACCCCCCCCCTCCCCCACTCCCCCAGCCCTGCCCTCCAGACGCCCCCCCCCCCCCCCCCCCCCACTCCCTCAGCCCTGCCCCCCAGACGCCCCCCCCCCCCCCACTCCCTCAGCCCTGCCCCCCAGACGCCCCCCCCCCCCCGTCTGGGCTCCGGCTCCGCGGGATCTGGCGTTCGCGCTCGCCGTGCTGCTCAGGGGACAAGGTGGAAGGGCGTTCAAACTTTCATCGGCGGGGTTAAAAATAGCCCCCCCCCCAAAAAAAAAGCGAGCCCTGCTAATAGTCACAGCTCTGTACGAGCCGTCTGAGGCGTCTGGCCTGAGGACGTGTCGTTCTTTAGGAGGGGCCTGGGAAACTGCACACACGCTGCTCGCTGCCCAGAATAAGAGCCATGGGAATGATTGAGGTTTTTTTCTCTTATTTTCGATGCGGGGCCACTGACAGCAGCGCCCAGGAACTGGATCTGTCTCCACACCCGCCTGCCTGTTCCCTCTGGGCTGAGCTGGACTGGGCTGGGCTGGGCTGGGCTGGGCTGGGCTGGGCTGGGCTGGACTGGATGGACTGGGCTGGGCTGGGCTGGACTGGACTGGACTGGATGGACTGGGCTGGGCTGGACTGGACTAAGCTGGACTGGACTAAGCTGGACTGGACTGGACTAGACTAGACTAGACTAGACTAGACTAGACTAGACTAGACTAGACTAGACTGGGCTGGACTGGGCTGGGGTGGGGTGGGGTGGGCTGGACTGGGCTGGGCTGGACTGGACTGGACTAAGCTGGGCTGGACTGGACTGGACTGGACTGGACTGGACTGGACTGGACTGGGCTGGACTGGGCTGGGCTGGGCTGGGCTGGGCTGGACTGGACGGTCGTCCTGCCAGAAGTCACTCGGCGGAGACGCCCGGTTGGCCGACCTGGTGCTGGAACACGGAGAGCAAAGGATGCTGGGTAAGGGAGACAGGAAGTCAGACGCAAGAGCGATGTCAGCTGATTAATCCAATGTTCTCCCCGAGAAAGACCATGAAGTAAGAATATGCTGAGTGGATTGATCTGGAAAAGGAACAAAAATAATAATAATTCACTCAACACCCCACCTAGTAGCAAATCTGACTCAGTCGCTCAATTTCATTAAATTTCTTTTGTCTTTATAACCTATGACCTCTAACCGTTAGTTCGCTCTGCGGTGCCCTGACTTACATAATCCACCGCTGCCCTCGATTGATCATTCACTATAGTTAAATGAAGTGGGTGAGCTCGTGGCGCTGTGAGATGCATGGCTAGGTCAGGCTCTGGCGCTGTGAGATGCATGGGTAGGTCAGGCTCTGGCTTATGAGTAGCACCTTTTATGCTCATCAAAATAAGATTTCCCTTTCCCAAACCATGAACTCCTCATCGACCCCTGACCTCCAGAAAACTGTTTAGAAAGGACGATTAGAAGGTTTCCATTACATTCAGTGGCGCTCTCATGAAGTACATAACGTTCAAACATTGTGAACGCCAATTCCTTGATGGGATCACGATGTCCGCTGTGCAGGAAATCCTGGTATGCAAAGCTGATGACGATAGCGACGATACCGTCAAACAGCCCCCGACGTGCTTTCTGACACGTTTTGCGCGCGGACAGGAAATAAAAAAAGTGGGAGAGAAAGCTCTTCTGAATGGGGCTGGTTATATCCCGGGCGGACGGTATCTGCAGAATCACCGTGTGTTTTGCATTCGGGAGGGAACGAACGTACGGGTCCGTCACACGCCGTCGGATTGTGTAAAGAGGACAATGGACAAAGGGAACTTTCAGAGGAAGGGGGTTATCTGACCTATCTGTGTATAATATATCAGATGTACTATAGGCCACACCAGGACCACACCAGGACTGGACTAGTCTAAACTATCCACCTGATTTAAAGGTAGGGTAGGTGATTTTTCAGAAGCGCTTTTGGTTATATTTTTTCTCTTTACATCCCAACAGCAATCAATAAATAACATGTTCCGACAAGGGGAAAAAAAACAGTGGAAGTCGCAGGACTGTAATTAATCTGACATTTGCTCGGTTAAAATGACTGGATGGACTTCCATCAGAATCAGAATGTGTTTAATTGGCGTGCAATTTTTCTACATACTAGGAATGTGCTTTCGGTCGTGATGTATAACATGGAGACGACATTGGACAGGGTGCAGGACGAGACAGGACAGAGCGAGTACAAAATGCTAGTGCAAAAAAGGATAAGCTAAGTAAAAGAACAATATACAAAAAGTAGTGCGGTCAGTGTATATACAGTGAGTGGGCAGAGTGTAGTGTGTATGTGAGTGTGTGTTAGTGTGTGTGTGTGTGAGTGTGTGTGTGTGTGAGTGTGTGTGGGAGTGGAGTGCGTCCTGTACAGTACATTCAGGTCATGTGCAAGTGTCTCTCAGTGGTGTCTGTGTCTCTCAGCGTTGTCTCTCAGTGGTGTCTCTCAGTAGTGTCTCTCAGCTGTGTCTCTCAGTGGTGTCTCTGTGTCTCAGTGGTGTCTCTCAGCGTTGTCTCTCAGCGGTATCTCTCCACGGTGGCGGTGTCCGTTTGGGGGCGGGGAGTCAGAGGGGGACACAAGCCTTGTTGACGAGGCTGATGGCCGTGGTGAAGAACCTTCCGGCCTGTCGACCTACAGTACCTACCTGTCCAGACAGAGTTATTTGTTTCCCCCAGTTTGGAGGAGTGGTTTTGGAGGGAGGCCAGGAGAGAGGGACGGGGTCTTTCTTTTCAGCGTGATTTTCAAAATCCAGCTTATTCTTCCTGGTTTCTTTAAAATTACCTACCCTACCTTTAACTGATTGGCTTCTGACTAAGACAATGCTGAAAGCCATTATTATGTTGGTGCCTTTGCATGTGATGCTACTGTAGCCTACAGTGCCACACAATATGATCTGAATGAGCAGTCTGCTATCACAACACGTGTCTGTAGTTAGTTATACAGTAAACATTATTATTGACCTTTATTTAACCAGATTTAGCTCTATTGTGATTAAAATCTGTTTTTCAAGAGCAACCTGGCCAAGTGGAATTGCATCATGGGAACTCACTCATACCATTCATAGATTTGCCTTAATTTATAGCTAACATCAATTTGATAAATTGGTACATTACTCGGAGTGGCGTGGTAGTAAAAGTGTGAAGGCGCCCATAAAGTGTTACTGCCGCCATTTCCCGCGGCATGCGATCCGGAGTGCGACAGGTGTAGGAGTGTGAAACGGGCATAAACGCGGGCGGCTATAAATCTCCCGGCAGAGGAAGGGACCCTGTCGCTGGTGCCGTTAACCTGGCTAACAATTAGCCTCTCTAACAGACAGAGGTGTTCATGGGAGACGTGTTGGTTAATGAGTGCGCTGAGGTGAAAGCGAGAGTGTCTTTTCCTGGACGCGTGGGAAGACGGGACTGTGGAATTTAACCTGGTGAAAAGGTAGAAAGACCCTTAAGTCGTCCTCAAGCACCCTTTAACGCACAATACCCATCTCTCCAATCATTGTTTGACATTTCTAAGTTTGTCTGCAAAGGAAAGTGTGTATTGTTCGTTCGCACAATGCAAAAAAGTGAAATTGTCCCTATCGCGGATGGTCATCGAGGCCGTTTGTTGAGACTGGATGGTCGGATCTGCGCCCGGTCACAGGTGGACTGACCTCAGATGCATTAGAAATGAATCACATATAAAGTTTGAAGCCGTTGCTCAGTTAGTGAGTAACCGAAGCCAGGGAATGCCATGGAGTCGTGTCATGGACAGAAGAATGCCAGACAGTTGTGTCATGGGCAGAATGACCATCAGCGTGTTTCTACAGTATATTACAAAATATTCAGAATATTTCTGTTTAGGGGGTCGTGGAAGAGTGTAAAAAATCGAATTAATATTTAAAAGAAAATGGCTAAAAACCGTTTGGTCAACTTATTACCATACAACTAACTACATACAGGAATTGCCAACTTAAACTTTCCGGACATAAAGTTAGAACATTGAACATACTAGGGTTCAACTGACAGTTGGGAATTTGAACGAAAGATTTTTGTAAAGAAAGAAAGCGAGCATTTGATTAATATAACGGCATTTTATTTTCATTCATACTACTATCAATAGAATATTAACTTAAAGTGAAATATACAAAACAAACATAGGCAGCGGTATCTACAGAGCTTAAATGTTCCAAAGACAAAGCAGGGGAATAATCCAACAGTCTAACAATAACAACTTTTAAACACCACATTAGTGCAGTTTATGTCTCACATCAACCAGGGTCAGAGACATGAAGAGTTACACAACAGTCAGAGTCCAGGCATTAGGATGAGGATGATCAGTGTTCATTCAGCTCATACAACTAGTAGAAATTCATGAGGATATCTTTAAGGGGGGGGGGGGCGGTCCTATTCACCTGTATAGTGTCTCCCCTTAAAAAGGGCGTGGTCATTTTCAGGGTTGTTTGTCCTGGATAGAGACTATCCCAAGTTGTTCCTTGGGGGTAATATTATCCAGTTGAGTTATCCTCTTCTACACGAACAAGCCAGGTCCTCGACTGAGCGGTGCCACCGTACATTTCGCTAAAAATGATTGATTTTCTATTCAATGTCTATGTATAGCTTTTGTTCTCGCTCTCTACCAAGGAGCATTTCTTCCGCCCTATAGGCTGCCACATACAGTTGAGTGAATGGCCTCCCTGTGTGAATGTAATGGTGTCTCCACTTACTACCAATCACAGCTCCATTACCAGTGTGTTTTAAGGCATTAGAGATGTCAACATTGTTAAGGCATGTGTATTGTTTTCTCAGTCAAGGAAAATTAGAGAATGGATTCCTTTGGGTGGAGGGAGGGGGAGGGAGGGTTGGTGTGTGTGTGTGTGTGTGTATGTGTACTGTATGTGGGGTCCATTGGGTGGAGGGGGGGGGGGGGTGTTGCCAAATTGTGCTCAGTCACTCACTCACAAGGCAGAACATTTTCTCTGAGACAGCTGAATTGTGGGAAAGGAGGAAGGTTTGTATCTCTGCCATTTGTTTTGCTTCAGCCGGCAGCCTCCGAACCTGGAAACAACCGACTACACACCGATTACAACCGACACACACACACACACATCCACTCCCATCGTCAGACATCTCCACATCGGTGATTCACTAAAGCGAAACCCGAAATGACAGCGGCCGCAGATGTTCCACTTGACTTTTCCGTACGGGGGCTCAGAAGTGGGACGGACGGTATCTGGCGTCGATGCGAGCGCTCGATGCGGCCGCCTCCCGGAGGGAAATGGATATGTGAGCTAAACAGACCGCAGTGAGTACAGAGCTGCACTCTCACATGCAGCACGCCACTGACCTTGTACAAAGCTCCCTCTCTCTCTCTCTCTCTCTCTACACCCCAACCCCCCCTCCACCCCTCCCCAGCCCCCAACTCCCTCTCTCTCGACACCCCCCCCCACAACCAACAACCCCGCCTGGCCCTCTACCCCCCCCCCTCAAGGCAGTGGAGCACGGAGCACTTACTGCATTAGGACAAAAGAGGTGAGGCTGCACCTCGACGACAAGGGGGACAAATTGTGGAGCGAGGAGGAGGAGGGAGGAGGAGGAGGAGGGAGGGGGGCACGTGAGGTGGCCCCTGAGTGGGTCAGGCCGCCCCCCCCCCCCCCCTCCGCCCCCAGACGCCATGTGAACAGGAAAGGTGCGCGCACGTGAACTTTTGCCTCGTCCTGCTCGGTCCATCAGCCAGCAAATGAAGCACATCAGCCACACAGCTGGGGGAGAGAGAGAGAGAGAGAGAGAGAGGGAGGGAGGGAGGGGGGGGCGGGGTGGTAGTGATGGGGGGGGGGGGGGGCGCTGGCTTGAACACCTCACACACAGACCCCCTTTGTGCTCTGGGCAGGAGTTAGCCTTACCGTGGGGGGCAACGTGAAGTGAGCGAGTTGGAGGGAGGGTGGGTGAGTTGGGGGTGGGGGGGGGGGGGTTGGGGGTAGGTTCCCAAACTGCTGGAGCAATTACCACCAGGCCATTATCACGCCACAACAGAGGATCATCTATCTTCTCATTCAAGGTGTCACCTGGTCTTCATTTACCGGTCAATACCCATTCATTACTCTGGAAGCGAGCTCAAATGGGACCCTGCCCTTTCTCTCTCTCTCTCTCTCTCTCTCTCTCTCACGGTCAGTAAAGCGTCCAGCGCTGATTACACAGCCGGCCGTTCCGGAGTTGACAAATAACGCTCTCTGGTAGACATCATGACATCAGTCCGTGGCTCAGACGTGCCGTGTGTTCATAGATATGAGCCATGAGGAGCCTGCGTTACTGGATGTGCTACAGCGTGTGAGTGAAGGGGCTTAAATGAGACTCAAGGTTTTCTGCCCCCCCCCCCAGTTCACTTGCACAGGGGAACTGTGTGTGTGTGTGTGTGTGTGTGTGTGTGTGTGGAGAGGAAATGCCTCTGAATTGGGAGGTCAAGTGCCTCGGGAGTTCTGGCCCAGACCTGCTTTCCGACTTGAGTTCGATCCCAGAGAGAGGCCTTATACACACGCACACACACACGCACATACATACACACGCACACACACGCACACATACACACGCACACACATATGTAAACACACATACATACACACACACACGCACATACATACACACATTCACACACACACATACACACACATACGTACACACACATATGCACATACACATACACATACACACATACATACATACACACACATACACACACACATGCACACACACACTCATACACACACATCCATACACACACACACACATTCATACACACATAGTACATACACACACACATGCACACACACACACATAGGTACACACGCGCACACACACACAATCACAGACATTTGCAAACACCATGAGTGAACCCAGTATCTGTACTGGTATCCCAGTGCCCTATACTGGTATCCTTTCCCCACAAATAAGAGGTGAGCTGAGCGTAGCGGATAACGGATCACCCCCCCTCCACGCCCGCGCTGGGGGGGCGGCCCAGACACACTTCCTCCAGAGGGGGAGTTCAAACACATTTAGATAGATATAGAACATTCCACATTCAAATATCACAGGCCTGTTTATTATTCCAAATAGCTGTGGGAGATATTTCAGTCGGTTTCCTCTGCTGTCCAGCCCAGTTATATATATATATATATATATATATGCTGGCTATTCATATGTGCCTACTGCTGATAGAAGGCTGGACTCATGCCTCCATGGTTCTCATTGACATATACTCTGAAACGATGCCAATATGACTGTTGACATCAACGTCAACTGTAGCTGTTATGGGTGGGAAAAAAAGTTAAAAAAGGGAATTCAAGTCATCAAAATGGCGCAATACATGTTTAAAATACAGGTGTAACAGCCGCTGGGCTCAGCAGTTTAGTGGAGCCGACGTGGAATATCTCACCATATTTCTGGTTCCTCCGGCACACGGAACACAACAGGCATGATGAGGCGTCTGATGTGTCTAGACTCTGCCCACGCTTCTGGAGGGGGGCCAGCAGGAACACTCGAACCCTAACCCAGCGCTGCAGCCCGGACTGAACACAATAACAATAACAACAACAACATCACTCACGTCTTGTTCTATTCTGAGCAGACTACCGCTTTGGGAGGCGTTGTGTTCAGCCAGGGTGCGCTGGAGATTACAGTCTAATCGTTTTAATCCAAGTAGAACGCATGTACTATTTAAATTGATAAGTGTGAAATCAAAGGATAGAAAACATTATAAGAAGAAGAAATATAATGGATTAGAAAAATACTAGATAAAAGAAAGACTACATAGAATGAATGTATTTTAGGAGTGAGTAGGCCCAACCCTGGCAGGCCCAACCCTGGCATCCTTTTCAAAACCCGCCTGTGAAATGCAGTCATGTAATCTAATTAAGATGCTACTAAGTGGATGAAAAATTCTAGAGAAAAGGCACAGATTTTGTCAATCTCCTCGATTGATTTAATTAACTGCAAATCTCTCACTGTGACCCTTCTAATCCTTTTTTTGCCTTTTTTCGCAGGGCAAAAAATTAAAGTTTGACTATAAATAGGGCAGGGTAATGCCGTTGACCCCGGGGGTTAATTCTCCAGCTCTCGGATGCTTTCATCCCCTGGAGGCCCCCCCGGACCCCCCCGGCCCGCACTCTGCTCACGTTACAGCGCCGTGAACCCGGGAACCGCCGCGAGGAAATGAGTTCATATCTCAGAACCAAGCCAGGATTTGGTCGCGCTCGGGCACCTTTGTAGATCCTCACAAGATGAGAGGCCGGGAACGGGCGGGTCTAAGTCCTGATTAATACCCACGATTCCACGCTGCGTCATGAGGTCACTGGGAATCCACGACGCAGACAAAACCTTCCGAAAGACAAAGAATAAGACGGACGAGAAGTTAAAAAAAAAAAAGAGAGAGCGAGAGAGAGAGACCGGTCCGTGCCAGACGTGTCCGCCTCGCCGGGATGTCCGATAGCTTTGCTATTTCAACACCTGTCAGGAGAACTGGGAAACAGCCTACATGGTAAAAAAAGAAGCCTTTTTTAATAAAAATCACAATTAATACCAGATGAAAGGGCTTGTGCAGTTCACCCACCCACCCTGCTCTATGTTTGTGTACGCAAAGGGAGCCGAGGGCTTTGCTAACTAATTGCGCCTCTACATAATCCTAAAATGTTTTTATATAATCTCAGATAGTGTTTACACACGAAAACTCCGCAGGATTAGGGTTATAAAGTACTCCGGCGAGCCAGGATAAATATACATTTGATGCGAGGGACCTACACTCCGGTCCAGCAATCATCATTTAGCTTGAACATTTGTCTGCCCAATCAAAATACTGTTGAATGAATAGATGTATCTGTGGCCTGAGTACACATACAGTAGTCGAGCGCGCGATGACAGGTCACTTAGTCAAGCTCTTAAATCCCATTATTTCCATGTCCGTGTTGTTGAGACGGTGGCCTGCCGGACGTCTCCGAGAAATGCTACCGTTAGGGTGTGTAATTTTTGCAAATGCGCCGCACGAGTCTACTTTTAACGCTCACTCAGTCACACAAACACACACACACACACACACTGAGATTGGCGCCCAGGTGGAAGCCGCCGCCTCCTGGATCTTCTCCTCCCTGGGAGGGAGTCGTCCTGATGACCGTAGCAGCTGAGCGGTCTGGAAGGCCCATCCGCAGGGTCTGGAGAGGGCGAGGGTTACGGCAGGGGCCGGACCCCGGGGCCCCCAGAGGAAGGGCCATAGCGGGTCGGTTACCGCTGATGTCAGGTCACCTACACGTATAATAGGTAGTTGGGGAGAGAGGGGATACATCTCCTCATTATCCTCGGTGATGATAAAAAATGGAGAGAAAAAAAAGACCGTTAGTAGCAATCAGGATGAGACAGAGCGCCGAGGTCTGCTTGATTCATTCCAGGACGCCGTGGGACCGGACTGTGTGTGGCCCGGGCGCGAGGAGCGAGGAGACAGTGGTGATTTGCAGGTGTATGGGTCAGACGGACCAGCCCCCCCTCCCACCACACACACACACACACGCTATCCCCCGACCCTCTGTCCAGCCCCCCGGTCCCCTGATATCAGTCGGACCGACAATCATTCGTCATCTCTCACGTTGTCCGGCGGCGTTATCCCCCCCCTGCCTCCAGGATGCCACGGATGAGACCCCCTCCCCAACGCGTCCCCCAGGTAGGGAGGTACAGAGGCTGCCCCGGTGCCCCCTGCCCTGCCCCCCCCCCCCCCCTCCGGCCCAACACCCTGAAACCCCAGCGCTCACATTAATCTTGTACACCCGGGGGGGGGGGGGGGGGGGGGTCCGGCAGCTGCCAATGTTGTCCCACCCAGCAAGCCTCGTCCCAGGAGCTCCACTAATTCCAAGGTCATGTGGATGTCTCCGCCCCCCCACCCGCCCCCCCCAAAACCTCGGCCACAAGGGGAGGAGGAGAGGAAGCGAAGGAGAATGAGGAGAGAGGGAGGAGGAGGGGAAGGGAAAATTAGAAACTCTTTCAACAATAAAAAGGCAGCTCGGTCCTCCTCACAGACATGGTGGAGCGGAGGGAGTCGGCGGGCCGGTGGATCTGAGGGAGGTGCAGACCAGCGAGGTGCGACGAGGCGTGGAGCGTACCAACTCAGGGGCGCGGGGGGGGGGACTGCGCTGTCTTCTCTCTCCATCTCCCATCTCCATCTCTCTCCGCTGATCGTGCGTTTCATCGGAGGCGCCGCGGCGGGAGACATTCCTACACCCCTTTCCCCCCCCCCCCCGCCGCCCTCCCAACCCCCCTCACCCGCCTCCCTCCCCATGACCCCTCTCAGGTGGCAGAGGCCGGCCCACCCCAGGTCTCCCAGGGAAGGTCACGCGGCCTCTTCCACTAACCCCATTCCACAGGGAGTCCACTGGAGACGCGGGGGCTCGCCCAAAATGTGTTTTTCCTTTACAGGGGTGTGAGAAAAGTCCGAGAATCATGCAACATCCTGGTTATTTACAGTGAGCCTCCTCTGACTGTCTTGTCTTTTTTTTCATCTGCAGGATGCAGTCCTGGATCGGAATAAGTATCTGATAGAGGCCTTTTAGTTACAATTTAACTGAAATTGATTTTTTTGTTAAATCACCATTATCATCATATCTTACATTAGTGAATTAGATAAGTAGCCAACCAAAAGCTTTATATTCTACCAGCTTTTCATGTCAGGACAGTAGATTCACTGCCCATCTTTCGCCGCAGGCTCAAAAATCACCTCTACTAGGCTCCTCCCTCTTAAGCACCTGTTGTATTTATATTTTTATACTCTTGAATGCAATTATTGTAAGTCGCTTTGGACAAAAGTGTCTACTGAATGATTGAAATGTAATGTCACTTTATACAATGGGTAGTAACAACCTCGCAATCTGATTGGATATATTCACGATATACCACGGGTAAAGCCTCTCACGGTTCTGTTTGAGTTATTACTGCGCTAAATGCTAACGAGCTACATGCTAATGATCAACATGCTAATGAGCTAGCTAGTTAGCTTTCTATCCATGTGCTATAATGTGGTGAAGCTTCATAGAGAGCAGCAGCATTGATCCTGTGACTGCAGTATATTAGTGATACAGTACTCTACACCACACCCCCTCAAAGGTTACTGCTTCAATATCTCTCTTCATATACCGTATAAACCTTTAACCCACCTAGACTTTAGTAAAACTCTCTCTCTCTCTCTCTCTCTCTCTCCTGGGCTGTGGTATGGTTGCTTACTGTAACACCCTGGTTCCTTCTGACTCATCCGATCAGCAGACCGATGTCTGGAACCCGGCACCAGTCCTCCGTCCACATTCCCACTACGGTGATGAGTCACGGTCCAATTTAGTCTGCGGGGCCCGACTCCCCGGTCCAGCCCGGCTCCCTGACCCACCAGAACCCTCCACCTCCTCTCCCCGGTCCAGCCCGGCTCCCTGACCCACCAGAACCCTCCACCTCCCCTCCCCGGTCCAGCCCGGCTCCCTGACCCACCAGAACCCTCCACCTCCCCTCCCCGGTCCAGCCCGGCTCCCTGACCCACCAGAACCCTCCACCTCCTCTCCCCGGTCCAGCCCGGCTCCCTGACCCACCAGAACCCTCCACCTCCCCTCCCCGGTCCAGCCGGGCTCCCTGACCCACCAGAACCCTCCACCTCCCCTCCCCGGTCCAGCCGGGCTCCCTGACCCACCAGAACCCTCCACCTCCTCTCCCCGGTCCAGCCCGGCTCCCTGACCCACCAGAACCCTCCACCTCCCCTCCCCGGTCCAGCCCGACTCCCTGACCCACCAGAACCCTCCACCTCCTCTCCCCGGTC
>NC_140245.1:2605470-2617970 GCF_949987555.1 Borostomias antarcticus
GGGGGTCCGAGGGGGGGAGGGGGGGTGTTAGCGGACAGAGATAGCCACTCTGGCTTGTCTTCCCCCCCGGAGGGGTCCGCGATTTCGAGGGAGGAGCAGGCCGCCGGAGATTTCGGTATGAAAGCGACACGGCAACGACTGAGGCGGTTTATTGTTGATGGACTACTGGAAACGGCGAGTGTTGCGCGGCCGTAGTAGTGTACACTAGCAGCTCGCCGCGCCGTGTTATTCCGTCTACTTTCACAGCGGAGTCCGTTTTCAGGCTTAATCTGGCGAATTTGCGGAATTTCATCTCGGCTGTCATCTGTTTGTTTGAAGGGATTTGAGATATCCCGGTGTAACCGCGGGAGCTGTGAGGGCCTCGGCGTTCGGGGGGGGGGGGGGGGGGGGGGTGAAGAGAACGGGCTCAAGGCACTCTGGGAAAATAAACGGCCGTGAATGACTCTGGTGTGCGGGGTAATCCTTCCTGACGCTCCCGTGTTTATAGACGTTGGGATTTGCATAGTGCAAGTGCCACATTTTTCCGTCCGCCGTCTGGTTCGAGAGAAGGCCGGGCCGGGCGGTTACGGTAAACGATCGGGTAAATGTGTGTATAGTGATAAGCTTCTTTAGTTCAATGCACACACACACACACACACAGGCACACACACACACACCTGATGGAGCATTGCCAGTTGTCCTGGGGGAGTTGGTTAATGCTACAGCAGTACATCATTAAGCCTGTCACCCCGCGTGTTTGACAAGTGTGGATTTATCACTCTCCCTGGAGCACAGAATCAGTCAGGATACAGTTTGGGGAGGGGGGGGGCGGAGGAGGGGGGGGGGGAGGGGGGGGGGGGGTGAGGAAGTTGGAAGAACACCATGGTGATTTCCTTTCCTAACAAACAGTGTCATGGTCTTAATGGGACTACGATCTTAACCGAGTCCCTGTTGTATGGAGTGGACCATTATCACGTGTTGATGGGAGCCCCTTCACTCAGACCCTCCGCAGAAGAGTCCTGCTCATCGTAATCTAGAGAGCCGTGTAGACGCGGTATCTCACCCTGACCCGGACTGAACGCTAGACCATGGGAAGTGTGTGTGTGTGTGTGTGTGTGTGCAGGGCCGGCCCGAGGCATAGGCGAAATAGGCGGTCGCCTAGGGCGCCAAATGGCCAAGCAGCACCCCCCCCCCCCCCCCCCCCCCCCGTCAGCAAAACGAAACTGAAGGTGTGCAGAATCTCGCCTAGAGCTGCTGAAATGCTAGGGCCGGCCCTGTGTGTGTGTGTGTGTGTGTGTGTGTGTGTGGGGAGGGAGGGGTAGGGGGGGTAGTGAGTGGAACAACCTCCTCCAGTGAGGTGGATGGAGGGAGGTGGGGAGGTGTGTGTGTGTGTGTGGGGGGGGGGGGGGGGGGGGGGTGAGTGGGTGGAACAGCCTCAGATGGAGGGGGTGGGGGGGGGGTCGTGAGTGGGTGGGACAGCCTCCTTCAGTGAGGTGGATGGAGGGAGGTGTGGGGGGGGGGGGGTGAGTGGGTGGGACAGCCTCAGATGGAGGGTTGGGGGGGGGGGGGTCGTGAGTGGGTGGGACAGCCTCAGATGGAGGGTTGGGGGGGGGGTCGTGAGTGGGTGGGACAGCCTCAGATGGAGGGTTGGGGTGGGGGGGGGTTGTGAGTGGGTGGGACAGCCTCAGATGGAGGGTTGGGGGGGGGGGGTCGTGAGTGGGTGGGACAGCCTCAGATGGAGGGTTGGGGGGGGGGGTTGTGAGTGGGTGGGACAGCCTCAGATGGAGGGTTGGGGGGGGGGGGTTGTGAGTGGGTGGGACAGCCTCAGATGGAGGGTTGGGGGGGGGGGGTTGTGAGTGGGTGGGACAGCCTCAGATGGAGGGTTGGGGGGGGGGGGGGTTGTGAGTGGGTGGGACAGCCTCAGATGGAGGTTGGGGGGGGGGGGGGGGTTGTGAGTGGGTGGGACAGCCTCAGATGGAGGGTTGGGGGGGGGGGTTGTGAGTGGGTGGGACAGCCTCAGATGGAGGGTTGGGGGGGGGGGAGACAGCCTCGCTGAGGTGGATGGAAGGCGCTGATAAAGCTGGATTGTCTGAGGGTAATCAGAGCCAGATGTGGTCCGGCCCTCACCATGGTGGTCCGAATCCACATCTGCTCTGTCGGTGGGGGGGTGTGTGTGTGGGGGGGGGGGGGGCACAGCTGGATGACCCCTGACCCAGAGAAGGGAACCACGAGCCGGGGCTGACAGCTGCCGTGGACGACGCAGGCGACCTGCTATCATCTCCCCCTACACTCGCGTGGTTTACGACTAGGTTCGAGACAGACGTGAGGTCTCCGTGCTCCGTGCTCGGCCATTTTCAGCCAGCGGGAACAGAGTATGTGGAATCAACTGAGAGATATGAACCGTTTTTCGTATAAAAACAACCGAACGAAAGTGAATTTCTGTTTCCGGGTTCTGTCAGAACGGGCGACTTTGTGGCCGAGCTGCAAGCTGATAACATTCATAATCCATCCGTCAAATCATTATTGACAGCCAGAGAGGTGACATGTTTAGTCTTCCCCGCCCCTCATGCCAAACAGTTTTCATCAGGTTCAGAGCCGTTCTGTTTCAGGTTGGGATGATTGACGCGTGGCTCGGAACGCTGTGTTCTGGTTCCGTCTTTTAAAGGTTGAAACGCTGTAGGTCTTTTAATTATCTTTGATATGTACAACGTGTCATTTTGGTGGTCCTCCATCCTTAAATCGTCTTAGACGATATAAAGGTGTGCCTTTATATTTTGAACATTGAACACATACATGAGCTACACTCAGCCTGTCTGTCTGTCCCTCCTCTGTTTCCTGAGACACCGTTGGCCTGACAGCGTTCATATTTGGCACGGCTATCCGCAGGAGTCCCGCACAGACCGTGAAATCATTTTGAGTTACGTTTTGGCTAATTTGAACCACCGGCCAATAGAAACACTGCTCTGAATGGAGCCCCGCCCCCAGCCTTCCAGCTGACTGCTCGTCAGCTGCAAACAGCTTTGGCCAAAATTAGTGCCTCTTCCCTGATACAAACACTGACCTATGACCTCACGCCAGCGTTCCAGGTAGGCTGCTCTAGAATTATTTTTCAGTTGCTCAGCTTTGCCCAACATTAGTGTGTTCTGTTGTCCACCCAGTAGTAGTAGTAGTAGCTAGCTAGCAAACAATAGCCAAGCCAAGCTAGACAGGACTTGACTAAGCACAACATGTCTGCTATGTTCTGGGGGGAGACGGGCATATAATGGACTAAATGGCCAATTACTCATTGCTCCAATGGGTATCAAGACTAGCAAATAATTACAAAAACAAACTCAGAACACACATTGCACACAGTGAGTGGCGACAGAGCATACAACACACACACATGCAACTTCTGGGGTCGCCGGGGGAAATTGTCTCCTACATTTCTCCCATCCAAGCCGTCCTCCTCCAGTGGGCAGCCAGGAGCAGTGGGCCGCCATCGTTCATGGCGCCCGGGGACCAAGTGCTCAGTCCAGGTCCTGGTCAGGGACCGGACTGAAGAGCATCTCTTCTCCTGCATGTTTTTCGGATTGGGTTCTTGCTGGCCCAGAGGCTCAGAGACCTTCTTGCTGAGAGGCGATCATACTAGGTACATTACTGCGCCACCGTGCCACCTGGGAGCGATTTTGGGGTTCAGCGTCTTGCTCAAGGACACTTCAAAAAGACATTTAAATTGTTTATTATAATTAAGGACATGACCTCCATAGTCTCTCTGGGTATGAAAGAAAATATAGAGACCCTGAAGCACCGCCAATCGTTAAAAGCAGAACTGCTGACTGCTTCTGCGTATTCAGGAAGCACGGTCTGCGTATTCAGGAAGTACAGTCTGCATATTCAGGAAGTACGGTCTGTGTATTCAGGAAGTACAGTCTGCATATTCAGGAAGTACGGTCTGCGTATTCAGGAAGTACGGTCTGCATATTCAGGAAGTACGGTCTGCGTATTCAGGAAGTACGGTCTGCGTATTCAGGAAGTACGGTCTGTGTATTCAGGAAGTACGGTCTGCATATTCAGGAAGTACGGTCTGCATATTCAGGAAGTATGGTCTGCGTATTCAGGAAGTACGGTATGTATATTCAGGAAGTACGGTCTGTGTATTCAGGAAGTACGGTCTGCGTATTCAGGAAGTACGGTCTGCATATTCAGGAAGTATGGTCTGCGTATTCAGGAAGTACGGTATGTATATTCAGGAAGTACGGTCTGTGTATTCAGGAAGTACGGTCTGCGTATTCAGGAAGTACGGTCTGTGTATTCAGGAAGTACGGTCTGCATATTCAGGAAGTACGGTCTGCATATTCAGGAATTACGGTCTGTGTATTCAGGAAGTACAGTCAGTGTATTCAGGAAGTACGGTCTGTGTATTCAGGAAGTACGGTCTGCGTATTCAGGAAGTACGGTCTGCATATTCAGGAAGTACGGTCTGCATATTCAGGAAGTACGGTCTGTGTATTCAGGAAGTACAGTCTGTGTATTCAGGAAGTACGGTCTGTGTATTCAGGAAGTACGGTCTGTGTATTCAGGAAGTACGGTCTGTGTATTCAGGAAGTACGGTCTGCGTATTCAGGAAGTACGGTCTGCATATTCAGGAAGTACGGTCTGTGTATTCAGGATGTAAAGTATTTTGCACACTGCACAAACCTACCTGCAATCATTCAAAAGATAAGAGTGGTGGATTCAAATAACCGCTACAATGCCTTCCAATACACTTTATTTTGGATGTTTGGACACAGTAATGTTGTTCACCAAGGAAATTGAGGGTCCTTTACTTCTCAATGTATTGTTTCAATTTAATTTATTGTCTCAATTTAATACAAATTGGACACAGAATAGGACTAGTAGCTAGCTCCTTAATCAGGGAATATGAAGGATCTAGCATAGTGTGGAGCATAGTGGATCTAGCATAGTGTTGGAATCGAGTATTAGAGTTTATCTGTATCAAGCATAATCTCGGAGGCGGCAGCAACATTTCACTATGACCGTACGCCGTACATTGCATGTGACAAATGAAGGGATCTTGAATCTCGGAGCTGTACAGCGGCCTGTAGTGCAGGTAGGCTGGCCGACATTTCGTATGACCGTTAGTATATTCACCGAGGTGTAGTCAGGATGATGGACAGCCTGGCAGTTCCAGCTTGCCTGGGGCTGTTAGTTGGAGAAGTTCCTCCCCCCCCCACTCCTCCCAGGACAAAGAAAAACGATCTTTGGAGCTGGAAACGGAGAGGAGGTCTAGTCTAGTCTCCCGTCGGCCCTGTGGTGTCCGCCTTCCACGTTAAACGTTAGTTTCCCCAAGCAAAACAGGAGAACACTCCCCAAGCAAAACAAGAGAATAGGTGAATACCTGTTTTTATGGGCCCGGTGACAAGTGTGTCCGCTTGTGAGCACAGGAGTTAATAAACGCTGACATGCTAATTCATCCCCTCTGTGTGACCCTGACAGACGCATTCCACGAAGGTGAGACAACACCCTGCACGGTAGGTCTCCCTCATCCAACCCATCACACCCTGCACGGTAGGTCTCCCTCATCCAACCCATCACACCCTGCACGGTATGTCTCTCCCATCCAACCCATCACACCCTGCACGGTAGGTCTCCCTCATCCAACCCATCACACCCTGCACGGTACGTCTCCCTCATCCAACCCACCACACCCTGCACGGTAGGTCTCCCTCATCCAACCCATCACACCCTGCACGGTAGGTCTCCCTCATCCAACCCATCACACCCTGCACGGTAGGTCTCTCTCATCCAACCCATCACACCCTGCACGGTAGGTCTCCCTCATCCAACCCATCACACCCTGCACGGTAGGTCTCCCTCATCCAACCCATCACCGCGATGCTTTAACAGTAGGCGTCAAAGCGAGGTGTAGTTCGCCTGTAATATGATGATGCAACATAGCGTACTATATAAGACCCAGATGCTTGACGTCTCTCCAGGACACGCTTGGGACATCGGCCGTTGTGTTCCTCCGGGTCTGGCCGCTACCCACGTCCTCTCACGGTCACCAACAGGATGTGTGGGAGGAGCATCTGGCTGGTGTGCACACACTGGCTAGGAATGTTATCTGAGCTGATCGCTAACAATTTTCCGGCCTCGCAAGCCCTAATATTAACCGTCGAAAAATGTGACCTCATGATAGCGCCGCTGCTCACGGGAAATTGAGATATGGCTTGTCTAGCGAGCTCACTGACTTTTTTTGGGGGGGAGGGGGCGGTGGGGAGGAGGGGGAGGGGGGGGTAAATGACCTCGGTTGCCGATGCGGGGGGGTGGAGGGGGGGGGGGGGGGGTTCTGATGGGCCGTGGGGTCCTGCGTCTCGTCTTCGCCCTAGCTGACCCGGGTCCTTGTTCAGAGCGAATCAATCCTGCCTGAAGGGCCCCCGTGTGAACTCACTCGCTTTTGTCTGGTCAGAGAGATTTATCTGCCGTCGGACGCCGGGGCTCTGGACTGTTTCACATGACTTACTACGGCCTTCTGCAGACCTCGCCTCACCGCGTTATTATCGTCGGACATCCGACGCCCCTTTTTATGTCGCGGCGGTCAAAAGACGCGAGCGACGCCTTCAACGCCGTCGAAGTATTCGCGATGCATTTTACATCGATAAATAAAGTTTGACTCCGTGGCCCCGCTTAACTGAAAAGCAGTGGTGTTTTCTGCGCTGCTGCTGTATATCCAAGTCTTCTGGCGTCGGGGTCGTGATGGATAAGGTGCGCGAGCGGTCAGATGTAACTCTCCCCGGCCCCCTCCGGTCTGTGTTTCCGAGGCGATAGGGGACAGACATCATCACTTCGCCAGTGAGTGCTCTCTCCTCCGCCGCCGATGACGGAGTCGGCGTGAAGAACAGAGACCCGTCTGTCCTCGCCGTCATCCGATGACGGACGAGGTGGCGCGGGAGGTATCGCCGCGGCGACCCCGATTCCTGGGTTTCACCGCCTAAGGTGTTTTTGGATTTTCCACCTCCTCCTCCTCCTCCTCCTCCTACCTCGCCCCTGCGTTCTTGGACAGGACTGTATTTATCAGGAGAGGGACAGCTAAATCATGTCTTCCTACCCGGGAGGGGGGTTGGACTCTAAGAGGGGGCGTGGCCTCTCTGCCTAGCCCCGTGAGAGTGGGAGAGCTTGTGTTGCTGTGTTGTTTTTCCCCGTTTCATCACAGCAACGCCGTTTCCAACCACAGACCACGCTCGGCGGAGGTTACGGTAAAAAAAAGGGTTCTGACCTTTATCGACCTATCAGGGTGGATGTCCTGTAACCAAGATATGAGGAAACATGAGTGTACAGTGTTTCAGAGCCTTCTCGCTCTCGTGTCTATGCCAAGCAGCAACATTACTTTGGCACATGTGTCTTTCCGTGATATTATTGGCAGCGGCGTGGGTTATATTTGGGGTTATTCCTGTCAGCTCCAGCTCAATCCGGTAGACGGCCGTGATTTAGAGCAGGTCGATTCGAAAGCGCGTCGTAAATCTCCACCCACAAGGCATTGATGAGCCCGTTGGCCAGGTAGTAAATTATTATTTCCTTGGAGACGGGCCTATCGTTCGCTCTCATCACCCCCACCCGTCACTTAATTTACCGTCTGAGAGAACGGGTTTGTTGTTGCACTCTGTGTGACATTCGGCATTAACGTCACAGAACCCTGAAAAAGAAACTGATTTGAAATCAAAATGAAAAAATTATTTTATTTTTTTACTATTATTATTACCGATCATGCCGTTAAATATAATCTTATAAGATATATTATATCGCACGCCTCTTGTAAGATTTAACATGTGTTTTCATAGCAAAATAGCTATCAGGTATGCTAATTACATGGCAACACAATAGA
This sequence comes from Borostomias antarcticus, assembly GCF_949987555.1. Taxonomy (NCBI): domain Eukaryota; kingdom Metazoa; phylum Chordata; class Actinopteri; order Stomiiformes; family Stomiidae; genus Borostomias; species Borostomias antarcticus. The sequence goes on from NC_140245.1 coordinate 2,613,314, forward strand.
GCAAGATGTTGAGACCTGTTTACCTCATTGCCCCTGCTCTGCCCCGCCCTCAGGGGGCGCTAGTGTGCGAGGAGGCATTCCGTCAGTCAACAGCTTATCTCTGTGGTTCGGCTCTCTCAGCATTTTACGCAGGGCAGCATTCCAGGTCCCGTGGGCGTGTGTGTAGTTTCAGGTACATCCAAAGTTGGGCTTCGAAATTGGCATGAGTGGTGATTTTTTTTTTCCTTCAATCCTCCAGATAACACTGTGATGGACAGCTTATTTCATTGTATTAGCCAAAGTGGAAAGTTGGACAGTGAGAATGTGGCATTCTGGGACCTCAGTGATTTATAGCTTCATCTAGCTCATGTTAACCTGTGTAACTGCTTCCACAAACGTCTTGAGTGGCGGCCAGAGGCCCCCAGTGACGCGACGCTCGTCGTCTTACCTGTTCGAGACGCGTCCGTCCGGGAATCTCACGCCTCGCGAAAAAAGCCCAGCGCAGCCTCTTGAGTGTCTGCTTGGCGTCAGCCTCGTCGATCTCTCTGTGAGGGAATAAATCTATCGCTGGCGTAATAAAGTTGCCGAGCAGTTGAAGAATTGAGGGCGGGTCGGGTCCGGGCCCAGCTGCGGAGAGGTGCACTTTGGAGGGGTGGCGTGCGCTCCGGTTAGACAGGTCCGCGTCGGCACCGAAAACACGACGTTTCGCAACAGCGATAACACCCTGGATCATCATAAACGAGACGCACGTCTCTCCTTCAGAGCACAGGCATTTCCTGTGGGGAAATCCCTCCACACACACACACACACACACACACACACACACTCCCCCCTCCTCCAAAGGAAAAACAGCGAGATGGCGAGGAGAGGAAAATCAGTGTGTCGTCCGTCCTCGGGGCGTGTCCGTTCCGTCCGCCCGCGGAGCGACCGGGTCGACCTGTCAGGAGGTTCGGGGCGGGGGGCGTGGGCCGGCGGCGTGGAGGGCGGGGCTGGAAAACGGGCGGCCCCGTCTTCATTGTTCCCCGGTCGACATTCCCCGTCACGGTCGGCCGAGGGCAGGTGCTCCGGGGTGTGAAGATAGGAAGCCCAGGACAGGCTTGGCTGAGGTCCATGCCCTCCTGAGATAAGACAAAGCCCTCGACTCTCACCTCCGCACAAAAGGGAGAGCGGCTCTTTAACGCCGACCGCCCCCAAGAGACTCGTGTCTTTCGCTCGGACAGGAAGGACCGCTTCGCTCACGTGACTCTCTGGAAAGAGTCGGTCATCACCCCCTTTTTTTTTTTTTCTGGGTTCACGAGGTGATATCATATTCATAATGGTTTTTCTGCTGTTGATCGGGTGACCAGCTGAAAGCCTTTTTATAATTTGCTGTCTTTATCTCGTGGCCAATCGTCTTCCTACTCAGCTACTTTGGCCGTCAACATTTTATCCAGCGTTCACAAAGTAGAAACAGTTGAAGAGATTTCTCTGAGGCCCTCATGTTTACTACAGATTTAATTAGTATCCAAGTGAACACAAATGGAGATGGGTTGAAATTTGGTCCTGGTGCAACACATGTTCAATGAAGACAAATGAGAAATGTCAAGTCAAGAACATAGACTAGCGCTGGACCCCGGCTGGGAAGGGGAGCCAAGTTCCTCATCAAAGCCCATCTGATAATTTTCCACTAGTTTTTCCTGTCAGGATGTTATGATTGTCTCCATGTTCGGTGGTCGCTGATAAATGCTGTCTCTTTTTCTTTTGTGCGTGTGCGTGTGCGTGTGCGTGTGTGTGTGTGTGTGTGTGATGTCATATGTCAGGCCGGGGGCTTGACTTTCATTCCGTTAAGTGTAACTGAAGGAGGCGCTGGCTATGTCCTCTCTAGGGCAGCGGAATGGAGAACTGTCTGTGTGTGTGTGCGTGTGTGCGTGTGTGCGTGCGTGCGTGCGTGCGTGTGCGCGTGTGGGTGTGGGTGGGTGGGTACATGTGTGAGTGTTTGTGTGTGTGTGTGTGTGCGTGTGTTTGTGCGTGTGTGTGTGTGTGTGGGTGGGTGGGTAGGTGAGTGGGTACGTGTTTGTGTGTGTGTGTGTGTGCGCGTGTGTGTGTGTGTGCATGTGTGTGTGTGTGTGTGTGTGTGTGTGTGTGTGTGTGTGTGTGTGTGTGTGTGTGCATGCGTTTGTGTGTGTGGGTGGGTGGGTGAGTGGGTACATGTGTGAGTGAGTGTGTGTGTGTGTGTGTGTGTGTGTGTGTGTGTGCATGTGTGTGAGTGTGTTTTTTTCTAAGCGTGTGCATGAGCGTGTGGGTGTGTGTGTGCACGTGTGCATGTGTGTGAGTGTGTTTGTGAGGGTGGGTGGATGGGTATGTGTGAGTGTGTGTGTGTGTGTGTGTGTGTGTGTGTGTGTATGTTTCTAAGTGTGTGCATGCGTGTGTGGCTGTGCCTGTGTGTGTGTGTGTGTGTGCCTGTGTGTGTGTGTGTGCGCGCACGCGCGTGTGTGTGTTTCTGTGTTTATGTATGCCCTGTGCCAAATATTTTTCAGAAGCAGTGCTTTTAAGTTGAAGTATGCGGGGGTCATATTTCACTCACGCTGCTCTATAACTCAACTGGGAACGGAGGCTATGAGCTTTGAACACACAGGCCAGACACGGACGCCATTATTTAGTTACTGATTTTCTAATTGTATTTAGCCACCTCTGTCCTCACGTAAAGTGAGGGTGGAATGTATTTTCCTTGGCAAGCTGAAATGTTTCCCCTTCAATAATGTATGCAACGGCATTAAATCAACAAGCTTGGGAGCATTGTTTGTTTTCACAGCGTATCTAGCCCTCACTCTGCTATTGGTTGATTGGGGTTAGATTTCCTGCAGTGTAAAGGAAGCCATGACAGGAATGTGCAGAGTAACTCTGATGCAGGGTGAGACGTGTCATGCGCGGCTGGAGCGACATGGCTCCGCCTCTCGCGTTACGGTAGAAACCTCAGACGCCGTCGCACGAGGTCGACCCCAGAAGCCGGTCTATTTCTGTGAGCTACTTTTAGAATAACTTTTGCTATTGTTGAAAGGAACATACGTCGCTGTATATCGCAGTGACACAGACTCTGCATAGAATAAATGATGTCATGTCAAGTCAATTGTATTTCTTTTTTTTAAAGATATTTTTAAGGGCTTTTCAGCTTTAATGTTATAGGACAGTGTAGGGAGACAGGAAATGTGGAAGAGAGAGAGGGGAGGACATGCGGCACAGGACCCGAGCCGGGAATCGAACCCGGGTCCGCCGCGCGAAGGACTAGCCTTCATATGGTGCACGCCTTACCCACTGAGCTACCGGGGTGCCCAATTCAATTGTATTTCTATAGCACATTTACAAACAGCTGTGGCTGAACCAAAGTGCTGTACAGATAAAAGCAAGAGCAAAAGATATAAGTACAAAAGCATAAGAGTAGTGCAAATACAGATAAGTGCAAAGACACAGTCAACAAAATAAAAATTAAAATAAAAAGTGCAACAAATTACAAAATAAAGTAAAGGGAACTAAGATGGCAACAATTGGGTCACCAGGGGCGACAGGCAGGAACTCTAATCAAAACCGAGGGAGAAGAGATGGTTTTGAGGAGGGACTTGAATGCTACGAGAGCCTGGGCTGCTCTAATGGACAGATGGAAGGATGGATGAGAGGATGGATGCAAAAAAAGAAAAGAAAGGATGAGTCTGGTTACGGTTGAAATGTCAGGGGTTTGGAGACGTTCTTTGGGGCAGATGTTACATAAGCATAAACAGCGCCTGAGGCAGTCTGCAGAAAGCACAATGTGCGTCTTCATATTGCGTCGGATGTACAAAGCCCTCGAACCGTGATGTGTGTGCGGAAAATATAGCGACTTGCAGTACGCAGTCTTGCTTTGTCCATAATTAGGCCACCTCTGTGTAACTGAGGGCTTTAAATCATGAGGATTGACGGTAGGCTATCTTTAGGCTGGTCATATTTGCTGTTGATGGTTTAATGCGATGATCGCATCAGCCATGTATCGTATTTGCAAGTGTACTGATCGTTGTAGGCTATTATCTATTCGTTTTATGAAGACAATTGTTTACAAAACCTGTAGGGTTAGAGAGTTGAGGGGTGGTTGGATGTGAGGGAGAGTTGAGGGGTGGTTGGATGTGGTAGAGAGTTGAGGGGTGGTTGGATGTGATAGAGCATTGAGGGGTGGTTGGATGTGATAGAGAGTTGAGGGGTGGTTGGATGTCTCCTGTGTTGAGGGGTGGTTGGATGTGAGGGAGTGTTGAGGGGTGGTTGGATGTCTCCTGTGTTGAGGGGTGGTTGGATGTTATAGAGAGTTGAGGGGTGGTTGGATGTGATAGAGAGTTGAAGGTGGTTGGATGTCTCCTGTGTTGAGGGGTGGTTGGATGTGATAGAGAGTTGAGGGGTGGTTGGATGTGTTAGAGCGTTGAGGGGTGGTTGGATGTGATGGAGAGTTGAGGGGTGGTTGGATGTGTTAGAGAGTTGAGGGGTGGTTGGATGTGAGGGAGCGTTGAGGGGTGGTTGGATGTCTCCTGTGTTGAGGGGTGGTTGGATGTCTCCTGTGTTGAGGGGTGGTTGGATGTGATAGAGCGTTGAGGGGTGGTTGGATGTCTCTTGTGTTGAGGGGTGGTTGGATGTCTCCTGTGTTGAGGGGTGGTTGGATGTGAGGGAGTGTTGAGGGGTGGTT
>NC_140245.1:2622970-2667970 GCF_949987555.1 Borostomias antarcticus
GAGGGCGGTCCAGGCCTGGTGTGTGGTGTATAGATACTGTCTTTCTAGATTACATTCGCCAAACACGCACGCGGTCTTCCAAAATAGGAAACTAACACGCACCATACCCTCTCGTTTTCACACGTACACATGTTTGCCATCTAACTGACAGACGCGCTCTCGCAAACGGTCACGAAAGCCTCCGTGAAGTTTCCGCTTGTATTTATTTTTGTTCGTACTGGCAGCATTTCCTGTATGCAACCATCAGGACGGCTGGAGTCTCCCTCGATTGCTTTCGCAGAATACCAGGAAACCACAGCCAGAAGCGCGGGTCACGATGTTTAAAGTGGCCTGGTACTGGACTCTTGACCTCTGACTAATCATCTGTCACACAATGTTCACATCAGATCTGCATGTACTCAACCCTCGCGTGGTCAACGCAGCCGCCCGAGGTTTATTGACAAACTGACAAAAAGCTGGACCTGCGCGTACAACATCACTTTGACGTTTACAACCGCTTACCCCTGTTTCAAACGCTATAACCTTGACCTCGAAGCCTCGCGGCGGAAAACGAGAAGAAACAGAATGAGTGAATCCTGCAGATGTCCCATCACACGAGGTGTCAGGGGGTGTGACCTGTTGAGTGTAAACTCCGGACCAGCCAGCAGACAGCCAGTCAGCTATCCAGCCAATCAGCCAATCAGCCAGTCAGCCAACCAACCAGTCAGCCAATCAGCCAATCAGCCAGTCAGCCAATCAGCCAGCCAGCCTGCCATCCAGCCAGTCAGCCAATCAGCCAGTCAGCCAATCAGCCAATCAGCCAGTCAGCCAATCAGCCAGTCAGCAGTCAGCCAATCAGCCAGTCAGCCAATCAGCCAGTCAGCCAGTCAGTCAGCCAGTCAGCCAGCCAGACATCCATCCAGTCAGCCAGTCAGCCAGTCAGCAACCAGCCAGCCAGCAGCCAGTCAGCCAATCAGCCAGTCATCCAGTCAGCAGCCATCCAACCAGCCATCCGATCTGTCAGGCCCTGGCCTTCAGCCTGTGGTGATGGCTGCTGTTCCAGGTGGCTCCAGTGCGGAGCTGTTTACATCTGCATGTCGGCCGCCCCCCCTCCCCAGCCCCCCCCCCCCCTCCAAGCAGCCCCGAGACCCTTTCATGTTTCCCCATACGGCACGCTCTATGCAATCCATCCAACCCCCCCACCCCCCCTCTCCCCCCACTCCGTTATGACCGTGGTGTAAACAAAACATTAGGTCACCATTAATCACCGGCCAATGATGTGTCAGGGGCTGCTGGAGATTAGAGAGGCAGAGGGGAGGGGCCCGTCACCCCCGGGTCTCTGCACAGTCCTCTGCCCCCCCCCCCCCCCTCAACCCCCCTCCCCCCCGGTCCCAATGTGTAAGATCATTATTGAAATTACAGCTCAATTAAGATAAGGGAAAATTACTTTCTCTGTTTCTCTCTTTGATGTCCGAGAGGGGGGGGGGGGGGGGGGTTCCCCCCCACACTCCGCAGCTGAAGAACAGACGGTAAGAAATCAGGAAAAAAGTAAATGTCTGTATGAGTGTGCGCTTTGATCTTGGAGTAATTACATCGCATGGAGACTTGATTTGATTGAAAATGTGTATTGCGATATGATTTTGTCAATTTTTTTTTGCGTTCAGTGTGGAGACTGAGCTCTATTTGTTAAACTGGATGCTACATCTCATTTGCTCCGATGTGTTTTAGCTGGCTCAAACCAGCGAGATGTAAAAGTTGTGTAAAAGCGTGCGTGTGAGTGTGAGAGAGAGAGAGAGCTAGAGAAAGACAGACAGAGAGAGAGAGAGAGAGAGAGAGAGATTGAGAGACGGGGGGTATATGTAGTCCTCGCTGGTTGAACCTTCCCTGTCGGTTGCTGCTCGGGCCCCTGGGTGTTAAAACGTGACTTCTGGAGCCTGGCGCGTAAATGCTGAATCAGTGTAACTGAATCTGCTTCCCGCCGAGCGTGGACTACAGTGTGGGGGAGCGACCTGAGAGGTCAGTGTGTGTGTGTGTGTGCGTGTGTGTGTGAACCCCCCACCTGGGCGCTCAGCGTGGGGCTCTGAGCTGACCGCGTACGTGGGTCAACTTGAGATACACATGCGGATTACAAGGAATGTGGCCAACAGGAATGATGATTCTAATGGATGGTATGCAGGCTATTGTCTTCCTATGGCGATCTCTGGATCTCGGCTGAAAAGTTCTATATATTTATTTGATTTCAACCAAATTCAAGTATGCTAATACTGGTGGCTACACTGGCTAGCACGGCCATGATCGGGCACCGGGCTGTCAAAGCAATACCCCGCTCTGTGGGCGGTACCGTATGATTTATAACGCGCGGTTCTGACGGACACAGCGTTGTTATTTCTGGAGGATAACTCCGTCCACTGCCCACTGAGACAGACCCATGCATCTGTGTGTGTTGGGAGTCGTCCTCTTTGTCCAGAGGTCCGCGCACTTGAAGCCTGACTTCTCATTGTAAATACAATGGTGAAAACATCAGAGGGGCTGTGGACTGGGGATGTTTACACGAGCTGAGGGCCTCGAGATGGAACAGAGATATGCTGGTTGATCTGAGGAGAGGGAGGGAGGGAGGGAGGGAGGGAGGGAGGGAGGGAGGGAGGGAGGGAGGGAGGGAGAGAGGGAGGGAGGGAGGGAGAGGAGAGAGAGGAGAGAGGAGGAGAGGAGGAGAGAGAGAGGGAGAGAGAGAGAGGGAAGGAGAGAAGGAGGGAGAGAGAGAGGGAGGGAGAGAGGGAGAGAGAGGGAGAGAGAGAGGGAGGGAGAGAGAGAGAAGGAGGGAGAGAAGGAGGGAGAGAGAGGGAGGGAGAGAGAGAGAGGGAGGGAGGGAGGGAGGGAGAAAGGGAGGGAGAGGGAGAGAGTGAGGGAAGGAGAGGAGGAGAGAGAGAGGGAGAGGAAGAGAGAGGGAGGGAGAGAGGGAGAGAGAGGGAGAGAGAGGGAGGGAGAGAGAGAGGGAGAGAGAGAGGGAGGAAGAGAGAGAGAGAGAGAGAAAGAGAGAGAGAGGGAGGGAGACAGAGAGAGAGAGAGAGAGAGAGTCTACTGATGCTCGCCAATCGCACACAAACACCATCTGTCTTCTAACCCGTCAAGAAGTCTGACCTCACACCTGCGAACACCGAACAGACATTCATTAAAGTCATTTGCAGTGTGTCTTACAGGCCTAGTGGACAGAATCCAACGTTTTGTTGTCGACTACAGTATGTTCCAAATTCAAAACACATTCAATTTCACATTATTATTATTATAATTATTATTAAGGCCAAATATTTTCACTCCCTCTGGCGAGCATGAATTAACTTAATACTTGAGGTATTCAAAAAAGACCCTGAAAGTGCCCCTAAACACACTCTAGCCTTTTGAAAGTGTCAGAGTAAGTCCCACCCCCCTCCCCCAATACTAGTGGCGCCTTTTCAAACAGATAATCTAGTCGAGGGCCGATTCATCTTAGTGCCACGGGGGCAATTAAGATCTACTTACTGAACCTCCAGGTCTGTGGAGGAACAGAGAAGAGAGCTTGAACCCTCTCTCTCTCTCTCTCTCTCTCTCTCTCTCTCTCTGAATATCTGCATGTGGATGATGTATGGAGGAGGTGTAGGTGTGCTCCTAGCCGTCACCTCTGGCCTACTAGCAGCTCATTTGTAACCCAGCTGTCTCTCTCTCCCTCTCTCTCTCCGTCCCTCCCTCCCTCCCTCCTTCCCTGAGGCCGGCCTAGGGGAGAGGAGAAGGAAAGAGCTTAGTAACGATTGAACATTCAAACAAACATTGAGAAGTGTGTGTGTTATCAGTTGCCTGTGAGAACAAGGCTTGTCTGAGGCCTCCTCACTCTTCAATTCAATTAAATTCAATTTGCTTTATTGGCATGACATTTGTATATGTGTGTTGCAAAAGATTTCTCGATACTTTGAAATGTATATAAATTGATAAAAACACAATATAAGTAAAAATCTATATGTATTCTCTCTCTCTCTCTCTCTCATGATGTGTTCTAACACACACTCTCTTGCGTCCTCACCTTTCTTTTTCTCCTCTCTCAGGTTCTTTTGTCCTCTCTCTCTCTCTCTCTCTCTCTTTCTCTCTCTCTCTCTCTCTCTCTCTCTCCCTCCCTCCCTCCCTCCCCCGGTCGGTGTCTGACAGCCCCTCAGAGCAGCGGAGCGTCATGGGAAAGAAAGGAGGATTCTGGGATGGATTTGTTAACTGACTGGAGTGTAAACAGGGCGGTGTTGACCTGTCCCGTCAGGAGGAAGAGGTTTGCTCCCTATTGAACACCGGGGTCGAAGGTCAGGCTGCCTAGTGACACCAGCCCTGACAGCGTGGTCCTTATCTCCATCACATCTCACTTGATTTCACAAAGACCTGGAAACGTAAAGAAGAGCCGTTCTGGGGGTCGTTTCTACCGAATTCTCCTATGAAAGGTCAGCATTCCACACTTGTCATGGAAAAAAAGAAATGTTTAAGCGCAGCCAAAAGTTCCTATTTTGAAGATATTTCTTACATTATTTTCTCTCTGTCTCTCTCCCTCTCTCTCTCCGATTTCTTCCATTGGCATATGATTATACTACATTTTCATACGTGCAGATTACATTGATAAAACAGGATATGTGGCGAGTTGAGGTTACAGGCTGGGATTAATAGGATCCATGTGATGATTAGGAGCCGTGTCCCATCTGGCCAAATTATTTCAAACATGCGTCTCACACTGTGTTCTTACCAAGTCCAGTCTTCCAATAGCTGTGGGTTCAGTGAATGTTGTTATTTTTAATCGGGTTTCTTCATGTATACATTTACATTTTTAAATGTACATTTTTATTTTCATTCATAGCAGGCGTTTTTACCCAAAGCGCCTTACAATAAATACATTTGTCTAGAGTAAGAGAACCAACTGTAGAACCAGTAGGTTAAGTAGGACCAGACTCAGTCAGCGTCAGTAAAGCGTTCTATAAGAACAAGTGTGGGTGTCTATGAGAACACATCATGTCACACACACACACACCCACACACACACACACACACACACTGCATACATAAACCTCACTCACACATCACACTTTGCACACTCACTGTATATACACTGACCACACTCCATTTTGGATATAGTTTTTTATTTTTTGGGTTCGTATTCCGTACTGTCCTTTTGTCCCTCTCGTCCTGCGTCCTGTCCAGTGTCTCCATGCTACGCAACATGGACCAAAACAAATTCCTAGTATGTTGTAAAACTACATGGCAATAAACATTTCTGATTCTGACGTAACACCAGCAGGCACAGTGCCAGAACAAGGAAGATGACTTCAGGGGTGTCAAACTCAAATACACAGTGGGCCAAAATTTTAAACTTGAACAAAGTCGCGGGCCAACATTGAACAAATGAAAATTTTAATATGGACCCAAACAAGTTTTGCTTTAACATTAAATATGGAACAAGCAACGCTTATTACTTATTTGGCCCACGGGCCAGAGTTTGACACCCCTGGCCTACATGATGTGAGGGTTAGGAGGTGTGTTTTATTTTTTTGAGGGGGTGGGGGGGGGGGGGAGGGGGGGCGCGGGGTTGTGGTCCAGTGGATACGAATGTTAGGGTAATGGATATAGCGGGGCATTTTACAATTCTCTTAGTATTTCTTGTTATTTCCAGCGTGCGTCTTCGGGAGGTAAACTCTCACTTCCTGCTGGTCTGTTTGCAGGGGCCGATCATAGTCTGGCATGCTTCAGTGCGAGGCTGTCACTTGGACAAAGCTCCCTCTCCCTCACTCACACACACACACACACCTACACACACACTGTTCACATGCACACATCCCACAATGGGCCGCGGTTGTCAGGGTCATTTGTGGAGAGAGGGGGGAGTCCTGGCTTCTGTCGGCGGGGTTGTGGTTATCTACTGGGTGACCTCATTTGGAGCGGTTTCCTACTATCCTGTTTACTGCAGTAGTTTCCCCATTGGCACCTCCATCGGGACTTTATACAGTCATATCACGGCCTCCATCGGGACTTTATACAGTCATATCACGGCCTCCATCGGGACTTTATACAGTCATATCACGGCCTCCATCGGGACTATATACAGTCATATCACGGCCTCCATCGGGACTTTATACAGTCATATCACGGCCTCCATCGGGACTTTATACAGTCATATCACGGCCTCCATCGGGACTATATACAGTCATATCACGGCCTCCATCGGGACTTTATACAGTCATATCACGGCCTCCATCGGGACTTTATACAGTCATATCACGGCCTCCATCGGGACTTTATACAGTCATATCACAGCCTCCATCGGGACTATATACAGTCATATCACAGCCTCCATCGGGACTTTATACAGTCATATCACGGCCTCCATCGGGACTTTATACAGTCATATCACGGCCTCCATCGGGACTTTATACAGTCATATCACGGCCTCCATCGGGACTTTATACAGTCATATCACACATTCCTCCCGCTATGACCGACCGGCTCGTCTGACACAAGTAAAAACCCCGGGTTTGTTAATGAGCTCGTATAGAAATCATGATCTATCCAGATGACCGGGTGCAGGTTGGATTTAAACAATGCAATTCTCATAAGCGTCTTTTTATGGTAAGCTGGTGGCAGACGTGAAGCTATGGGCCGTATTACACGCGGCTATTTTGGGAAGCATTGGTAGCCGACTTTCTGGACTCATTGTACTCACTGTAGTACTGTAAATCTGAGTGACACCAGAAAGCACATTTGGCACGCAGTAGCACTTAGGAGCTGCAGAGGGGGAAAGTGTGTGTGTGTGTGTGTGTGTGTGTTTGTGTGTGTGTGTGTGTGTGTGTGTGTGTGTGTGTGTGTGTGTGTGTGAGAGGGCGATGGGGGGGGGTACATGGGGAGGGAGGAAGACGGAGTCCTGAGTCCTGTAGCAGACTGCAGTTCTGGTGGTCTCAGCGCCCCCCCCCCCCCCCCCCCCCCCCCACAGCCAAGCTCACAACAGGAACAAAATGTAGACCCCCCCCCAACCCCCCCACCAGACCCCCCCTCATTTCATCATCCTCTGACGCTGGCCGGCAGGGCAGTCTAGGGTAACAGCGCTGCCAGGGATTGATGGCCGATGGGACCATCTAACCTACTCTTACTCCTACCCCTGGAACACACACACACACGCACACACACACACGCGCACACACACACACACACACACGCACATAAATAAATATGCACATAAAAACTCAGACAGTGTCCAGTATCAGTTGAAAAAAAGAGCACTTTCTGCCTGCCATCTCTCTCTCCCTCTCTCTCTCCTTCTCCCTCTCTCTCCTGCTCCCTCTCTCTCTTCCTCTCTGTCCCTCCTTCTCCCTCTCTCTCCTGCTCCCTCTCTCACTCCCTCTCTCTCTCCCTCTTTCTCCCTCTCTCTCCCTCCTTCTCCCTCTCTCTCTCTCCTTCTCCCTCTCTCCCTCTCTCTCTCCTGCTCCCTCTGTCTCTCTCCTTCTCTCTCTCTTCCTCTCTCCTTCTCCCTCTCTGTTTCTCTCTCTAACTCTAATTTAAATCCAGATGCCTTTATTGGCTTGAGAAAAAACACATTTGTGTCGTTAAAGCATATTGTGGACAACTAAGGGGAAAATACACCAAATCAATCGAACATTAGAATATAAAGACCATTGAACCGTTTCGATAATAAAGCATATGAGAACGTCAACACATAACAAAACATCCATGCAAATACATATCTGATTCCCTTTTACTTTGACAGGCTATAATATGTGCATGCTTGCTCTCTCTCACTCTCTATCTCTCTCTCTCCCTCTCTCTCCCTCTCCCTCTCACTCTCTATCTCTCTCACTCTCTCACTCTCTCCCTCTCACTCTCTCTCTCTGTTTGTCAGCAGCAGGCCTGACAGGCCTAGTGTTGTGATGAGCCAGCCCCAGCCTCCAGCTCCCAGTCCCAGCCTCTAGTCCCAGCCTCTAGTCCCAGCCCTATCCCTAGCCTCTAGTCCCAGCCTCTAGTCCCAGCCTCTAGCCCCAGCCCTGGCCCCAGCCTCTAGTCCCAGCCTCAACCTCAGCTGCAGCCCCAGCCTCTAGTCCCAGTCCCAGCCCCAGCCTCTGCCCCAGGCCTACAGTACAGTACCTTCTGTGAAGACTCCGGTCTGCTGGAGGTTGAACCGGGCCGTGAGAAGCAGAGCCAGCCGCAGTCCAGACAGCAGATAAGGGGCTGACACACTGGTGAATGGGGATGGAGAGGTGTGTGTGTGTGTGTGTGTGTGTGTGTGTGTGTGTGTGTGTGTGTGTGTGTGTGTGTGTGTGTGTGTGTGTGTGTGTGTGTGTGTGTGTGTGTGTGTGTGTGTGTGTGTGTGTGTGTGTGTGTGTGTGTGTGTGTGTATGTGTGTGTGCGTGCGTGCTTGTGTATAGCACAACTCAAGTGAAGTGATCATGTTTAATGAAAATCAAGGTTAAGAACAGGGATATTGTGAAAAGGTTGGAATAAATAGGTGTAAACAGCCTGTTGCTTTCACACCACGGTCTATTGTGTGAAGCAAAAGCTAAAAAAGCTTAAAAAAAACACCTTATATGACACACAAAAGTAAAAATAGTAAATACATAATTTTGGTTTACATTCAATTTTAACCTTTGGTAAGTCCCTCTTTTCTCTCCCATAGAATAGGCTACTTTTAAAATTAATCAGGAAATCACAAAGCATTTAATCTCAATGTAGTCTACTGATGTTGATATAGTGGCTGTCTAACGCCATCAAATGAAAAGCACACAGACAACTGCTACCGGAGCTCAAACAACGGTGGCCGGGCCGCTTTGAACTGGCCTGTCATGTTACATCATGTTCACGAGCTCGACCTCGTGCGTTCTGCGACACATATTCAACGGAAGCCAATAAATGCGCTTATAGAACAGATACATCAAGTTCAGGGGTTAACGTAGCCTACAGTATCCTGGGTACGGTTTCTCAGTAGAAAAACTATTTTCTGTTTGCTATACACAATATATTAGGCTAAATGGAGATAGAACACATGTTATATCATATAGTCTATGTGAAAAGTCCAGTAGCCTAGTTGTAGTTGTTTTGTGAGGCCTATTTGTCTACTAACTGGCTCCTTCATTTTGACTATGCAGAATGAAAACACATTAAATCTCGAAGTTTCATTAAAAATAATTTCCCTTAATCTCATTTGAGGCAGAAAACGATGTAAAGGTAGCCTAGATATATTTGCTATAGTCTAATTGTTGTGAGATTAGTTATTGCAGTGATACCAATTATTAAAATTGCGTTTTGAACAGTAGCCATGCGTTGTTATGTGTAGGCCGGTGTCATGCAATATATAAATATGCATGATTGCATTCAAATGTTATTTTTCTCTGATTGTTCCCGTTTTGGCTGGATCATTTTCAAAATGAAAATGATTCAGATAATAGCCAGATGTAGATTACTAATACTTTAAATGCAATTATGTTATGCAATTCTTTAATAATTCATAATATGATAGGCTACTATTTATCATTTTTGTTGATAAATTCTACACACCAGTCTATATTTTTTTTGTTTATGGCCTAGGCTGTGGGTTGGCTATTGACAGTTTAATACAACACACGGGTCTACTTTTTATTGGGACGCGGATTATTGTAAAAAATGCCCAATGGAAATAAAATAAAAAAAGCGATGCCGTTTTATGACTCACAGCTGTAGCTCACAGCAAACGATCATGTCCTTCCAATAAGTCGAACATGACAGACACGTGTACTTATTCAATACGTCTGGTATGAGACATTCGCATGTGATAGTAAAAGTAAAGTGCAGACAGTAAAATCTTGTTATGTCACACGGGCAGAATTGACACATTCAGGGTCCACGGTGCGTAAAATCTGCTATAATTAGCCTTTTACACCCGCAGACAGGCATCGCAGAGGGATTCGTTTTGTACGACTTCAAGGAGAGCCAGTGTTAGTCTGGGAGCTTCGTGCCAGGCTCCTCGGGTTATCCGTAGGTCGTCGGGCACCGCCGTCTCCCCGAGGTCTGAAATCACACTGCCCCTTTATTCCGCCGCTGGACTGAGTTCCAAAACGGCTGGACGCACTTGGATGTGTTTGGTATGAAAAGAATATTATGCGGACGACATTTATGTTAATATCGCCACCGTGCAGTTTTGAGAACCGGGTCCGCGGAGCAGAATATTCAAATACTGTGCTCGTGCCTAATCTCCTGACCACGCGTGCGCGTCGTTTGTAACGGCCTACGTGCACATCACTGACAATCAGCAGTTCACTAGGCTATAAAAAAGAACAACGGAGTGTGTATTAGGGCAAGTTTACCTGAGCACACTGCTTGCTTTTTCAACATTACGCGCGTATATTGGTTATTGTTAATTCAGAAGAAGAGTTGCAGAGTGGAGTGTGATTTTTTTTATTCTTCTAAAAGACAAGTGTTGGACCTTTCCATCGTTTGACTGTCAGACAGAGCCTCCGTCTATATGGACTTAATTGGAAACAGATGGTGCTTTGAGGTCGGGCCTTGTAACCAACTGTGAGCTGAAACACAGCAGTTTTCCACTGAGCCGAGCGGGTCACCCCGCCATACAGGTGCACCGTCTCCAGGGCCGCATAGAGCCGCGGCGGCGTCTCCTCTCTCGCTGTCCGCCCCTCGCCCTCTACGGCCGAGAGGAACATGGGCTTGGATTGTATAGAAATGTGTGCACAGTCCCGTGCGTGAGAGAGACCTCTGTTAGAGATATGGCCATGTCTAAGGGCGGTGGCTGAACACGTCTCGTCTCACCTATGTTGTCCAGTCAAAAGTAGGCTAAACACAACAACCATAAATACATTATGTAGGCCTAGACTAGGCTATGCACAAAATGCTCAAATTTTTAAATCTATAAAAACGGTAATTATAGCCTATATAGGTTCATAAATGTGATGCTTAAATAAAATATGAAACTTTCAGTAGACTCTTATAATATATTTTCAGGAGGCCTAGTTTAAGGCACAAACACCCCCAGCAACATATAGCATTGTGGAAACGCATTTAGGCCTGAATTATATTGACAATATTATGCATTCAATGAATGGCTACTTCAGAACTATTTTTCAACCATGTGCAAACATCTAACACTGATCATTCGTCGTTGATAATATCCTTTAAACTGTTATGGTGAGGTGGATTAACTCACGGCGACGTGGTCGAAAAATAGGCCCGTGGGAATGACGTTACCGAGGATAATGTAATAGAGGGTTAACAATGAAAGGAGAGGAGAGCTTACCTCACACCTGGTACTGAGACAGGGGACAGTGGGCTGGATATTTCTGGACCAGAGTACAGTACCACGAGAGACTAGAGCACGTGCTGCATCGACGTCTCAATGATAAAGCCTACTGTACACATAATCGTCTTGACTGCATACACAGATTAAATAGCTTGGTCCATCTGCGATTAAAATATAATGCTGACTCACTCATAATGTAATATCCAATCAATTTGGGACCTTTAGGACTTGGGTTTTTGTCTGTAATTGTGTATTTATGTTGGTTATGGCCATCATAACGTCAAATCGTCTTAAATACTTTGTACGGTAGTCAGTAGGTCTTTTTCAATACCACACTGTTTTGATTCGAGGATTTTTTAGGCTATAGCCTCCAATAGGCCTTTGATTGGCCTGTAGGCTACCCATTGCGCACTTTACGCACAGACACAAAAGACCATTAGGCCTAGTGCCATGAAAAAGTAAAAAAAAAAGAACTAGAAAAAAGTAATTAAAGTATGCCCATCACAAAAACATCAACATATATCTCAGAACGCAATACCTCGCATAAGTCCTATCTCTAGGAAAAAAAAGTGGAACACGTTCAATCATCTGCTAATATGCTGAGTTAGCCTCTGCTTCTTGAAACTGATATTGAAATGATGTTGTTTTGTCGAGCTGCAGATCAAAGGTATGTAGAACACATGTGCTTTTGTCTTTGGTATTTGACCCAAAGCGGCGAGGGAGAGAGTGTGAGCGCGAGAGGACGGATGCGTGCTGACGCGCATGCGAGGCGCTTCGTTTTCAGGAATGTAGCGGAACGGCTCAGGAAAAGGAGAGAATGCCGCAGGGAATCAAATACTAGCCTAGGAGTCCGGTAAAGTGTACAATTAGACGTTAGCATTGTAGATATTCCATAGTTTTAGATTAACAGCATTGTCTGTGTCTTAAACAAACCGTAAACAGCCAAGGGAGGCTACAAGAATAGGTCTATTTGGTAGACGCAGTACGTTATAGGACTACACATTGCACTTTTAACACTCCAAACAGTTCAAACGCGTGTCTTGTTGGAAACCACGGGTCAGTGTTTTGGGTTCCTGGGTACATACTAAGCCTTGTTGCAGTGGTAGGCCCTATTGTTGATGGTTCTGCGGGAGGCAGCCGACATCCTCCTCGTTGACCCCCGTCTCCCTCTCTGCCTTTTCCGTCTCATGAAAAATGATTCCGGCGCTCTGATTGAATTTTATTCCTTCCTGACCTGGCCCGTTCTGTGAGGGCGCCATCAATCTCGGGACTAACACGACGTTTGTTTATTACTTGGGAAAGGATCTAATGACTTTTATGGGGCTGATTAGAGCTAGAATGGGCCACAGAGCTGCGTTCCTTTGTCCTTCACGCGCAGCTCGATTAAACCTCATTCACAAAGGGATGATTCTGCCCTCTTCGTCTTGCCCTCTTCGTCTTTACTACAATTGCCAAGTGCATTGTGGTTCCCAATCACACTGTTTATTATTCAGTATGATTATTATTGTCCCAAGTTCCCATTACTTCTTTACAAAGCTGACTGTCACGTCAGATAGGCTAGTCTAGGCTACTGGTGTTAATTAGGCCTATTTGTTTTGTTGTTTTTACCGTTGTTTGGGCTGTAAAGGAAAATATCAAGGCTTATTTGATATAGCCTACGCGACTGGGTCTAGACTCTCTAGACTGCAGCGGCAGATATGTGTGTGTGTGTGTGGGGGGGGGGGGGGGGGAGGGGGGGTTGTGGCCGAGCGACCCAGTCTTCGAACCCCCGACTCTCACACCCGACCTAGGCTATTATGCAGCCTTCAAGGCAACATGCTGTTGTGCCCATTTTATATTTTTCCCGTTTGGCGAGTCGCCTCAGTTATTCCCCAAGATCATCTCCCACGGCCTAAACACTCCTCAGTCCGCTCGAATTAATGGAGAAACAGCAGTCAACCAATCCACTGTATGAACATTATAGCATATAGGCTAGGCTTCTAAATAATGGCCCTTCACATAGCCGTAGAACTTCGAGGGAATTCAAAATGCTTAATTGGATCTCTCCAGACAATTAGCGGCTAAATTAACGAGCCAACAGTTATCAACCGCATCTGCCTTAAACAAAGACTAAATGTTTGACTGTTGGATGTAGGTCTATAGGTTATAGTGCACCAAATGTGATGAATGTGTATTATCTTAATTAGGCCTAGTAAATAAGGGCTATTCAATGTATGCTATTATTATTCGTGCAAGTAGCCTAGTATTATAATTGTTGGAATTAATATTAATATGACAGTTATAATTTGGCTACTGTTGATTATTATGACTTCAATAGTAATATTTGTAACATTACCCTATTATTGTTGGCTAATATTGTATTTAACAGTTGTCGTTACGCACATAGGTGGCCTATAGTTAACACACACTTCCGGTGATTATCACAGCTTGGGCCATTGTTTAGCTGGGCTATATATTTCAATTTTTCCAATAACTACCAATTAAAGTGTGTATGTAATAATGACAACTTGGGGAAAAGAGACATCCTTCAGTGTGGTGTGAATCATTTGAAAGGCCTATCACAAAAATGTCCAAATAATGTAGGTTACTCCCCTAAAAAGTATTAAAGCAGTAAGACATTTTTGTTAAGTTTTAAGAAATAGCCTATATGTCCCTTCATTTACCTACTGAGTCAAAACATATGTCAGTAAAAACAAAATAAAATAAAAATAAATCAGATTTTCTCTTGACAACGTGTAGCCTACCCGTAATGCATTTTCCAAAATAAATATATATGTGATAAAATCTTGGAACATTGTTTATGAATATATATATTTAAAAAAAAACTACCGCTACAATGAAAGTCTTGGCGCTCACACTGTAGGCTAATAATGGCCTACTTTAGGCCTGGACTCTTTAGGCCTCTATATCATTATTGTCAAGTCAAACTCATACCCAATCACCAAAGCGTTGCGCTTCGGGACTATCTTTGGCACGCCTGGTATGAAATTAACTAAGCATTGGAATGTGCCAGTAAACACACGTGGCTATTCAAAACAACGTTGTGTAGACAGAACTGACTAGGACTGGGCTACTAGCCTGCTTCATGTCTGGACTGAGCTAGGCTGCTAGCCTGCATCAGAGGATGGAGGGCCTAGGGTCAACACGATGACAGATCGTCCGTGTCTGACAAGAGGAGAGCTGTGACACTTCAAATTATAATTATAATCAAATACAGTGTCACTTGAAGCTACATTCATAGCAATCAATATATTTTTTGACAAGGAATTGATCTCTCATTGGTCACACTCACAACACGTTATGATAATGGCCGCATGTCTTGCTTTACTGCCTCAAAGAGTTGCAACGGTTTTCCTATTTGGCCAGCTTTAAGACCATATGAGTAAATCTTCCTGGAAAATATTATATTCTGAGTAATATGTTAAGTAATGATGCAAAAGTTCAATTTAGTATTTCTTGGCAGATGTAGACTGTAAGCAGCTCAACTGTTGTATAGGATAGGCTACAGGCCTACTATTATCAGTGTAATATTATCATCCGTTAATCTGCTATTTTAGAAATCAAAATGAAAATCATCTTGATCTGTTTGTATAAGATAAGATAGGTCACTACTGAGCCCAGGTGAATCACTTGCTACAAATATCCACTGTTCAAAATGCTATAAGCTTGTCCATAATAAATCAGGCGTAGCTATAACTCACATAAAATTGCAATTTATTAAACAAACAATTCAATTCCTTCAGAATACTTTTCAACAAAAGGAGAAAAATTTAAAGAGTACGGCGATATACAAGTTCCCTTTTTCTTTATAATGGAACATTTTTCGGACAATTAAGGAAATTCAATTTAGAAACACTTTTTTGGTGTTTGGTCCATTATATCCGGCTACAGTTTAGAAATAAATTACTATATGCAATTTACACGTCATGATATGTCCATGAAAAACTTGACATATCCTTAACATATTTTAACATGAAGTCACAAAAGCGAGGTGAGACTTACGTGTTATTGCGGTAATACTGTTCTTTACAAACCAAGATCAAGTCTTTTTCTGTCTTTTGTTTGCACTCTGATTCGTTTTAGTCCATCTTGGCGGGGCAGGAGGATGATAAACGTCTCATTGGGATTGATTTGAAAATGTAAAAACAGGAAGAAAACATAATTTGGTCAGAACTTGCTGCAGTCATAAACGAAAGCTCCCGAAGTGCGGTAGATGGACTGACTCGGTGGGAACGACATTTGACAGCTGTTATTCCCGTTCACCGGAGAATTATTCAAGCCAATTCTCTGAGATTCGAACATCTCCCTCACCGAGTGGAAGTTCTGCTGCTGTGCCGGGTAAGAGGCGCCAAGATGGCCCAGGTCTCCGGCCTGGTTCAGGTACCACGAGGGAAGACGCCCTTGGTGGGGGTGGTGGCTGTCCTGTCCAGAGTTTAGGTTAGCGTGGGTCAGCGAGGAGGAGGTGGGTGTGATGGAGTAATCTGGCAACGTCTCATCCACGGTGGTAGTGGGAGCTAGGTGGCTAGATCGATCGCCTGCGTATAAACTCATCGCCTGCATATTGCAGTGGTAGGTCGCGTTCGAGGTAGTGGAGATGGAGTTTTGGTTACAGGGCGAGCTGTAGACTGACGTCTGGTTCGGGGAATAGTTGAGGGATAAAGACGGTGTGATACCTGTCCTAGAGGAGGCGATGAGGGTGGGGGCGAGCTCGGTGCCTCCCTGCGGAGAGCCCCGGAGGGAGGTCATGATGTTGTCCACGCTGAAGCCCTGCGCCGGCGGCTGGCCGTGGTGATGGTGGTGCTCGGTGCTCTCCATGCCAATGGACCGGTTGGACGGGATACTGTGCGGGCTGCCGCTGGACATGCTGCTGCTGCTGTCCGGGCTTTCTATTTTGGGCACGGTGCTCAGGGAGGGCGAGTCGGCCTGCGGAGGCGTCGCGTTCCCGTTCTCGGTCTTAATATCCTGGATCCTTACCGGCTGGGAGCCCTGCACCGGCTGCTCCTGGTCTCGGCCCTGCTGGCCCCTGGACGGCGTCTCCTTTAGCTGCCGATCCTCCTTATCTTTCATGGCGTCCTTCTTTTTGAACCGCCGTCTCCTCCTCAAGAAGCTCCCGTTTTCAAACATGTTGTACGAGTCCGGGTCCAGGGTCCAGTAGCTGCCCTTGCCAGGCTTCTTGTCGTCGCGGGGGACTTTGACAAAACACTCGTTGAGAGAGAGGTTGTGCCTGATGCTGTTCTGCCAGCCCTGCTTGTTGTCGCGATAGAACGGGAACCTCTCCATGATGAACTGATATATCCCGTTTAATGTCACCTTCTTGTCTGGAGAGTTCTGGATAGCCATGGTGATGAGCGCGATGTAGCTGTACGGGGGTTTGACCATATCCTTGGGCTGAGGCTGCGGGGTGTACGGTCCATAGCGCGCCATGCTGGCAGGGTACTGGTCGTGGGCCGCGTGAGAGTACATGCTCATAGGAGCTGGCATGCCGGTGTACCCTCCACCGGCGGCGGCCCGGTAGTAGCTCTGGTCGCTGCTAATGTAAGGCACGACGCCCAGAGAGTTGGGACTGGAGACGGAGTAGCGCGCCTGCATGTCGTCGTCTTCTGCCCGCTTCACAACACTGCTGCTCCTTCGAAACAAACTTCCCAAAATACGCAGCCGGAGAACTCCCACTGTCTGTGGGCTTGCGGCGCTAAAAACCCACAGCTGCTGTCCTGTCACTTAAACAATTTATAATAAAAGGAACTCGCTATGCAGAGGCTCACTAGTGTTTAAGCGGTTTCCATCTCTCTTTGCCGAAGCGCACATTGAAAAACTTCTGGACTTTGGGCATCCGTCACTACAGAGGACTTTTGCGCAGTTAAATTCTTTCCTCCTTTTTGCTGCCAGTGGAGCTCCTCCCACCCAGAATCCCAGCCGTCCAATAGGAGGCCTGGCAGGGCCAGCGCGAGCAGCACGGAGCCCTGGCCTGGCCACACACCAGGCTACCAGCCCACTCCAGTCAAGACATGCCGCTCCTAGCCTACACACAATCACACACATTAAGACCGTTTTATTATCGCACAATATCTCCAAACGTGAGCATGGTTATTAGAATTTAAAAAAAAATGCTGATTTGATTTGTGATATATCTGCCTAAGATATGATATTGACTTTGATTTGAAAGTAATAACAGGGCAACCGAGAAGGTGATATTCTAAAATGGATCTATATTATTTAGGCTATTACTCTGAAATGGCCTATAAAGTTACAAAATGTTCATCAATTAGCTCTGGTCTGAAAACGTGCGAGGAAAACCAAAACAAAATGTGTCACCTCATCATCCGTCCATTATCAGGCTATAGTAGCCTGCTCCACATCTGCTTTTAAATAAGCAACAAACAGAGCTGGGGGGCCAATAACCTCCTGTTGGCTTCCTGCAGTTTAGCGTCTTAATGCGAAGCTTTATTAAGGCGGGCTGTTAGTCAAAAGTCTCAATCAACACCGGGGACAGATCACTGCCGGATCAAAGGGTCGAGGAGAGCTCCTCATCCCGGCGGTGGGCCTACGTGCGATCTCATTACTGCCGAGTTAAGATAGGTTTGGGGAGAGAAACGACAAAGGTGCGAAGGTTTGCTCTATTTTAGAAGCAGATTAAAAGACGAGGTACCAAATGGAGCGAGCCACCCAGCATGTGTCATATTGGTCAAATGGTTCGAATAGGCAACACCAACCGCATCTGTAACAAAGGCCTAATGGCCTAATAGGATATTCAAGATAACATTATCTTGCCACCCAGCACAAACCACCATTATGCTCCTATAGTGTAAATGAATCTGTGTTTCGTGTTGACAAGCGATTAGGCTAAGAAACATATCTGATAACTTCATGGTATCTATCAAATGTTTTTTCTCCAGACAGCTCACCTGCCTGTAGGCTAGTTCAACCCACGCAGATGCTGCGAACCTATTATTTTTCATGGTAGCCAACTATAATATTATACAGCCATAGCCCATATGCTGAACTACAATTACACATTTAGTGAAAAGTATAAAACTGATGATTAAGTCAGCAATATTTATGATTGATAATAGTATCAATTTCTATACTTTTATTTCTCTATAGCCTATTATATATTTATTTTAATGAATGCATTTTAGAATTTACAATTTAATAGCCTATACTTTTCTCAATAGGTGCGCTAGATCGGGAAGATGATTGTAATGATTGTGTATTATTCGTTTTTGTATAGTAGCCTATATTGTTCAAATGTTTTAATTTATTCTGAGAGGATAAGCCTTTGCTGATTAAACAAAATAAATGCAGAAAAGGCAGTTTCATAGAAAACCATGCTTCAGTCGGTTCTGTGCGATGCTCAGGGCTGCAATGCAGCGTAATACGGTCATTATTTCAAGGAAGAAGGGAAAAAAAGTAAGATTAATATACCTATGTATAGGTCTCTATTGAGGTCTATGTATAGGTCTCTATTGAGGTGGAAAGGCGACGCGAATGCATGAAATTGTTAATGGTCATTGCGAGGCGAAGTTAAGTTCACAATATCGTTCTAATCCCATCCAGGTCGGCTTGATTAAATGGCCGTCCACTGGCCTGGTGCTCCGCCGGTTTCTCCTTACATGGACCCGGGCATGAACTTTTTCCACTGCCCCGGGTTGTTTACACAGTTCACAACGAGCCTTTTACTTAACCCCATACTCTGCCCACCATGCAGTTCAGCACGCTGCCATTAACCTGCACAGATATAAGTGATTTCAGGTCTAGGCTACGTGATTTGATTAAATTGCAATTGTAGCCTTAATTTCATTGATACCATATAATAATGTCAAACGTATAATAGCCTACATTATAAGACATGTATTGTAAATCCTATATAGGCTATAGGCTATATCATTATAAAGTCTATTGAATTGTTGGTGTCATCTGGTCTGTTGTTCAATAGGCTACATCATAAACTCCGAACATGGCTATTTTTCAATAGGCTGTAGACCTGTATTGAATCATCCAAACATTATGAATGTTAACAGTAAATACTTATTTATCTTGGAGTAGCCTATAGCCTACTTTTAAGGAGCCTAATAAATAAATAAAAACAGTGGAGCGTTCATTTAGCAGGCGAACATGTGGCCAGACGTAACATTACAATGTTTGTCATGTTTTGCTTTGTTTTTGTGATACAGTAGGTCTAGATTTTATATATAAATGGTGTCTGAAAAAATGAAAAAGTTTGTAGTTCAAAACACAGTTGCAACGCAAGGCTGGAATACAGTTCGTTTTTAAAACAAGAAAGACATAAAATTAAATGATAACAGTTATTTATTTTCTGATATCCGAGCAGTAGTTTTAGTAAAATGAGAGTAATATAGGCCTAATAGTAATATATAAAATATTGTTTTGTCTTTCGAAAGAATAAAGCAAAATGACCAGATTCGAATCAAAATTATGAAACAAAAATAGGAAAGAGAGAGAAAAAAACAAGAGAGAGAGAGAGAGAGAGAGAGAGAGAGAGAGAGAGAATGGGTCACTACATCTATGAGAGGGTTGTTACTTGTCTGAAATGAGCCCTCGAGACGGAGCCGCTCGGTCTGTCTGTGAGAGTGGAGCTCCCCCTGGCGGATCCTGTGATATGAAGTAGCCTATATTCTCCTAACCGCCTCCTCATGCTTTGAGACTGAGTGATAGTTTGTCCACCTACAACAATAATTAAACGTTCTCTTGTATGGATTAATATATACACTAATAATATATCAATATGTATTCGTTTTTTAGTGGATATGCATTTGCTTTAGATTAAATTGTCTAGTGTGTGGACCTACGTTGGTTCGAACACTTTTTTTATTGGAAGGACACTGCTGCCACCTTGTGTCATATATGTGTATTACAGTACTCTTATTTTTTGCAATGAAGGACAACGGCTTATATTTCACATGGCACAAATATATACCATTGAACGATATATAGTGTTTATAGTGCTATGAGGGAATTAACTACATGCTACATTCAGTCTGATAATCCAATGGGCACTTGCTCATTCTATGCTGTTATCCGCAACTATATTGAGTGTTCCTGAGTGTTTTGAATGTGTGCATAATGTATGTATGTATGTATGTATGTATGTATGTATGTATGTATGTATGTATGTATGTATGTATGTATGTATGCATGTATGTATGTATGTATGTATGTATGTATGCATATATCTATGCATATATGTATGTATGCATGTATATACATCATATATAGAGTATTATATATACATATATACATACAGACTATGTATGAATGTATGTATGTATGCATGTACGTATTCTACATCTTACACATACTGTATGTATATACTGTATTCCTTGTTCTCTCTCACATGTATTCTCTGTATTTCTGTACCCCCCCCCCTCCTCCCATGGGATTATTAAAGTTCATATCGTTCATATAGTTCTATTCTATAGTCATGGCTGACTCAGCAGACTGCTCTATGAGAGGTGGGAGGTCTTCCAGGTCATGGCTGACTCAGCAGACTGCTCTATGAGAGCAGGGAGGTCTGCCAGGTCATGGCTGACTCAGCAGACTGCTCTATGAGAGGTGGGAGGTCTGCCAGGTCATGGCTGACTCAGCAGACTGCTCTATGAGAGGAGGGAGGTGTGCCAGGTCATGGCTGACTCAGCAGACTGCTCTATGAGAGCAGGGAGGTCTGCCAGGTCATGGCTGACTCAGCAGACTGCTCTATGAGAGGAGGGAGGTCTGCCAGGTCATGGCTGACTCAGCAGACTGCTCTATGAGAGCAGGGAGGTCTGCCAGGTCATGGCTGACTCAGCAGACTGCTCTATGAGAGGAGGGAGGTCTGCCAGGTCATGGCTGACTCAGCAGACTGCTCTATGAGAGCAGGGAGAGCTGCCAGGTCATGGCTGACTCAGCAGACTGCTCTATGAGAGGAGGGAGGTCTGCCAGGTCATGGCTGACTCAGCAGACTGCTCTATGAGAGCAGGGAGGTCTGCCAGGTCATGGCTGACTCAGCAGACTGCTCTATGAGAGGAGGGGGGTCTGCCAGGTCATGGCTGACTCAGCAGACTGCTCTATGAGAGGAGGGAGCGCTGCCAGGTCATGGCTGACTCAGCAGACTGCTCTATGAGAGCAGGGAGAGCTGCCAGGTCATGGCTGACTCAGCAGACTGCTCTATGAGAGGAGGGAGGTCTGCCAGGTCATGGCTGACTCAGCAGACTGCTCTATGAGAGCAGAGAGGTCTGCCAGGTCATGGCTGACTCAGCAGACTGCTCTATGAGAGGAGGGGGGTCTGCCAGGTCATGGCTGACTCAGCAGACTGCTCTATGAGAGGAGGGAGCGCTGCCAGGTCATGGCTGACTCAGCAGACTGCTCTATGAGAGGAGGGAGGTCTGCCAGGTCATGGCTGACTCAGCAGACTGCTCTATGAGAGCAGGGAGGTCTGCCAGGTCATGGCTGACTCAGCAGACTGCTCTATGAGAGGAGGGGGGTCTGCCAGGTCATGGCTGACTCAGCAGACTGCTCTATGAGAGGAGGGAGCGCTGCCAGGTCATGGCTGACTCAGCAGACTGCTCTATGAGAGCAGGGAGGTCTGCCAGGTCATGGCTGCTCGACTGCCATGAGCCATTAAAGCAAAGTGGATAATAGTTTAACAATTAGGTCCAAGCAGCAGCTGTACAAATACAGGTAATTCAATATAGTCATGCAGCAAGATATTTATTTTCCAAAGCAGAGTGACCTTTCATAGGGCCAGTGTTTAAAGGGACAGGCCTCGTTGGTTTGTTTGATATAAGAGGATTGAAGAGTCCTGATGGGCCTACATTTTCCCTCCCCTTCAATCAACCTGCTAATCACTGGCAATGCATCATGTCATTTAATAAATAAAATAAATAATAATAAAAAAATAATAATAATAATAAAAAAATTTTTTTTTAAAGAATCTTGATTAAAGGCTGATGATACAGTATGTAGTTATGGGCTGATCTTGATTAAGGGATGATGATGTAATGTTATGGGCTGATCTCGATTTAGGGATGATGATATAACATTATGGGTTGATCTGATAGGTTCAGTGTTTCCTGTGAGGGTTCTCATCAGGCATCACATGAAAGACCAAGTCAAGATGTTGAACATTAAACAACTATTTACATTTTCCTTTGTTGTCTTTGGGTGTTGTAATTGTAAATACCAGCTTGCGATTCCTGCTGTGTAGTGTAGACTACAGTATACAGTCGGTATTACAGCCATGGTGTTGTGATAGAAGCAGATGTGACCTCAGTTCTAATGTCCTTGGCTTGGTTGGCATGTGGGTACAATGTTGGCTGGTTAGTCTTTGAAATCAATGGCAGGGATACCAGCACTCACAGGAACGGCCTTTTCAGGATCATTTAATGGTCAAGTCACGGTCAGAATGACAGCACAACGGACGCTTCAGCCTCAAGGCTTTCTCCAGCGTCGTACATGGCAGAGCAGTCTCTGAAATCACTCATAGCATGTTCTTTAGGTAACGTATAAAAACTGATGAAAATGAGAGAATTTATCAAGAAAACAGAAATGGCCGGCATTGGAGGTGATTCATGGTGGGTTTTCATTTTTAAATGAGCTCAAAACAAGTATTGCTGTTTGCATTTGGCATGTTTTTCTCGTCTAAACGCTCCCTCGCTCCGCCTCCGTCTCAGACCAGACCTCGATCGGCTCGTTGAGAGGTCAGGGAAGAATTCTTACAGCTCACTTTTCTGTCCCCCCGGGTGAAACTGTTTTTTTGCTTCCCTCTGGAATATGTAGGGGTGGGACCTATGCCCACCCTCCCATTGCTCTCTGTAAAGCGCATTGTGTTGCCTCTGTGCATGAAATGTGCTATACAAATAAAGTTTGATTTGATTTGACTTTCTCCATGACAGAGCGCCGGACTGGAGCCAGCATGACATGAAACCCCAGAAGGGAGGAACATGGCTTCCACCTGCGGGGCCAGCGGGATTCTGGGAGATGAAGTAGGCGAGATGCAACGCTACAGCTGCTGTGTTAAAGGGGTAGTACTCATTTACTACTCGGCCATTATGTTGTTGATCCATGGAGACCTTTTTCAGCTATAGTACATCCATGCCGTCCTTCTTTGCAGGGGCATGAACGTTATGCTAATGCTAGCGCAAACCAACAAGCTAGCATCCACTACCAAACTCATTTAAACACTCCACAGTGGCCCCAAAGCAAATAAAAGGCGATGACAGTCATCATTTTTTAAGTCAAACTATCTTTGAATCCTTTGTGAGGAACAAGAAATTGAAATGGCCGCTGTACTTCCACAGAGAACATAGATCAGAAATGATGATATAAACATTCAAATTAACCCTGAACCCTGGCTGTCATTGTATTATATTGGCTTGGGTCGCTCTCTCTCTGTCTGTCTGTCTCTCTCTCTCTCTCTCTCTCTCTCTCTGTCTCTCTCTCTCTTTTCTTCTTTAATTAAACTTCCAGTTCTCTTTTCATTCCATTCCAATATTTTGGAGATTCAATTATGAAATCAGATTTAAACAAGGGCAATGACATGTTCAATTACACATTCCTCCATCCCCCTCACTCCTCACTCACTCAATCTCTCTCTACCCTCCCTGCTCTCACACTCATTATAAAGACACACTGGGCAGTTACACTGTGGAGGGTTTATGTGAGTTTGGCAGTGGATGCTAGCTGGCTACCATTGGTTTGTGCTAGCATTAGCATAAGGTGTATGCCCACAGAGAAGGACAGCATGGACATAGCTGAAAAAACTCTCCATGGATCAGCAACATAATGACCAAGTAAATTAGACTCCATGTCCAAAATGCTGAACTATCCCTTTAAGACCATACAGTACATAGAGATTAATAGGGCATATAAGAGAGCAGCAGAATCCAAACATCTAACCTTTATGGTAAATAAACCAAGTGATCCTGGCTGTAATGTCTGTTTAAGGAAAACCTCTCCAAATCCCAAAGAGAATCGTTGCTTTATCACATAACTGGCTTTATGAATGTGAGCCAGACTTTGTAGAGAAGGAATTCCTGAGGTGATTTAAAATCTGTTTAGATGAAGAAAAAAAAATCTTCACTACATTTGGTCAGAACGTTATGGTTTAGTCGGTGCATTTAGAAGAACAGGCCTCTGAGAATCCTTCATTCTCACGCACCTCACCGAACATCTGCTGATACTTCCAGTGGAAATATGGTGTTTAGATTTGGAAAAGAAATAGCTTCAAATGATGAAAGAGTTCTTTTCAAATTTTCTTTTTGTGGTTTGATGTGCATTTCCCATGCTGCCGATGTTAATGAATTCACAACCCACACTGTCATTGTGCTGCGGTTTCTTAACAAGAAACTTACATTAGCTGCACATATTTACATTTTTCACACATTAGAATCTGTTGAAAAGCCGCTCTATGTTTGCTTATTTTTACAGAGAACATTTTGTTGAGTCCAAACATGTGGGCCTCTGAGGCTTTTGATTCCAGTCAAGTCCAGCCTCTCTATAACACATCAAATGGATCACATATAAATGGGTCAGCTAGAATCAAAGAGAAAAATTTTATACATTTGCGTGACTCATTTTCTGTATTTTTGTGGATTAGAACACCTGGTCGGATTTCATTGCGAGTGTTGTGTAATTGTTTATTACACAATATTCAGCGCCAACAGTGCTTTTGTGTATTGAACGTGGGTGTCTTGGCACGTCAAGAGTCCCCAGATCCATCACCATAAACGAACATATGACGTTCCTGGAAAAGCCTTCTGACATCCAGAGGTGCACAAGTGAGTTAGTGCCACTAGGTGGCGTCATTGTAACACCACACACTTGCAAGCCATGTACATAATGCACTTCAGTCACCTAACATGCGTTGCGTGGAACAGTATACTGATGAATGAACTATGAATAATTTGAAACACATTGTCAAACAGATTTAAGTCAAATGTAATGTTAGTGTAAATAAATAATAAATACATTAATTTCCCTCAATTTTGCAATTAATCTGGCAGCGCGATGGATCCTGATTTTAGACAGTTTATAGAAATGATTTCACAAATTCAGGAGTTCCACAAGAGCCTAATTGAATGGATTGTTCATCATGGTAATTTGCCCCATCTTGCCTACTAATTGCCCTCGGAATGAGTAAGACTCAGATTACCGCCCTCTTGCTCACAAATTAGGCTAATTATAGTCCTACTGCATTACAAAATAGACTGATCTAGATTTGTCAATGTCCGTGTTTTGCAAGATTATGTCTATGTGCTGCAAGATTTGTCCGCATAAATTGTCAACATATCCCAGACAAAAATAATCCTTGCATTGGTAATGAATTGACTTAATCCAAACGTTTAAATAAATCACTTTATTAACTGTCTGTTGTACAGCAGCAGAAAACTCATGGGGACAAAATTGAGTGCATATTAACAAAGATAACGCGGCGTGATTGTCCATGCATTTTTTGATTTTTTTTTTTTTTTACATAGGCTATTCAGAAAGTGGTTGGATATTGCAGTTATTGCAGTTTGTCCGTTCACGACTTGTGGTAAAACACGAATGGCGAATTGACCAATAAGCACGATACAGTATTTGAAAAGAAGGCTGTTTTGATTTTCTATAGTGTCCTCATACACCAATGGCAGAGATGCCAATGGTTGAAAATAGGCTGTTTTATTTCACTGTTTTCAAGTTCGTTCATCTTTTTAGTTTTTTTTTTTTTTAGAAAACAGACTCATAGAGACTCTTCCGTGCTAATAAAAAAAAAAAATCATTTCATTTGAAGAATGAAGATCAATAATTGCGGCACGTGGGGTCTCTGAGCGATACGGATGGTTTATAGACTACTGTATATACAGTAGCCTCTGCTCCGAGATTGTTGGCCTTTAGCTTGTGTTTCCTGTCACATGACGCACGGCTTGACGTCCTGGTACGCGCTCTGGTGATGGTGGTGCAGCTGGTGGTAGTAGGACCCGCTCGCGCTGGGGTGGAGTGAAGAGATCCCATTCAAGTTCAAAACAAAATCTTTCCTGTCGCACACAGGCGAGGAGTGGCTGGAGTATCTGGATAATCCCACTGCAAAAGAGAGAGGACAAATAAATTGGTAGTCTAACATCGAGTTATGCCACACATATAGAAGGATTGAACATTTAGACTGCAATAGTTCTTTCCATAAAGCTTTTATTTTGGGTTATAACCTTTCACGGAGCATTATGCTTTTGGAGGGAATGTACCTTGCATTCTCAAAATGTCCATACTATGTTAAAATGTCAACACTGTGCTATTGTGCTTTTAAATGACACGGTGCTTTAATAAACACCGTGTCATTTCATGCAGTTTATTTAATGATCGTATTCAGTCAATTAGCAAAGGCGTATGAACACTGACTGCTGGAGCATATTACTCAAGTGACTGGTGGGCCTATTATCTTTACAACGTTGTAAAAAAATAAATAATAATAATCCAAATGATTTAGGCTATTTGTGGATGGTAGCCTGTCGGTGCAAAGTTAATTGAAATCTAATGTTTGTGTTATTTATTTCACATATAATAGGCCAGGCCTATATTAGTCCTAATCTAAGACGTTTTGGAGATTATAGGTCTATAATGAAACATTGACCACTAGCCTATGGCCTATGCCTTTAAAACCGGGCTTAGAAACAATCTGGTGCAGTGCATTTTGGATAATTTTAATGATGTATTCTTATCATAATTACGAGCCATATAACACTGAACATCAATCAATCATCATCAATCATCAATTAACAATTGAATGCGGACTAAAATACCTACAACAGGCCTACTAATCGCAGACTATAAATTACGTCAACTCATATATAGCCTACGTTTGAACACTAGAAATATCCGTTTTTTAATATTGGTTTCTTGTAGGCCTAGTTGCTCTTAGTGTTTGAGTCCCGTTGTCTTTATTTGTATGACGCTGATTTATGTTGTTGTTTAGGCCTAGTAAACACGGTTTAGACGACGTGGGCCTACATTTCTCAGACTATGTCTTTTTTTCTTTTTCACGCACATTCAAATGATATACTGTGCTAAAGCGTACCTGGAACATCAGAGTCCCTCCCATTGTGATGGAGGTAGCTCTGTTCCAGAGAGTAGGGGGGCATGCCGGAGTGCAGGCCGGAGGATGTGGGGCTATTTGAGGCCAGAGACTGCTGCTTGATGTACGGAGATACTCCTGGGGATGTCCAGTGTGAAGGGGCACTCCCGTACGGAGACTGACCATCCAAGGTGCCTACCATCGCTGAGGACGAGTATAACGGGCTACTGCTTCTGTCCGGGCAGTAGTCATTAGGCGGCACCTGACATGCAGCCATGTAGGATGACCCGGGGCTAGGCGACATGTGTGGGACATGATGGCCCCCGCCTAGCCCTTCAAAGCCCCCTGGCATGCCTGAACTAGCCATCAAGTCTAAATTGTAAGTGTTGGCATGACACGGCAAGGACGCAGACGGGGATTGGAAATCAAAATTCTGAGGGAGTATCGAAGCACCGAACCCAATGCTGTTCATCATTCGATACATCGGTTTCAAAGCTTGGCATTTCCTACGGAACCCTCGGGGTCGGCGTCGAAAAGAGCCCTCCTCGAACATGAACTCGCTGCCCGGGTCAATGGTCCAGTAGTGACCTTTGCCCGGTCTGCCGAGGCCCTTGGGCAGCTTTATAAAGCACTCGTTCAGAGACAAGTTGTGTCTGACAGAGTTTTTCCAGCCCTGGTAAGATCCTCTGAAGAAAGGGAAGCGGCTCTGCAGAAACTGATAGATTTCACTCAGAGTTAGCCTTTTGGTTGGAGAGCTCTGGATGGCCATCACGATGAGGGCGATGTATGAATACGGTGGTTTCTCGGGTCGCCTCAAGCCCGAGTTGCCCCTCTTCGCTTTGACCGATGCATTCGCCGCGTCCTCCACCGCAGGCTGCGCGCTCACCAGGGCGGCGCGCACAGCACCCACCGCTGGACCGGACGTCAGAGAATCCAGATGTTGCCGAGAGCTCTCGTTAGTCGTCATGTTTGCCATAGCCGCTTTAAAACGCGAGGACGCTGAAAGACAATAGCCAGATGAGTGGTTGGCCAACACCTTTCCCGACTCTTGGAAATCCGCTCTTGTCAGCAACTCGGCATTACTCACTGAAACGGCGTAAAAAAGACGTTCCCAAGCGCGTTAATTGCAGAGGTCAGTGCGCAGTTGCGAGTCACTGCGCGTTTATTAGCCTACTGTTGAAATCAGGATGTCCAGCTGTGTTCGGCGGCGGCTGCTCCTCCCTCGGCTCTCTCTGGCCATCGCTAGCAATAATCCTCGAGGAAAGGAAACATAAAGCTCCTCGACTTTCTTGCGCGAAGCCAGCCGGCCAAACAAAACTCGACCACCTATCAATTCTTAAATCTCTCTCTGCCCCCTAGATCCTTCTAAATCCCTCCAAGAAATCGCCAGGAACTCGAGACCCACCCCCTCCCATATCTGGCCAGGCTGGCCGCGGTCCAGGCATCATTCTGAAGGCAGAGGAAGAGAGAGAGAGCACGGCATAGAGGAATAACATAAATCTCCTCCCACCCTTCGCATTTCCAAAACACGCCATATCGCCATTTATCAAGCCAACGCATTTAGACACTCGTGTCAACACACCAAATGCTGAACGCAAACGGGCAAATCAATCCCCACACGCACGGTTTACACTATAACTTATTTATGTGGTAAACAGGCTGTTTATACAGTTATTACAGTTTATTAATCACGCCACTTGCTAGTTCTGTGTTTCAAAAACAAGTCACATCACACAGGCGGAGTGTTTGTGCTGTCACCTGCTTGACATGGAAATCTCCCATAGAGCCTAGCCCTACGGGCAGGATGCCTTGTTTGCAGTCGAGGAACACCAGTCCTCGTTGTCGTGTTCGTGTGTCTGAGGCGGTGTCCGCGGGAGACTCCGACGTTGGAAGCCTGATTTTTCCATCGGCCGCTGCCAGGATACCACACACAGCGCGGGGGTGTCAGTTTACCGCCTGGAGTCTGGATCACATCCCTGGAGAGATGAATTCATTACAGCGACGATCCAAATTAGGCCTTTTAGAGAAATAGAGAGATCTCATTTTCCATAGGTATTGTAGCCTAATGATAATCATGATGATTGTTGTTTTGTAGGCCCACAAATTGTTTGTGGTTTGCCTTTTGGATGCAATTTTAGGCCTTCTACACTAAGATGGCCCAGAGGCCTTCCTTGACATAGTCTAGGTTATTTGAAACACTATCATTAAAGACGGATGAACGAAAACGCATGCACTGAATTAATTATTTTACATTCCATCCCATATTTGTTGATGTCATACAAGGTAGGATATGCTACGTCAGTGCTCCTACATCACATTCACATTTCATCACATTCACCCTGAGAAAAACAATGCAACACATTATCAGAATGTCTTTGTTGAGCTCCACATAATTGATTTGAAGTTATTTTAGGTGTGTGTGTGTGTGGGGGGGGGGGGGGTGCACAATTGCACTATATTAACAGCCATTAATGGATTTGAAGCTGTTGTTTTAAACCACAAGCTGGATCCTTAAACCAAACAAGGTTGTGAAGATAAAATATGTTTTTCATTATAAACACAAAGGTTAATAACATAATCTCTGTAGGATTTCCGGCAACATCGAAACTAATCATCATGCTGCGTCCAGACACAGCTGTTTTTAAGGACATTTTGTTTTAAACCAAAGAATAGGCTTGGAAGGCTTTGCAAGTAATACAGGGAGATCATTACATATTAATAAATATGTTTTCTGAAATTGGGTTCAACCAAATTTTGATTCTCTCTCCCCTGCTTATGTCTGACTCCAGAGACGAGGGCTATTTGTAGCACAAGACAGAAAACATAAATAGCTCCAGAATGCCTGTATCCGTTCACAGAGCCTCACAGGACATAAATACAAGGCGGCTGTATTTCTTTCCTCAATACAGCAAACATTTTAGACGGCTGAAGTCACGCAAACAATTCTAAATAATTACTAATGATTATGATTATTATGATGATCATGATGATGATGAGGAGGATGATAATTAGGCTATTATCATTAGCAGGTAGTAGGCCTGGTAGTAGTAGTAGCCTAGTAGTAGTAGTAGGCTAGTAGTAGTAGTATGTAGCCGTACTACTAGGCCTACTAGTAGGCTATAGGCTTATTATTATTATTATTATTATGAGTAGTAGTATTAGTAGTAGTAGTAGTAGTAGTAGTAGTAGTAGTACTAGTAGTAATAGCAGTAGTATCAGTAAGTATTCATATTAGAATTAGGCTGTGCGTAATACCAGTGAATTTATTACGCATTATTATTATTATTATTATTATTATTACGCTATATCATTGATGATTTAATTCCCAATCACAATAACATATCATGTAGCACATAGCCTTTTCCCCCGAATATAGCTATTGTGCTTATTTAAACATTTGTCTCAATTTGATGATGATCCCCCTGCCTTCTTTTCAGCTGGAGAGGGGTAAGACGTCATCTATATTGGTCCAGTAGTCTGTCTCTATTGCAATGGTTCTGTAGAGGACTTTCTGCTTTTTAAGATTGTTTTGGAATTCAGGAAATGTGATGAATCATACCCTTAAATGTGATAGCCTACTTATAATTGAAGATACTGTAAAGGGATTGATTCATGAACGCAGATCCAACACTTGCACGCATACCAATTTCAATTTCGCGTTTGACATTATTTAAAGGTCACAGTGCAACAATGGTACGTGTGTTTGTCAGTAATACAAGTTATCTTGAAGGCACCTCAACATTATTATTAGTTACAATTAACTGTTGTAAATGGGTCAGACAGACCGCTAATGATAAATCACTTTTCATGTCAAGATGTAGCCTAGACCACCCTAATATGGCTACTTTATTATAGCCAAAGATAATAAAGAGATAACAAAATACAATTTCAATGTAAAAGTGCACTCTTTATTATGATACAAAATGTCCTATGTGCTTTTGACAATATACAAATATAGCTATAAAACAAACAGATTGACTTGATCACTTAAAGACATGCCAAAAGTAAAGTTGTAAACCAGCACATTTAAATGGTCAAGTGGTAAAAATAAAATAAAAATCATTAACAATACCAGAACAAGCTATGGCCATAATAAAATATCTAGCGCACAAATGCCATTCTAAAAAGGATGACCAGTGAACGCCCGAAGCACTGAGATAGGCTAGCTCTTTGTCAGCTGACACCCCAGTGGATGCCAGTTTCATGACAAGATAAAAGCCTATTGAAAAAGAGCTCTGTCTTAAACGATTGGTTGTCGAAATCAAGGAAATGCAACAACAAAATGCAGTCCGTTTATTAGACCACACGCTGTACAATTTGTGCAAACCGCTGTCATGCCGCGTGCCCCACCCCTCAAGTCCGTCACAATAACAGCTGGTCTATTTTCATTGGCTGGTATACATCTTGACGTAACGCAGCCGATGCAGCGGGCATCATCTGGTAAACGGACGCGTCTGGTGTGTAGGTCTGGTGTCCGCCGTCCTCCCGGTGGCTCCCCTCCGAGTACGCCGCGCCGCCGTACGCCCGCAGCACACGCGCGGCGTATGAGTTCACGTGGAACACCGACTGGGAGAGCGGTAAAGTGACAGGTGGAGTCAGATGAGGCATCATCCAGCTCGTGAAACTCGGCCACTTCAAGGCAGCAACGGCGGAGCTGGACTCATCCAAACACGCCTCTCTCTTGAATGGCTTGCTGAGGATACTGTCGATAGCGAAAGAGCTTGAAAACTTGGCACCGGATACGGTTTTGGAGACGGGTTGAGACTCCGCGGTGTTTGGCACGTGCTCGGGGACGTCTTGCTCTTTGCCGGTCTTCTTGTTGATGCGCTTTCTCCTGCGTCGGAACACCCCATCAGCAAACGTGTACTCGCTGTGAGGATTCAGCATCCAGTAGTTGTCCTTCCCCCACGGTCGGGACGGGTCCCGGAGCACTTTTAGAAAACAGTCGTTAAGTGATAAGTTGTGTCTAACGGAGTTCCTCCAGCCGGTGTAGCTGCCCCTGAAGAATGGAAACTTCTTCATCAGGTATTCGTTTATCTCCGCCAGAGTCAGCCGTCCCGAGGTGGAGTCACGGATGGCCATGGCAATCAGTGCAATGTAAGAGTATGGAGGCTTTGGCCTGCGTGTGTATGGCTTGCCCTTGCCCTCGGCGCACGGTGTGACAGGTGGAGGACTGTGCGCCACGCAGTCCCCATCCGACCCCAGCTCCTCCTCGCCGGACAGGGGTGACCGCACGCTGCCCTCGGCATCACTGCACAGCTCCAGCGACTTCATGTCGTAGTGACCTCCACAGAACACTTCCAGTTTCATGTTTTCTGTTATTTCAGCCCCCACCCCAAAAAACGTATATCCAATTTGATCGGATGCCCAAGTATAACCAGGCACGGCGTCAGAGAGGTAACAGTTCGTCTGAGTGAAACGTTCACTGGAAGAATGTGTCAACGCACAGGTAGAGAAATCCCAGAGACACCTAATGAAATGTCCGCTGTCATACCTTTAGGAGAACCCGAGCTCGACTCACCTTCTGGGTGTGTGTCGAGCACTTTATAGAAGGCTCACCTCAGGACCAGCCCAGGAGGGCGGGGCTACACCATGTCGAGCATTTTGCATAGTTTTGCAATACTAATTCTGTTTATTAACACTGATAATATGGAAGCCAATCATTTTGGGTTTAGGGTCGGATTTGCTTGGCGTTTAAGAGCTAGTGGGTTTAATAGCTCCTTAATTCTCCCAAACACAACCAAGTTTGTTTGTTTTGACTCACCTGTGTAACTGGATCTGCTCACGGGCGCAGTTACCTCGACAGTGTTCCACCTGACGCAACCAGGTGGCGTGCGTTTCCTTTGCATTCGTTCTGTCCCTGTTGTTGAAGGATAATATTTTGAGTTCCTTATTATCTGTTATATACAGGTCCTTATACATATATAGGCTACACTATCTTTATTTATTTATTTATTTGTTTGTTATTCATTCATTCATCCATCCATCCATCCATCCATCCATCCATCCATCCATCCATTCATTCATTCATTCATGCATGCATTAATTCATTCATTGTTATATTGATTTGATTAATCCCAGCAAGAGACCACAATCAACCAAAAGCGAAAGAAATGGACCTTGAATGTGTTTTCTCACGCACATATCTGTTTCCTTGTATGAAGGGAAACAGCATTCCATGCATGAAAGGAGTTCATGTGTCGTCTAATGTGGCCATTCCTAACAGCCTCACACTTAAATAATCATCTGCATGTCAAAGCAGCAAGATATGAAATTCAGTTCCTTCCCTCAGTAAGCTCCTTCGGATTTACTTATGTGAAATCATGCCTGCATGTTTTGTTGTTTTTTTGCTTGATTTTGCTTTATTTTCACCTATTTCAATTTCCTTCGGTTATTGTCTAAGTTGAGTAGCAGCTGTTGCCATGATGCAGGTCCTCTTGTGATTTATGGTTTGTGTTGACTCTGGAGAAACCAGATAGCATTTATTCCATAGGGGAATTGTGGCAAATCCTTAGTTGTAATGTATTTTTTATGTTGTTAGCTATGTCTTGCAGAGAGTAGTAACACTTGTGGATGTCAGGGATACAAAGACAAAGTCAAAACAAATTGCCTCAAAGTGCAAAGTGGCACTTTCAAGTGCTCTCATGATCAAGCATCAAAGCACTCTGTTTTGGGGCAGTTTAGAGCATGTTTATGCCAACCTGGCAGCCCACATAGAGGCCATTGTTGTTTTTGTCTCTCTAAACCGGCAGGCTTTGGTCCAGTTAGTCATCACTATGTATCATATTTCCTTTTAATAAATCACCTGGAAATATTTGCTGGCTCAAATGGGGGAGTTATGATATCAAGGTGCTAGTGCCACTGCAACTGTGAAAGTAGGTGAGGGGACAGGAAAGGGGTCTATGGAACAAGTTCCTGGAAGAAATCCAGCGACTAGAGGCGACCCCGGGGCTCGCTGATTAAGTTTGGTGCACAGGGTCGTGCACGGTTTAGCAGAAGGCAAAGAAGATTACCCTCTGTGTTCGTTTTTGGCATCACGAAGAATCAGTCTGGATACTCCCCAGTATCCAGACTGTTCCGTTTGTGCCAGATCAGAAAACGATCGCGCCAATCAGCGTCGGCTCAGAGGAATTTGAAATACAAACGGCTACGCCGGGCGGGTTTAGGTGTGGTGATGGCGTGTGATAGACGGTGATGGACAGATGGTTCATCCAATCACCTGCCAAGTATTTCTGAAATGCCTGCCCTTTTCCAAACAGTTTCCAACGGAGAGTTCCCAGATGGTTATGCGAAGCGCGTCAGGTTAATGAAGCAATAACTCATTAGAGGGTGTGGTATATGGCCAGTAGTCATAGTCATAGTCGACCAGCACAACCTGTGGTATATTGGCCATATCCCACAACCCTTGAGTTATTGCTTTTATACAACGCTTACATCATCGGGAACCATTTATGGGATAAATACCTACTATTTCAGTGACTTCATATCGATTTTAGTGAACTTGGCCAAGAAAGGTAGTTCCAAAAACTATCACGTTGCTATGGAGTTTCAAAACGATGTACAATTAGCCCTAACCAACAGACGGTTATGCAACGGAACAAAAGTTTTTACAGACAGTAACCTAATAATTCACACAGCAATAATTGGTGCAACAATATTTCACATAGACCAGTAAAGGCTTTGCCCGTGGTATATCGTGGCATATACAACGGCTCTCAACCAATCAGATTGCGAGGTCGGAACTACCCGTTGTATAAAGGAAGATCATCCTCTGTGTTTGTTTTCGGCCTCATGAAGAAACACATCAGTCCCTCTCAACGCTGCTTTGTGTTCAGGGGTTTTGCTAAGTCATCTAATCTGAGGGAAGCCCAGGGAAGAGCGGCAAAGCACGGCTTGAGGAGTCTCGACTTGTGCTGTTTGCCGTGTGGCGCCGCCGCGAACAACAACAAGCTCCTCCACCTAGCCCGCGCTTAGTCATCGCGGACAGCGTCCCAGGGAAGTGACAGAAGCCTGCGGACGCGAGGCTATGTATATCTTCAGTTCGACAGGGGGGGTTAAAGATTGCGTCGCGGCAGACACGGCGGTCCGTTAGCGTAGCCGAAACCCCTGCCGGCTCTCCACCTCCGTCTGAGGGGGGCACGCCACAGACCGCCGCTAACAGACCCTCGCCGTCGGGGCGTTGACGCGACTTGTGGCGTGCTTCCCTCGTGGCTAATGCCAACGCGTTCGTTCCCCCTTGCCAGCGGCACACCTCGGCTCACAATCTCTGCTATGTTTACCACAGATGCATGTGAAGTATTCTCCTCCCACCCACACACACACACACACACTGCTGGGTTCACCTGGCAGTCACGTCAAACCGAATAACCCGGCCTTGGCATCGGGCCTTCTTCGTAACAACACAGATATGTGACTCTAGCTTCGTTGGCGACCAGTGAAACACCCTTTCTCTAAAGTTTTCGGGGGTAATCCAGAGACACCGAATGTCCGACGACGGTCCTCAGATAAGACGTCGCTACCTGTGCTTCTAATGTGTTGACAGTACAAATGTCGTCAGAGTGAACACGCGTTGACAGCCATGTTCTCCCAGAGTGTGTTTACGTGACTCTCCCGGCGGAGTGTGTTCAGGAGTGTTTGTGTAAATGACTGAGCGTGTTAATCTGTTTGCGCTGTCTGCGACACCCAATCCAGGGTGAAGTCACTGTTTTCGAAGAGCTCTGTGTTGAGTATAGATTTTCAAGTAATCCAGCCACACAATGACTAAGGCTCAAACGGTATGTGCGCATTCTTCTCCGCACATGTAGCGGCTTGTGTGTGTGTTGCCGGCGTCGTGTGTGTGTACGTACTGTATATGTTTTGATCCTTGTAATAATAGCTTAGTTGACGTGCTTCAACAGGTTGAGCAACACGAGAGCGTGTGGTTAAACCTTGTATAGATCTGGAGAGGAGACATTACACAAGGATCTGCTTACTGTACACCAGATAACAGTTCAACCGCTGAGGGTCCACCTTTAGTAACTGTCCCAGCCTTGAGAGGACCGCTTTTGGAATAAGAATACTGTCATGATGAGGTGTGAGTTCCTGGCTTCATTAAGTGCGTTAGACAAAAAGCAGATTTTCAACAGTTAGTCGCTGCAGTCGTGTTTTTCCAGAGGCTCGATATTGGCCGGCGGTGACTGACGGCACCCCAGCTACCTCATTCCTCCTCTCTCTCGTCCCAGCTACCTCATTCCTCCTCTCTCTCTCTCTCTCTCTCTCTCATCCCAGCTACCTCATTCCTCCTCTCTCTCTCTCTCTCGTCCCAGCTACCTCATTCCTCCTCTCTCTCTCTCTCTCTCTCGCCGGCGTCAAGAGCCGAGCTCGGAGATTTATGAGGACGTTAGATTACATTCAGCGCCTTGGCACAGAGCTCCGATCAGATAAGGCCCTAAAGTTAATGAACAGATTAACACACACACACACACACACACGTTCACATATTACGACGTGTACGACTACTGTATGTGCACTTAAGCAAGCCACTCAAACATTCATAAATTACATGTAGATTACGGCTTCTGGCAAATCTGCTCTTAAAGCGTCAACTATACTGTATAGATAGTATATGTTGCCTATTGGCAGAGTATACAAACCACCCTTGTCTGCTGTGCCACAGTCAGGGCACTTCAACTAAGTAAGTAAGTAAGTAAGCAAGTAAGTAGTAAGTAAGTAAGTAAGCTTTATTCGTATATTACCTTTCATTCAATAAATGCGTGTGTACATGGTATCTAAACCTACAGTAGGCCTATGCGTGTGTACATGGGATCTAGACCTACAGTAGGCCTATGCGTGTGTACATGGGATCTAGACCTACAGTAGGCCTATGCGTGTGTACATGGTATCTAAACCTACAGTAGGCCTATGCATGTGTACATGGGATCTAGACCTACAGTAGGCCTATGCGTGTGTACATGGGATCTAGACCTACAGTAGGCCTATACATGTGTACATGGGATCTAGACCTACAGTAGGCCTATACATGTGTACATGGTATCTAAACCTACAGTAGGCCTATGCATGTGTACATGGGATCTAGACCTACAGTAGGCCTATGCATGTGTGCGTGTTAAGTACGCCCTGTCCTGGCATTGGAATCTCTGGCAGACAGAATTCGGACCCGAACTCGGAACCGCAGGGCCCTGGGTAGTTCTGCGTACGGCGTCGGGGCCCTCAGCGCTGACAGCCACGTCTAAATAAACAGCGCGCGGGCTCTCGGGGGGCCGAGCAGCGAGCTGACGGGGCACAGCGGTAAATCCTAAAAGGAGAGTAGTCCCAGACACATGCCCTTTAATTCCTTCCCTCTGCCCATGTTTGTTTCCAGAAGGAAAATGTCTCTCCGTCTTCCTGGGAGGGCCGAGGCCCGAACACGCCAAAGACCCCGGCGGTCGGCAGACTGTCGCTCGTAGAGGTGAGGTGAGGGGAGGTATGAGCGTGGAGAGAGGTGAGAGGAGGTATGAGCGTGGAGAGAGGTGA
Source organism: Borostomias antarcticus (assembly GCF_949987555.1). Lineage (NCBI taxonomy): Eukaryota > Metazoa > Chordata > Actinopteri > Stomiiformes > Stomiidae > Borostomias > Borostomias antarcticus. The sequence continues at coordinate 2,660,770 of NC_140245.1, forward strand.
GGGGAGGTATGAGTGTGGAGAGAGGTGAGGGGAGGTATGAGCGGAGAGAGGTGAGGGGAGGTATGAGCGTGGAGAGAGGTGAGAGGAGGTATGAGCGTGGAGAGAGGTGAGGGGAGGTATGAGCGTGGAGAGAGGTGAGAGGAGGTATGAGCGTGGAGAGAGGTGAGGGGAAGTATGAGCGTGGAGACAGGTGAGAGGAGGTATGAGCGTGGAGAGAAGTGAGAGGAGGTATGAGTGTGGAGAGAGGTGAGGGGAAGTATGAGCGGAGAGAGGTGAGGGGAGGTATGAGCGTGGAGAGAGGTGAGAGGAGGTATGAGCGTGGAGAGAGGTGAGGGGAGGTATGAGCGTGGAGAGAGGTGAGAGGAGGTATGAGTGTGGAGAGAGGTGAGGGGAGGTATGAGCGGAGAGAGGTGAGGGGAGGTATGAGCGTGGAGAGAGGTGAGAGGAGGTATGAGCGTGGAGAGAGGTGAGGGGAAGTATGAGCGTGGAGAGAGGTGAGGGGAGGTATGAGCGGAGAGAGGTGAGGGGAGGTATGAGCGTGGAGAGAGGTGAGGGGAAGTATGAGCGTGGAGAGAGGTGAGGGGAGGTATGAGCGTGGAGAGAGGTGAGGGGAAGTATGAGCGTGGAGAGAGGTGAGGGGAGGTATGAGCGGAGAGAGGTGAGGGGAGGTATGAGCGTGGAGAGAGGTGAGAGGAGGTATGAGCGTGGAGAGAGGTGAGGGGAAGTATGAGCGTGGAGAGAGGTGAGGGGAGGTATGAGCGTGGAGAGAGGAGGTTTTACAGCAGGAGAAGGAGGCGCTACGTGGATCCAGCGGTTCATTCAGTGACAGGCGCTCTTTAGCGAGGCGGGTAGACATTTATGGCAAACAAATTCCAGGAAGTTGTTGGTGACAACCAGGACAAAAATGAAGGCACTCCATCTTGAAGTAAAGAGACAGAGAGGGAGAGAGAGAGAGGGAGAGAGAGAGAGAGACAGAAGATTGAAAATCAGGGTGTAGAAGAAATGAGGTCTCCTCTCTCCCTACCAACTGCCCTCAAAGTGTGTTGCGCTGTGCAGTGTTGGGCTGTGCTCCTCTGTTGTGTGTTACGTTGTATTATACAACGGTTAGTTCTGGTTCTTGATTCTGATTGGCTGGAAGCCGTGTTAAAATACTTTTTAAACACACACCTGGGACCGCATATCATTCCATTTTCAGTATGAATGTGCCTCCCATTTGATCCAATGCATTGTAGTTGTTGTTGTTGCTTGGCAACCCGCTTCGCGTCGTGCCTAACAAAAATCACTATAACACACGGCCTCTCGTGGTTTATTGCTTAATTATGTCACTGTGTCGTGTTGAGTTGTGCGTTATTAAGTTGAGTTGCATCACGTCGTGTTGACTTGTTCAACTGATAAAGGACTGTACACAAAGAATAAGGCGGATACTGTAGATTTGTCAAGTGGAACATAATATTTCCCGATATGGATGACATGGGAATATTGATATTACAGACAGGTGCAATGCTTTCAACATCTAAACCTCTTAGTGGTGTTTGTTCTTGGTCCTGTTCTCCTAATCAACTGTTCTAATGGATACTAATATAGCACCAATGGCCTAATGTTCATTGTGCACAGCCAGATTGTAAATGGACTGCACTTATATAGCGCTTTTATCCAAAGCACTTTACAATCACTCATTCACCCATTCACACACCAATGGCAGCAGCTGTCATGCAAGGTACCAGCTGGCTTATTGGGAGAAATTTGGGTTCAGTGTCTTGCTCAAGGACACTTCGACATGTGGACAGGAGGAGGTGGGATTCGAACCGCCGACCCTACGATCATTGGTGGTAGACCTGCTCTACCACTGAGCCACAGCGGCCCCATGGGATATGGTCCAATAACAGTTAAATGGGTTTAATGCATCCTGAATCGCATGGCTCCATCTGTTGTGAAGTTGATCTCTGGTCATTTTGTTTAAGCCCATGGCAGAACGACGGAGAACTGAACAGTACCTGTGTGTTAAGAGACCGTTATGAGTGGACACACGTAATCAATGAGGGATCTTGTCTTCATCCATCTTATATTACGATTATACAATACAAATATTTGGAGTACATCGGACAAGGAAACATTTTAGGCTAGTGTTGATGACATTTTAATTATGTTTAATGATGTTGCACTTTGACCATTTCTTCTGTACAATACGTTTGTTTTACTCTTCTCTACTTCTCTTTAAAATAAGGTATTTGTGTTTATCTTAGACAATGTAGAAACTTCTTCTGAGGTTAAAGAAACCTTTGAGGTGTTGCTTTTAGTAAGTATTTCAGTAATGTAAACTGTCGCAGGTAATTGCTTGAGACGTCTAAAAATAGCCTCTAGAGATTTACCTGCCATGTGGTTTGTCTGCATAGCTTCAGCTGAAAGGTTGTGTCTCTCCCTCTCCGTTTAAGCGAACTAAAAGCATTTGCGTGCAAGGCGTCGGATAATTTGGGAGATGTTCTGATGTTACGCTGAAGATAACATGGCGGGGTTAAGCAGGGAGTGGGGATTGACTCAAAGGCCCCAAATACACACGGAATTCCATGCCAATTCCAGACATTCCTTCATGTTATTGGTGACAGGAGGGCATTTATCCTCCTTGTATGGGGCATTCCTCCATCACATATTTCATCATCCAATAATTATGGTGTTTTGACAGCTCTGTTTTTAAACCACTCTACTGGGTGACTGTGTTCAACTTGAGCTTTATGGTTTTGTGCAAACATGTGTGTGCTGTTGGTATTAACAGCATGGTTTACTACTGAGGCTATTTCTTCATAATGGGATTGGTCCCGCCTTCTAAAGAACATTTTGCTTCTTATTCAACCACCTCAGTGGAGTTAGACTATCATTCTATAAAGATATTTACCAAAAAACACCATGCTTTGACAAGAACACATTTCAAACCGAGATTTTTATTATGAGCATGTTTATACTGAGACCAAGCGTTTTAAGTAATATCAAAGTCGGTTTACAAGAGAAGTGAAAAAGCTTTAATATACAGAGGAGGACATGTTGTGTTTGAATGCAGCGGGCAAACTGTGGCTCAGGTTGCTTCATGCCCGTCGACGGGAATAACAGCAAACAGGGAGAGGGAGCAGGCCCCTGCTTGTTACTGGCTTCTGGAAGTTTCTATTTTGGTTTTGTGGTCTCCTCTCTTCAGCTAAAGCACATGATCTGCCAAGCAGATGCGAACAAGAAATGTATCAGAACCGACAATTAAAATAACAAGAGAAGGTTATCTGCAGGTGAGACAACACAAACCACACGGTAGTTTTGGCTACTTCTACTAGTAAAACATAACTTTACAACCCACATAGCAGATATACACCGCTCAAAAAAACAGGGTCAAGCTTTAAACGATTAGTACACCTCTCTGACCTCTTTCATTAAATGATTGGTGGAATTAACCTTGATTTACTGTGCTGTCAGACTGTAATTAGATAGCATTTCTCCCGGGTCCTAACCCTACCACAGTCTGTGATGGATGGCGCAGACAGTATGTGTTAAAGATTATTTATGGGCAGAATCGAACACAAGATCTACACCGTAGAGATAATAAAACGACAGTGTTTTGCTGTGAAATCAAATCAAAATCAAACTTTATTTGTATAGCGCATTTCATACACAGCTTGAGAAGCACCACTGTGGCAGTTTGAACTCTCTGCTGTGTTTTGGCCTGAGTTGGTTCTTGACCAAGGGGCTTGGTGACCACTTTACCTTCAAGAAGGTAGAATGTGTTTTTCGTTTGAAAATAAAGAAAAATTTCAAGGAGCTTTGGCTTCATCAGAAGAAACCGTAGGTTCAGAGTCCTGGCAAAGGACACAGCGACTTAAACCGAGTCCTTTGATGAGAGGCAGAGTGGTATGTTGAAGTCGTACATGCGGTCTACGACGGGCGGAGAGTACAGGCCTATAACTCTGTGGGCTGTTAGCACAGGTGAAAAGGTGACAAGTATAAAAATACTCCTGACTGACACAACAACATTACAACATTCCTCGACGCGTTTTTTAACCGCCGCAAATCTAATTAGTCACTCAAGCGCAAGGTTCCAAGGTTTTCTGGTTCCATCCAGCCCGGGGTCGAAAACAGGCCCTCCCGTGCCTGACCTGGGGGGCAGAGAAGACGTGACCGGTGTGAGGCGGGTGGGGGGGGGTGTAGGTGTGGGGGTGGTCAGTGCATTTCGCCCAAGCCCTCTGTGTGTGAACAACACTTGGCTCTTTTCTCGTGTTTAGACAGAGAGAGGGTGTGGATGTGTGTGTGTGTGTGTGTGTGTGTGTGTGTGTGTGTGGGGGGGGGGGGGGGGGGGGGGGGTGCTGTAGGTGAACCTACCCTGGAGAGAGGGAGGGACCAGACCTGGGAAACCGGTCAGCGCTGAGCGGAGGGGCAGCGTCACAACGGCACGGGCGCCGACAGACGGTGAAGACATTCCCAACGGGGATCAAGTCCTCTCTGTGTTTAACCCCCCGGTGCCGGTGCGGCTCGCTTACCAGGCGTGGCGTGGTGTGATGTGCTGTGCTGTGCTGTGCTGTGCTGTGCTGTGCTGTGCTGTGCTGTGGTGTGGTGTGGCGTGTTGTGGCGTGGTGTGGTGTGGCGTGGTGTGGCGTGGTGTGGCGTGGTGTGGCGTGGCGTGGTGTGGCGTGGTGTGGCGTGGTGTGGCGTGGCGTGGCGTGGTGTGGCGTGGTGTGGCGTGGTGTGGTGTGGTGTGGTGTGGTGTGGCGTGGTGTGGTGTGGCGTGGTGTGGTGTGGCGTGGTGTGGCGTGGCGTGGTGTGGCGTGGCGTGGTGTGGCGTGGTGTGGCGTGGTGTGGCGTGGCGTGGCGTGGCGTGGCGTGGTGTGGCGTGGCGTGGTGTGGCGTGGTGTGGTGTGGTGTGGCAGACCACACAGACCATGTTACTGACAGGAGGCAGCCTCGATAGCAGCTGGGCGAGGGCTGCTAGCACACCGTGGCGGAGAGGGGTGGGGGTGGGGGGGGGGCTGGCGGGGCACATAAACATCTTGTTCTGGGTACGGCACGCCAACCTCTGACGTCTCAGATCTCCAGTCCCTTGTGCCGTAGGTTCGAGCGCCAGTATTGTTGAGAGTATAGCAAGGCCACATGTTACGAGCACGCCACTTGTTTTGTTTGCGCTAATAGAGAACAGCGCTGTGGCCGGCTTTGGCTCAGGAGGCAGAGCGGGTCGTCCAGCGATCACAGGGTCGGCGGTTCGAATCCCGGCTCCTCCTGTCCACACGTGGAAGTGTCCTCGGGCGAGACTCTGAACCCCAAATTGCTCCCAATGAACAGGGTAGCGCATTGCATGGCAGCTGCTGGTGTGTGAATGTGTGTGTCTGAATGGGTGAATGAGAGGCCATTGTAAAGTGCTTTGGATTGAGTGCTATATATAAGTGCAGTCCATTTACCATTTACCATGCCTTTTTCTGCTGTGCATGCCACTTATCCATAGACATATAACGTCGAACTGGTCTTGGTCACATGCAGAGATCTGTCGGTCTCATCGCTCAGGGTCACACTCAGGTTATTCCATAGAAATGCAAAGCTGATGCAATGGCTGGTTTAATGATTTACAGAACGCTGCAGTTGTCTGGTATCGCAGCCGCATCAGATTAACTGTGTACAATACGTCACTGCGCTGACCTGGATGTCCACAACACTCCCTGACCCACTTTTGTCCGGGAATTGAACAATACGACCCAGACATCCGGATAGTACGGCGTCACAATCGTCGTTGACATCATAGCTCTTTCTCAACAATTCACATAGGACATAGGAGACTAGTCAAAACACTGGATGGATGTGTACCAGAAATATAACAAGGACTGTATGTCTGTTGTAATCAATTATTTTGCGGTGGCCATTTTGTCTTAACCCAGAATTCCTGTGTTTCTGGTGTCTCTCTAAATACTGTACTAAGCCCATCACCTCTTCTTAGATTAGATTAGATTACCATCAATCAGAAAAAGACGTTGTGCAGTTAGACTCTCCAAAGGAATTGAAGACGGTGGAGTACATTTCCAAACATCAACACCTGGTTATATTGATGGCTGCGCTATAAAACTATAATTGTCCCCCATAAACAGCCTCACTTTGACATAAGCAGTAAAAAAAAAAAAATTCACGCTGTTACATTCTGTTCTCTAGAAAGTCATCTAGCGTCCTATTTCAGATGTGGATCGTACCCAGATGCAATTACACCTGGCGTGCATCTGTGCAGGTGTGTAGGAATGGCATCGCGGCGCCTCTCTCCGCAGCGTGGATCGATACTTGTGGAGAGACGGTTATCTGTCAGAGCGTGAGTGTTGACAACGCCGGGTTCGTCTTCACCTGTAGATAACCCTTCTCCCTCCGCACTTTAATTGACACTCTGGATACATTTTTGTTGCCATCTGTTTGGCAGCCCGTGTGCCCACAGCCCCTAAGGCAAGGAGACCACAAAACCAAAATAGAAACAGGGCAAAGCTGTAAACAGGCAAAGACCTGCTCTGTCTCTGGGTTGAGTTGTAGCTCAGAGATGCGAGGATGGTGGGCGGCCATTATTTTGGTGCACTTTCACAAAGATAGATCAAAGAGGAGAATTCTTACCGGGTGCACGGTCTGAAAAGGTTTCTGAACAGCGGTAAAGATACCAGCACTCACAGGAATGTCGAATTCGGGATGATTTAATATGTTTGCAAGGTACCGGGCAGGAAGACGGCACGACGGATGTTTCGGCCGCAAGGCTTTTTGAAGAAAACGCTGAAGGAAGCCTTCTGTTGTCATTCTGCCTGTGACCTGAACATTTATTAAACTATCCTGAAGTGGACGTTCCTCTGAGTGCCGGTATCTTTGCCACTGTTCAGAAACGTTTTCACACCGTGCACCCGATAAGAGTTTTGGACTCCTCTTTGGTCTAGAGTTGTGAAAGTGTACTGTACTGTACTGTACTGTGAAAGTGTAGTGTAGAAGTACTACAACAATCCTCCCTCCTAAGCACCTATTGTATTGTATTGTATTGCACTGTACTTTAGATTGCTATTCTTGCACTTTGCCTTTAGCACTAGATTATGCTCTTAGTCACTTGTTTTAGAAAGAAGATGCACTTGTGAGTTCTGGCGAGTAGTAGTACATTGGCTTTTCCTACGTTAAATGCAATTATTGTTAGTCGCTTTGGATAAAAGCGTCTGCTAAATGACTAATGTAA
>NC_140245.1:2672970-2692970 GCF_949987555.1 Borostomias antarcticus
TTATTACTTTTCCGAGAGAGTAATAAGTAAAGTAATCCAATAAAAATTGAGAGAAAGTGTAATCAGGAACTTTACTTGATTACTTTTATTGAGTAACTTGCAACACGTGTGAGTGAGAGGCGACACACAAACACGTGGATTTACAGGGGTCGCCGGTGGAATTTGTCCTCTGCGTTTCTCCTGTCCAAGCCGTTGTCCTCCTCTAGGGGCAGCCAGGAGCAGTGGGCAGCCCTGTCAGTGGCCCCCGGGGACCAGGTCCAAGCGCTCGGTCCAGGTCCTGGTCAGGTCCCGGTCAGGGGCCGGACTGAAGAGCATCTGTTCTCCTGCATGTTTTTTGTTTCATATCGGAGGGAACCCGAGAGCACGGGGATGCAGACTCCACACAGAACGGCCCGGGAGATCGCCCAGGCGGGAATCGAACCCAGGACCTTCTCGGTGTGGGGTGACGGTGTAGCGCACCTGAGCCGCCGTGCCGCCCTTGAACGATTTGGGGTTCAGTATCTTGCTCACCTGGGATCGAACCGGGGGCGCTCTACCTCCCGAGCTACAGGGCGCTCTACCTCCCGAGCTACAGGGCGCTCTACCTCCCGAGCTACAGGGCGCTCTACCTCCAGAGCTACAGGGCGCTCTACCTCCAGAGCTACAGGGCGCTCTACCTCCAGAGCTACAGGGCGCTCTACCTCCAGAGCTACAGGGCGCTCTACCTCCAGAGCTACAGGGCGCTCTACCTCCCGAGCTACAGGGCGCTCTCTCTCCAGAGCTACAGGGCGCTCTCTCTCCAGAGCCACAGGGCGCTCTCTCTCCAGAGCCACAGGGCGCTCTACCTCCAGAGCTACAGGGCGCTCTCTCTCCAGAGCTACAGGGCGCTCTCTCTCCAGAGCTACAGGGCGCTCTGCCTCCAGAGCTACAGGCTGCTCTGCCTCCAGAGCTACAGGGAGCTCTACCTCCAGAGCTACAGGGCGCTCTACCTCCAGAGCTACAGGGCGCTCTACCTCCAGAGCTACAGGGCGCTCTACCTCCAGAGCTACAGGGCGCTCTCTCTCCAGAGCTACAGGGCGCTCTCTCTCCAGAGCTACAGGGCGCTCTCTCTCCAGAGCTACAGGGCGCTCTCTCTCCAGAGCTACAGGGCGCTCTACCTCCAGAGCTACAGGGTGATCTACCTCCCGAGCTACAGGGCGCTCTACCTCCAGAGCTACAGGGCGCTCTCTCTCCAGAGCTACAGGGCGCTCTATCTCCAGAGCTACAGGGCGCTCTACCTCCAGAGCTACAGTGCGTGTCGTTCTGTGTACGCATGGGACTCCTAGAATCAATGTCAAATCTCGTCCGGCATCATCACTTTAATTCTCCCTTCCTCTCTTAGACCACACCCTTTTTTTTGCCTTGGCTCATTTGAATATTACAATGAACCTCAACGCTCCCCACTGGGATTATGGACTGACACCACCGCTTCTGTGGAAGCGGTTTAATGGCAAGAACGTGACTGTATTTTCTACAGAAAATACTTCTCCCGTCTAGGTAGTGAGTCAACTTCAACAGATGAGGATGTTCCTCAAAGCCAGCCACACCCCTCACTGATCTCAAATGTTTCCCCTTTGGGCTTCAAAGAGAGTTTTCACGTTGCATGCCAGGCAGGCGGGTAGGTAGCTAGGTAGGAAGGTCGGAAGGTAGGTAGGAAGGTAGGTAGGTAGGTAGATAGGTAGATAGGTATGTACTCTATTCATCCCTGAGGGGAAATTTCACACCACCACCACCACAGGCACCCTTATGATTTCCTGCCAACGACACCCTTTTGTGTTCGTGTCATAGCGACTAGCTTCCGTAGGTCACATTATACGTCTGTGAAGGATTCCCACTAACCACCTCAACCTGTCAAGCTTGCATGAGGTATTTTGCAGATGATGTGCGAGAGATGAAATATAGCTCATCGGAAATTGGAAATGTAAGATGTTGTGTGTGGGTATGTGCAGTGTGTGTGTGTGTGTGTGTGTGTGTGTGTGTGTGTGTGTGTGTGTGTGTGTTTGTATGTCTGTGTGTGTGTGTGTGTGTGTGCATGTTTTTGTATGTGTGTGTGCATGTGTGTGTGTGTTTGTATGTGTGTGTGTGTGTTTTTGTGTGTGTGTGTGTGTGTGTGTGTTTTTGTGTGTCTGAGTGTGTGCATGTGTGTGTGTGTGTGTGCGTGTGTGTGTGTTTGTGTGTGTGTGTGTGTGTGTGTGTGTGTCTGAGTGTGCATGTGTGTGTGTGTGTGTGTGAGTGTGTGTGTGTGTGTGTGTGTGTGTGTGTGTGTTTGTATGTGTGTGCGTGTGTGTGTTTTTGTGTGTGTCTGAGTGTGTGCATGTGTGTGTGTGTGTGTGTGTGTTTGTATGTGTGTGTGTGTGTGTGTGTGCGTGTGTGTGTTTTTGTGTGTGCGTGCGTGCCTACAGTATGTGTGGGATGATGTTTCAGTTAGGGTGTGTCTGTGTTCCCCCACCTGAGAACGGTTGCCACGGTTGTTTTGTTCCTGCCATCTATTGCGTTACACTTCCAGTCTAAAAATAACCCGACAATTGTCAGTCTGTGAAAGAGCCCTCCTATCATCCCCAAACCCCCTAATAATCCCAAATGATTTATGGGGACATTTTAAGGCTGTCAAGTTACAGACGTTGTCGTAATGACGTCAGATGGGAGGAATGCGACCTCAAGAGCAGGTGCAGGACCACGCCTCGACCCGACCGCGGCTCTGGGCTCTCGGACCCGGACTCTGCTAGCGGGGCTTTTCGGGAGACGAGACCAAACAAAAGGTGAAGCCGGTGTTGAGTGTACGTCGCCTCAACGCCACGGGGTTAAGCTAGCTAGTGTCTGTGTTATCAAAACACACCTGCCTGGCTTTTGTTGATACTGCTCTCTAGGCGTGTGAGGTAGGCCCACGCAACAATTCATTCCTCCTTAAAGGTTAAGTTTAAAGATGCGAATCGGAGGGATCGCACCTCGCACACCTCTCCCGACGCGCTCTCTCTCTCTCTCTCTCTCTCTCGTCTCTCTTGTATCTCCTGGTATGCGGTATGTCCAGCACGAGGAGAATGCGAGCGGCTTCTCCGGTGTAAACTCCTCCACTAGCCAGCGCGTATCTGATGAGCGACAGAGGGGGAAGAAAAACACGCACGCACGCACCGTGTTTGAAGTCGCTTGTGATGACACGGGTGAAATCTCACTCGTAATCTCGCCGTTTGTTTTGTTCTTTTTTTTTTACAGTGCCCGCATCTCTCTTCTGCTCTATCTCTACTTCCCGCCAACTGCGGCGCTAAAGAGACGTTCGAAGCGCGGCGTCTCGGCAGGCGGAGAGCGCTAGCGCACCCGGGGACAGATTCCGGCCCGCCCACCCGGCTAGCGTGACTTCCCCCGTGTGTCTCGGAGCGGGGCACGGCCGTGAAGGTGCGTGAGAGAGCCTGTTCCACCCCCTTTAATGATTCATTCCCCTCTGCCATCAGATTAGCCCCATCTGATAAACCTGCATAAATCAGCTGTCTATGTAAACATTCCTGAACATGAGAGCCACATACGGTAGCTAACTGATAACTGATAACTACTGAATCTGACCAAAACCTGGCAACCGAAGCACCAGCACCGACTAGATTCTGGTGTGGTGGACTGTGTATCTCATTGATAGCGTTGCCAGATTAAATCCACATATCCCCCCATCCGTGCACCACGGTTGTAATTGTCCAATGAATGTCATCAGTGTCCACTTGGAGCAAACTCACTTGATTTCACTAATCTAGTATTCATGACCCGCTGAATAATTTATAATAAGGTGATATAAATTCGGCGGCTACGTCGAAGTCCCCCTTGGGTCTGCGAGGGAAGGACTCAGGAACATTCCGGGGCTACTTTGGGCTTTCAGCGTGCGTTAGTGGCTGTCAACTGAAGCAGATGATCTGACTCACAGCGCAACACCTGCCAGGACAGCCCTCCCTGTGGGTGCGTGTCTGGGAGAGGGAAAAGGGGGCGGAGGCTCGGGACGCGGTGACAGATCACAGACGCGTAAACAAACCCTGAGACACAAACAGTGATCTCACGCACGGCCTGCTTAGCCGGCACGGCGAGGGCGGGCTGCGTCCGACATGTTAGCATTCCCCGGCGTTAGGGACCGCACGGTTTTCCACTTACGAAAGATGTTTCCTCTTTTCAAGATAGGATTTGTGTCTGTGCATAACTCAGTTCGCCATTTGTTAGCAGCAGTTAAACATGGGCATTAGTTTAGAGTAAGGCATTCCACTCCTGTGGTTATAGTTAGGGGAAGGGACAGGTTAGGGCAGGGTAGGCCTAGGGCTAGAGCTAAGGATAGGGTTAGGACTAGGTCTAGGGTAGGTTTAGTAGTAGTACTCTGACTACCAACGTTAAATGCAATTATTCTAAGTCGCTTTGGATAAAAGCATCTGCTAAATGACTGTAATGTAATGTTTATTTCAATATAAAAGCATCTGCTAAATGACTGTAATGTAATGTTTATTCCAATAAAAGGGTTAAGGTTAGGATTTGGGTTAGGGTTAGGTTTGCCTACAACAGGACGGCACGGGTATAAGTAGCCCACCTGATGCCGTCTCGTCCACCACTGAAAGGCGGCTAGGTGGTCAGCTGGCGATGACCTGCTGTGTCTAAACAGGGAGGTTGATGTCCAGAGACGCCAGGCCGGTGACCAGCTGGACCTTGCCCAGGAAGCTGGCAGCAGGACAGCCGTCAGAGAGGATGTTGTCTTTCGTGTACCCAAGTCTGGAGCGCTGGGCAGGGTCACGCCGGGGTCGTGGAGGGGGCGAGGAGAACTGAGGGTTTCTATTTGGGTCTCTGTGCTGGGGGAAGGAGGGAGGGAGGGTCGCCCCTCTAGGGGGTCTTTGGTCCCTCTTTCACCTTTGGCCCCCCGCCGGTGACATCAGAGGCAGGAAGGGCACCGGAGCAGGCCCGGGAGGAGGAGCAGGAAGTGGGTTGTGACCCTCGTCAGCGACCCTCTCTGCTACCGACCCCGGAGACACCTCCGCTCCTCTCTCTGGAGTCAGACGCGTTTTTTAATCAGGGATGTCAAAACCTGTACTTACTCTTCACGTCCACCCATGTTTTGGATGGTTGACTGACACACAGACTCACTAACACTCTCCCTGGCCTCCCAGCTATATTCATTTAAGATACATAAGTAGACAGATATGAACTTTAATAATCCCCTTAGGAGGAAATTTGGGCGTTGCAGCAGTGGGAAATTACAGCTAAGATTGGAAATGCAGAATATACATAGTAGCGAATAAACATAACAAAGAACAAGGAATATATACATACAGCATGTGTAAAATATAGAATACATAGCCTACATACATACATACATACATAACATATACATACATACATACAGACTGTATAGTGTAGATATGTATAGTAACACTCATATATAACCAGATAACTGGGATCCCTACATTCTTGAACCCAACGCACGCACACACCTCTAAGTACATCAACAATAGCGAAGCATGAATGACAGCAGAGTATAATGTCTCTGATGATCTGGGAATGCAATCAAGACAGGTGAAGTGGCGGTGCCTTGTGTACACAATGGAGGGCAGGGGTCTGAGAGGCAGGCGCCATGAAAGAGCTTCCTCTCCGCCGACCTCGGGTCATGCCAAGCCTGTCACGTTCAGGAGCCGGACCAAAACAAACCCTTTGTAAAAAAACAAACAAAAAAAAGAAAAGATCAACCATTCAGCCCAGGATCCCTTAGACAAGAACGGCCAACAAAACAGCAGTTGCCCCCACAATAGAACTGGAACCTTACGAGGGCCCCCACAATAGAACTGGAACCGTACGAGGGCCCCCACAATAGAACTGGAACCTTACGAGGGCCCCCACAATAGGACTGGAACCTTACGAGGGCCCCCACAATAGGACTGGAACCTTACGAGGGCCCCCACAATAGGACTGGAACCTTACGAGGGCCCCCACAATAGGACTGGAACCTTACGAGGGGCCCCACAATAGAACTGGAACCTTACGAGAGACGCGGGAGGCCAACGCTGGCTTTTTATGCCTCCGCCAGGCGATAGCCTGGCCGGAGGCATTATGGTTTCGGGTTGTCCGTTCGTACGGCCGTCCGATGTTTGTTAATGCAATATCTTGGGAACGCATTGACGGAATTTCTTCCCCTTTGGTACAAATGTTCACTGGCACTCAAGGATGAACTGCTTAGATCGTGGGCCTCAAAGGTCAAGGGTCACTGTGACCTCCCAAAAGGCGTTTTTGGCCTAGTGAACACGATATCTCAGGAATTGCTTGACAGAATGTTCATATTTGGCCAAAATGTCCAGTTGGACTGAATGAAGAACCGATTCAATTTTGGTGGTCAAAGCTCAAGGTCACTGTGACCTCACAAAATGTGTTTTTGGCCTGATGAACACAATATCTCAAGAAAGGCTTAATGGAATTTGTTCATATTTGGGTAAAATGTCCAGTTGGACTCAAGGATTAACTGATTACATTGTGGGGGTCAAAGGTCAAGGGTCACTGACCTCACAAAATGTGTTTTTGGCCTGCTGAACACGATATCTCAAGAAAGGCTTAACCAGAATTTGTACATATTTGGCCAAAATGTCCAGTTGGATTTAATTAGATTAATTGGATTAGATTTTGGTATTCAAATGTCAAAGGTCAACTGAATGTTAACTGCAACTTGCATTGCTGGGCGGAGGCATTTAGCCACTACACGGTTTTTCTAGTTTATTTTTATATTGTAGATCTTTTTACCTCGCATTCCCACTCCGCAGTCACCCTCAAAGTTAAGTGGCCGTTTATGTTTCATAATCCCCTTTTTCCCCAATATAATAATGTCATTGTTGCTGTTCTTGCTAGAAAACCAGTTGTCACCCAGGGACAAATAAAGTCAAAAGATCAAGTTGAAATTTTAAGTGTCTTTGTTAGTTCTCTGGCTGACGGCCAAGCCACAGTTTCCATGACACTACAGACTGAACCGCCATTTCGTTTCACTTCATTATTCAGTCTGAACAGGCTCTTGTTGCGGCCGCTTTCCGAGATGGGCGTTGGCGAAGAGGGAGTCCTCAGCGATTAGTTCATCCCCCTGACCAATCACAGCATTTGACGTCGCATTCAACGGACGCTGATTGGCCTGGTTGGAAATTTGAAATGAGAAATCCCTCTGGATCAGAGCCTTTCCAGAGTGGAGCCAGGGTATGGTAACAATAATCATGAAGTGATTAAAAAGCTGATGATGAAAGCAGTTTGTCTGTGTGTGTGTGTGTGTGTGGGGGGGGGGGGTTGTCTATGCTAAGAGAGTGAGGGGGGAACAGGAGACACGTCGTTGGATTTCCAGCCACGGTTTACCTCCGAGATCCAAACACTTGCAAGTAGCCGGAAAATATTTACACAATCCATCAAGTTTCACTGTGAAGAAAAAAAGCGAAAACCCTCCATTTTGAATAGCTGGCATACCGCGCCATTACAGGTGCTGGGTTCAGAGCTCCGGGGGACAGGTGATGGGAGGAGCACCCCAGGGTGGGTGAGTCAACATAAACCTTGAGGTATTAGCGCTCGTTATCCGATACCTGTGACCACGACCGGTGACTCACCGCCACTCTGTTGTCCCCTTAAAAAATTGTTTACTAACAACGGAGACAGCAGAAACCGCAAAGCCATGCTCATTGTTGACGTTGAAAAACGAAGCGACGTTCAAGAGCAATTGGAGCATACGGGCACTCTGTTGGAGAGGATGGAACGGTAGCGCGTCATGCCCACTGAGAAACTCCCAAAAGCCCACGTAGACTCTACGAGACACGCAGACACCATGGGACACGCTCAACCTGCACTCGTTCATGAAAGGTTTTGAAAAGGCACAGGCAATGGCCTCCTTTCACAAACTGACCTTTATGGAACAACTTCAAAAGAATCAGTGGAGGGTTTAGAAAGGATTAAAAAAAACTAGACACAGAATGGGAGGAGCTTTGAGAGCGCTGACCAAAGGATCAAAGTGTTGTATCAGACCGTCCATCGCTAAACAACAGTACTACGTTCAGGTGTGGTGTTGTCTGTGTCTGGGGGTATGTGTGTGTGTGTGTGTGTGGGGGGGGTGTTCTCTCCTCTGCAACATGAGAGGCCAGAGTCATTCAAGGCACCCGCGGGCGTGTCAGCGACCTCAATAGGGCTCTGGTTCTCAAAGGTCCCAGTGCTTCTGAAGCTACACTGTCTCCATCTGGACAAACGGATCTACATTCACGACCTCTACTGGCGTCACCTCTGCCTAACTAATGCATGGAGGTGATGGTAAATGGTAAACGGACTGCACTTATATAGCGCTTTTCCACCTTAGCGGCACTCAAAGCGCTTTACAATGGCCTCTCATTCACCCATTCACACACACATTCACACACCAATGGCGGTAGCTGCCATGCAAGGTGCTAACCTGCTCATTGGGAGCAATTTGGGGTTAGGTGTCTTGCTCAAGGACACTTCGACATGTGGACAGTTGGAGCTGGGAGTCAAACCACTGACCCTTCGATCACTGGGTGTGTCAGATATATACTGTACACACCCACAACGTATTATCTTGCAGGGCACGGCACCCCACTGACTGAGATCCATTAGAGACCAGAGTCTTTTGTATTTGGTAAATTACGGATATTGTTTCATTAAAGTGTCAAGATGTATCTGTTATTGAGGTTTTATAGCCTAGGCCTATATTCAATGGGTCCTGATATCCTAGGGAGAAAGAGAGAGGGAGAGAGAGACCTTGCTCCTTTCTTATCTCTCAATCACTGTCTGATTATTTGATCCACTTACTCATTCACCAACTGCACATCAGTGCTCAGTGTCACTTCCTCCTGCAACTTTCCCACACTGACATCACACCCAGGTTCTCTGGTTTGCGTTCACACATGACCACCTCTCATAAACACCGCTACCTGTTGCGGCACCAAAAAGCTAGCTTTTCTATGGCGCAAGTGGGCAGTAGTTATACTGAGGAGTGAGTTTAACCACTTCAACTCGGCTACACTGACAAAATGCATTCACGGGCAGAGGTCTGTGCTCTACATTGGCAAGAACAAAAAGTGAAATAAAACGCAAATGACGTGCACCCAGGGGTGTAAATTAACTTTTTGGCTCATGGTGAGTCACCTGCCAAGGGGACTGTAGATGAAAAAATCGACTTTTTTTTTTTTTTTTCAGATAGCCTTCCGAATTCTAGTCACCAATTGGAAATTTTACCTGCATTTGGCCGGTGGCAGGTGTTCATTTTCAGCCCTGTGTGCACCGGTTGGTAGGCTATCACTTGTCAGGTAGCGCTGTGAGTAAGTGGGAAATTCTAGCTAATAAACAGGACGTTTGTACTGTAATTGCCACGGATGTCTGTATGTTAAGAATGTTCTTCAACGCTATCATTTCCATCGCTTTAAAACTGCAGGAAAGAACAAGTTGTGTAGTTTACAACAGTCAGTGAGATCAAACTTCAGTAAACAAACAAGTCCTATTTAAAGGCTTCATGGGAATATTTGCTTTGTTGTATCTGAGGGAAGAGACTTTACAGGGTCTTGCGTTATAATTTTCCTGGAAGAGTTTAATAGTCAACGTGCCCATAGCATGTATTAAACACATATCAAATGTTATATTTAGTCTCTCATTTACCCTGTCTTGTGTTGCATGGCCCTGCTAAAGTTTGCGGTTGAGCGCAACACGTGTTTGTCGACGAATGAGACATTTATCTCTCGCGAGCAATCACGTGGGTCGGGAACATCCTGTCGCCCTGTCAGAATGTACGCTACTGACGCTCTGTGAGATTTGCGCTCCGTTCCAACTGATGCACGTTACATCAAGAGCCATCTTTGACCTGGAGCTGTAAGGCTGAGGTGGATCTCATATGTAAACAGTGGGAAGACGGGCAGCGAAGCTCCCACACAAACAGGCCTGACACTCCTCTCTATTGTTTTGGGCGCTGTACAGATTACTCTAATGAGGGAGGAGGTGACTAAGAGCAGAGAGAGAACCGTCTCTCTCTCTAATAACACTGTGACTGATGGTCCTGTGATGTGTTGACGTTGATGACTCCTGTCTGGCACGCGATGTGGGCTCGGGAATATTAATACACCTGACTGACTGACGAGCTCGCTGGCTGGCTGACTGACTGACTGACTGGCTGGTTGACTGACTGACTATCTGTGTTGACTGACTGACTGACTGACTGACTGACTGACTGACTGACTATCTGGTTAACTGACTGACTATCTGGTTGACTGACTGACTGACTGACTATCTGGTTGACTGACTGACTGACTGACTGACTGACTGACTGACTGATTATCTGGTTGACTGACTGACTGACTGACTGACTGACTGACTGACTGACTGACTGATTATCTGGTTAACTGACTGACTATCTGGTTGACTGACTGACTGACTGACTGACTGACTGACTGACTATCTGGTTGACTGACTGACTGACTATCTGGTTGACTGACTGACTGACTGACTGACTGACTGACTGACTGACTGACTGACTGACTGACTATCTGGTTGACTGACTGCTTGTGAGACACCCTCACCAGACTGCCTCTAGCTGGTAGCTAGTTACTCTCCCACCAAGCCAGTCCCAGAAATGGCCACCATGGCCGACGTCTTTAAGGTCAAAGGTCATTTATCATTTTTTTTCTTTTTTTACAGATTGTGAAAGTGTAAATTGTAAGCTTTCAAATGATGTGCCATGCATCGCAAATATTTGAAGAAGATATGTTTCTGTGAATATTGGTACACCTAAAATCACAGAATCAATTTGAATCAGAGAAAAGGGATTCAGAGATTCAGAGCTGTTCACACTTCTCACAGTCAGCTGATGGAACATGGAGCCATTAACGCATTGAATTATATAAATAAACCCTGGATATGGAGCTACTGTACAGTATTGTGACAGCCACACACACACACACACACACACATATATATGTGGCTGTCACAGTCCTGTACAGTTGCTCCATATCCAGGGTTTGTGACTCCAGGTCTCACTTGACAAAAGGCTCCCACTCATAACCTGCTGTCTCAACACAGAGAGCGAGAGAGAGACTGACGTACGGGGCGGAGAGGCGGCGCGGGGGGAATGTGGGGCGAAGGGAAGCAGAGTGACTCATCACAATGAGCCACGGATGATCCACTTCTCACGACAATAGCACACGGTTTCGTTGACCTCACTGGAATTATGTCATAAACTCAGAAAAGCCTGCAGCCCATTTCCATGTCAACACAGCCTGCCGTATGGCTTGTTGTGTAACACTGACAAAAATAGAGGCCTTAGTTGTGGGCATTCAAAACAAATAATTGTCTTTTGTCGACGGTGACCCATTAGCTTTTTGTCTATGGTGACCTATGGTCTATGGTGTCTATGGTGGCTATGCTGGAACAATTTGTAACCTTAGAGTTGAAACACTTGCATAATAAGAACTTCTATGATAACCTTTGTGCATCAACCAGGTCAGGGCCCATGGTTATCAGCGGTAGAGACTGTCTGAGTGGTACATCGACGGAGCGGATGAGTACGTGGTCTGTGGAGACTGAGTGGTACATCGACGGAGTGGATGAGTACGTAGTCTCTGGAGACTGTCTGAGTGGTACATCGACAGAGCGGATGAGTATGTGGTCTCTGGAGACTGTCTGAGTGGTATATTGACAGAGCGGATGAGTACGTGGTCTGTGAGGACTGAGTTGTGCATCAACAGAGCGGATGAGTTTGTGGCCTGTGGAGACTGTCTGAGTAGTATATTGACAGAGTGGATGAGTACATGGTCTGTGGAGACTGAGTGGTACATCGACAGAGTGGATGAGTACATGGTCTGTGGAGACTGAGCTATACATTGACAGAGTGGATGAGTACGTGGTCTGTGGAGACTGAGCTGTACGTCGAAAGAGCGGATGAGTAGGTGGTCTGTGGAGACTGTCTGAGCTGTACATCGACAGAGCGGATGAGTACGTGGTCTGTGGAGACTGTCTGAGTGGTGCATCGACAGAGCGGATGAGTACGTGGTCTTTGGAGACTGTCTGAGTGGTGCATCGACAGAGCGGATGAGTACGTGGTCTTTGGAGACTGTCTGAGTGGTACATCGACAGAGCGGATGAGTACGTGGTCTGTGGAGACTGAGCTGTACATCGAAAGAGCGGATGAGTAGGTGGTCTGTGGAGACTGTCTGAGCTGTACATCGACAGAGCGGATGAGTACGTGGTCTGTGGAGACTGAGCTGTACATCGAAAGAGCGGATGAGTAGGTGGTCTGTGGAGACTGTCTGAGTGGTACATCGACAGAGCGGATGAGTACGTGGTCTGTGGAGACTGAGCTGTAGATCGACAGAGCGGATGAGTAGTGGTCTGTGGAGACTGAGCTGTAGATCGACAGAGCGGATGAGTAGTGGTCTGTGGAGACTGAGCTGTACATCGACCGAGCGGATGAGTACATGGTCTGTGGAGACTCTCTGAGCGGTACATCGACCGAGCGGATGAGTACGTGGCCTGAGGTCGCCCCGCGGCCCTCTGTTCTCCCGGCGTCACCCGAGACGGCGGCCAGCGTGCGCCTCGCCACCGCAGCCCGGCCGCCAGGGACGTGGGGATCTGGAGCACGCCGTCTGGCTCTCCGTAGCGCCGCTGTAGGATCTCTCTCCCCGGGGAGGTTTCCCCGGGGGCACGGTTCCCTCGCCGGGCGCCGGGCCCTGCGTATAAACGCCGTTTACAAGCACCACCGGTGTCCTGGATTTCACCGGATGACGTTTACGGTGGCTTGTAAAATTGGGACAGAGAGACAAAGTCTGCTAATCTTTTATTTTGATAACCCGCGATTACACTCGAGATGATACGATGTCATTTTGTATTTTTTTTATTACACAACTACGGAAGCAATTTTCGCAGCTTCGCCGTCGAAACTTCACACCGTCCCACGCTGATATCCGGCATTCATGGGTTCCTTCTGTTTGCTGGAACAATGCGTGTGATTACCGAGGAACCGATTCTGTGACGTTTTTCGTGACGAGGTCTCCAGCAGGGTTACGGCCTAGTTCGTTTGTTCTCGGGCGTTGTGTGGAAGATTTGCGCCTCCCTGCCCGTGGACATTAAATAAGATTACTATTCTCACGTCTATGAATGGAAACAGTTGATTCCTGGGAAACGTTGAGTGTCCTCTGCCATCATTAAAAGCCCTTGTCTACTGTTACAGTATCAGGAGGCTATTAACAGGACAGTAGGCTACCGGCACAGACAAAACAACAACGTGGCAATGGTGTCAGCTTGGCATTTTAGTGGCAGTATGGTATTACTCAAGACTCAATATCTGGTTATTGCCATGTATATGGTTCACACATACTAGGAGGTTGTCTAGGGTTAAGGCATACGCTGTTGTAGATGACACAGGACAGGGTGCAGGACAGGGCGCAGGACAGGACAGTGCAAAGACATGAGAGTGCAAAACAGTACAAAAAAACAGTGCAACAAAATGCAGTGAAATGTACAAATTACGATGTACTTTTAAAAATTAAAAATAAAAGGGGAGGCATCATTTCAGCATACATACTATATACAGACTGGGGTGTGGTGAGTGTGTGTGTGTGTGTGTGTGTGTGTGTGTGTGTGTGTGTGTGTGTGTGTGTGTGTGCGTGCGTGCGTGTGTGTGTATGCGTGCGTGCAGAGTGTAGTGTGGTGTGTGAGTGGTTATGTACAGTGAGTGCAGTGTGTGTGCCGTTAAAGTACGTGGAACAATGAGGAACAATGTAATTACTGTACGAGGCACATGGGTCACGATATGATTGAATCATAATACAGTAAGATACGATACAATACATATTAGATACTCTACATAATTTACTGAAAATGAAAAATACAGCTGAAATTAGCTCCATCCCCGCTCCCTGGAGGTGATCCTGAGGGCGGAGGGAATGTAAAGACATTTTAAATCTGTTTAAAACATGAATAATGTATCTATGACTGAATTATATGCTTCATTTTATATATCTATACAGTACAGTATCGAGTTGGGCAATAAAATCAATACAGCAATTTTTAATTGCCTTTTAAAGGGATATTCTGGAATTTTTGAACTAGGGCCTCATGTTCGACTTTCCTGATTTGACCTGCCATTTTGACTGATGGAGATTTTCAGTTAATTCCATGCTGTAGATAGTTTTGGGCTGCTCACATTTCCACTGGTGGCTAATGCTAGTCCCTTTAAGAAAACACCTTGAGGAGTGACCAGCCCAAGGTTCACGCTAGGCTAAGCTGTGAAGCTGTTTATTCCTATTCCATTAATAAAAGCTAGTAGCATTTACAGTAGCTATGCAACCAGTTATAAACAAGAGGAAAACATTGGCTAACACCTTATCATGTACTCAGACACTCCTAGGTTTACAGTAATACCACCGCAGGCCTGTGTATAGCATTGCATGATATCAGAGATAAGCTATTAGTGATTAATATGATTCCTTGATTCTGATTTTACTGCTACTGTATATAGTTCAGCAATTGGTTTCAGATGAAATTGCATCATAAATGGTGCCACTGGTGTGTGTGTGTGTGTGTGTCTGTCTGTGTGTGTGTACAGTATGTCTGCATGCATTTGTGTGTCTGTTGAAATTGCATTATACATGGTGCCATTGATGTGTGTGTGTGTTTTGCGTGTACGCATGTGCGCGCGCCTGTGTATGTGTGTGTGAGAGAGGTGCTTGTAGTTTAACTGTTTTCACAGCTGAAAGCAGCAAAGAGTCCTTTCCACACCTCTTGACAGCTGTTCTGCCCAGTCACGCTACAGAGAACAGAGCCAGGCAGCCAGCAGACGCACTGCCATCTACAGACCAACCTGGCAACCCCGTCTCAGACTCAGAGCCTTCTACAGACCAACCTGGCAACCCTCTCTCAGACACAGAGCCCTCTACAGACCAACCTGGCAACCCTCTCTCAGATTCAGAGCCTTCTACAGACCAACGTGGCAACCCTCTCTCAGACTCAGAGCCCTCCCTAGACCAACCTGGCAACCCTCTCTGACAGCTGCTCTTCTGGCTGAGATTGAATACATCTCAACGAGGTCACTGGCTCCTCATGCCCTGATAACTTCATCATTTCTTTATAAGCTTATCTGTTATGTGCCAATTACCTCAGTAAAGACACACCCACTTTCTACACAGAGTACACTTGATAGGATGACTAAATGCTATTTCATAGACACTAACAATGGCGGCTCTGTTATCCTTAGATAACAGAAGAACTGATGTCTGAACAATGTCCTGGTGGGAAGAGAATACTTATGGTAAATGACTAAGCTTGACGTTGGTAAGATTAGCAAATATGATAAAAGTAATTACTATATAATGCCAGCCATGGAGAGCAGAACGTTTTTTATAACAAGGCTACTTCATAAAAATTTTATGGTAACTGTTATACCCTCCAGGAAATAATAAACTGTTTCTGAATTATGACTGTAGCTTACGTTTCTTAACGTCTTATCATTTCCTAGGGAAGTCTCTTCCGCTTAATTCCCCTGAGCCTAATCACCGCTCGTTGCTTATTAGCAGCGAAGGTCTGTTGATAATCCTCAGGGCTTCTCTCCTGTCAGAGGAACCCCCACCGGCGCTCGTCACGCTAGCTTGTTTTGACAGGGTTGCTTCATATCAAAAGAGGCTTATGTTTGATAAGAGACGAGGTGCGCCGTTCAACTCAAGCACACAGTTATCAGAGCCGCGGGGTCTTCCTGGATCACCTTCTGGACCTTTCTGAGGAGGTGTTGACGGCGGAGCCAGGAAGACACACACGCAGACGGCAGTGATGGGGGTCAGTAAGAGCTGATCGGGCGTGGCCACAGGTAACGTGGATGGTTGAGGGGTACAGGAGGCATCACAGAGGCCCTGGTAAAGCATGCAAGTGCACACACACACGCATACACACACACACACACACACACAAACGGACACATAAATACAGACATTTTAATTTAATTTCATCAACTAAAACAGTTGTTATGAGGTCTCTCTCCCTCTCTCTTTCTCCTCTCTCTTTCTCCTCTCTCTTTCTCCTCTCTCTCTCCACTATCTCTCCCCCCCTCTCTCTCTCTCCCCCCGTCTCTCTCTCTCCCCCCGTCTCTCTCTCTCTCTCCCCTGTCTGTCTCTCTTTCCCTCTCTCTCTCTCTCTCCCCCCCCTCTCTCTCTCTCCGTCTCTCTCTCTCTCCCCTGTCTCTCTCTCTTTCCCTCTCTCTCTCTCTCTCTCTCTCTCCCCTGTCTCTCTCTCTTTCCCTCTCTCTCTCTCTCTCTCTCTCTCCCCCCGTCTCTCTCTCTCTGTCCCCTGTCTCTCTCTCTTTCCCTCTCTCTCTCTCCCCCCCCTCTCTCTCCCCCCGTCTCTCTCTCTCTCTCCCCTGTCTCTCTCTCTCTCTCCCCCCCCCCCCCTCTCTCTCTCTCTCCTCTAGCTGTGGAGGAGGGGCTGGAATGTGTGTCCCAGGCCCTGCATAGGGTTCAGTGTTAACTTCTGTAAACAAACTAATAGCTCTCTGGACCACACAAGGTCTAACTACAGCTCTGAGCGCAGGGCAAATAAACGCCGGCCTGAAGGCCCTGTATTGTACCGTATCACGGCACAGAACCAGAGCAGGGCCTCTGCGCCACCCGCAGAAAGAGGGGGATAAATAAACGACAGAATGACTCCGATGATATGAGAGAGTGGAGAGAGAGAGAGAGAGAGAGTTGGAGGGAGGTGGAGAGGAGCGAGAGGGAGAGGTTTTTGGTTTTGTGGGAGTGGTCGAATGTAACGTCAGGTGGGGCTGACCACAGCCCACCACAGCAGGGAAAGACTGAGTCACCACCAGTTATGAGATACTGCTAACGCCAAAATGAGCGCACCCTTAGCTATACAGTCATGACGAGGACAAGCTGTGGACAGAGATGTTGATTCGTTGGACTGAGACCAACCATGCAAAGGAGACATGATTGTGTTCTGATTGTGTGATGTAAAAGGCGGAGTGTGTCACTGAGCAGATAGAACGGAGGAAGTGACCGGAAGGTCTCTAAAGATGAGTGGGGGATACCAGCGGGGGGATACCAGCGGGACAAGACAGACTGTGGGAGGATCAAAGCAGATGTTCTCTACCTAAATGTCACAGTGGGACCAATCAGATATCAGATAAACAGTTGAGATGATCAAAAGCACGCACACACACACACACACACACACACACACACACACACGTGGTCAGACAGACATGGAAAAGTGAGTGGTTTGCAGGGCTGTGTGAGAGGTGATTGCGATCATCCAGTGAGATCACTAGCAGAATACAGAGCTGTGACACTCGGTCGGCGGTCAGTCGGTCAGTTAGAAGGTTTGTGGACGAAAATAGCGAGTGACTCTCTCAGCCTGATGCCGTTGATGACCACGTAAATGTCTGTTTGTTTGGTGAACATCCTCCACTCTTTCTCTACAGGGAAACGATGTCGTTGGTCTCAGCGGCCTGAAAGTGTGTTCAAACACCCCCCCTACTGGTCACTTCCGGAAGTACGCAGCCCATTCCGTCGGCAGGGCGGGATAACAGCCCATTAAAGCTGCTAAAGTGGTTTATTTATCCAGTTTAATAGCTGTTTTACCTGAGGTCAGACAGGGCAAAACCACCCATTCAGACCGTGCCCAATTAAAAAGGTCATGGACAGTCTAGAATTTTCCAAAGCAGGTGTTGAATCAAAGGCGCAGTGAGGGAGAGGACCAGAATCACTGATATTTTACCCCGAGTAGCTTACATTTATCTCAGAATGAATCATTTTGTTCAAAAGCCATCTTCCAGTAGGCCTACTGTGTATAAGTGGGATGATGACATAACACATTTTACTCTATTATTCTGACAGATTCCATTCTTTGAGAGTTAGGCTACCACATACTCAACATCCACCATGAAAACACACCTAAGGTTGAATTGATTTAAATCACCTCAGACACAAGTGCTCCATTCATATCTGGTAATAGACAGACTTGTAGTAATCTACCTGATTATCACACCGCAAATGAATATTACTGTAAGCAAACACGCCCCAATGTTAACCTTAACCAGAACCACATGTCAGCGTGTGTGTAAGGTTAGCTCCCAGCCGTGTTGAGCAGGTCCGTATAGAGCTGGACCGGGTCTTTCCAGAACCTTACCAAGGCCTGGCTTATTGTTCTAACCGGGGTTGTTAAAACCACCATGTTGCTGTTAAAAATATGTTTCCCAGAGAGATCGGCAAGGCCTTAAGGTTGAAGCAGGACAGCGGCCATAAGCCTCGCTTAATGGAAGGTCAATATTAGTGCAAATCTCGCACTGTGTCCTTTTCATTTTTACACCTCGAAGAACGCGATCTCAGCGGTGCCGTTAAGTATTACAGTAAGACGGACTTGTTATTGTTTTGTTATGTGCCAAATTCACGTCTGCCCGCTGGAGGTAGGCTGTCAGTCTGGGGAAGGGCGTCGTCGGCGATGCGCTGCTAGCTGGACTCCGCGCTCTCTGATTGGTCTCTCTAGCTGTTGCATCATCTTCAGGAGCCGCCTGTGAGGTGGACGGGCTCAGTCAAAGCTCTCAGCAAGGTAGGTTTCCCCTTCGGTCTCAGAGAGAGTTCTGTGGGTGGTTCCCTCACATATCCACACCTAGTTGTTGAGTTTGCCATCTGGCCCCAAAGGCCTCCCGCTCGAAGTTCTAATGGACGGTTCTATCAAAAACACCTTTGTGAACCTTTGACTCACTGTGCATGTTTGAAACCGGACTGAAGAACGATCAAAGCTCGTTATCTACTCTTCGTTAGAAGAATTCCCGGGCGAGAGATCTCAAACCACTTTTGTTCGACTTGACAAACCGTTACTTTTGCAAATCTTTTGGGGGAAAAAACGTGTGTTTACGTGATCTCCCAAGCAGCCCCGACGGGGCGGGGGTCTCTTCCCAGCCCGCTGTTTAGACTGGCTGTTTCCTGTGTGGTGAGATGGGGAGCCTGTGGGGGAAGACACTGCAGACACGAACCCCATCAAACATAAACACCGAACAATGGAGGCTGGAATGACGAGAAACCTGGCAACCCGTCCACAGATGTAGCCTTGGTATCGGTAACAGCCAGTTCGTTTGATCGGGTCTGGTAGGTACCAAGGCTCCAGTCCAACAGAGACGAGATGTATGGTGGAATAATGGCTTTGAAAATAAAGTAATACCAGTGATAGTTACGCCAGAGAGAGGAGACCAGACAACATTATCATAAAGAACACAGTAGTGGGTGTCATAACTATGCAAGCCAACAGTTGTCCACAGCTGGACTGAATAACTGGCCTTGTGAGACCATCCTGATGTCGTGAGCTCATGTTGTCTACTGGCAAATCAGTCTGGATACTCTCCATAGAGACCAATTTGAGCCAGATCGGAAAACGATCTCGCCAATCAGCGTTGGTTCTTAGGAGTTTGATAAACAGCTGGGCGGGTTTATGACAGCGAGGAGTGGTTGAACTTGGCACGTGATAGACCTCTTAAGATTTTTTTTCAGATGGTTCATCCAATCACCTGCCAAGTATTTCTGAAAGCGCCTGCCTTTTACCAAACAGTTTCCAACGGAGAGTTCCCAGATGGGTTTGCGGCGCAAAAGCTACTGGCGTGTCAGGTTACTGAATAACAGGAATGAGTCACGTTGTGGTCTAGAAAGCTCTTGAAATCACTACGGATGTTTTCCTCAGGCCCACGGATTGTGTCAAGTACACGTCTCATGTCTCCTGCTGGAGGTGGGAGCGGATAAGAAAACACAAACTCACTTTCCGCCTCCGGGGTCAACTGAGGTCACAGATAATCATCATGTCCGTGCCCGCGAGAACGACGTCGGCGGGCGGCGGCGGCAACCCCCGTGACCCTCTCCAGGGTCGAGGAGGAGGCGGGTCCGTCTGCGCGTCGGCTTACGGGGGTCCCCGTGACCCTCTCCGGGGTCGAGGAGGAGGCGGGCCCTAACGGGGGTCCCCGTGTCCTCAGGTGGAGGCCGAACGGGGGGCTG
>NC_140245.1:2702970-2712970 GCF_949987555.1 Borostomias antarcticus
AGTGATTCATACCCATAGAACTCCCTTGTGACCCGTATGAACTTATCTGACACTTTGTAACTTATGTTATGTTGTATAGATGTGTAACTTGATTGTGTAATTTGTAAATTGTGTATTTGAAACTTCATCTGTATTCGACTACATCACAGAGCTGGCAGCAACATCTCACTGTGAATGAACACTGTACCATTACATGTGACGTACTGTATGAAGATCTGACTCTGAATAGTGGTGTCATACAACATGCTTGTTCTTCTGTGTATGTACCAGATGTGTATGTCTATACAAGATGTGTACGTCTGTACCAGATGTATATGTCTGTACCAGGTGTGTATGTCTGTACCAGATGTGTATGTCTGTACCAGATGTGTATGTCTATACAAGATGTGTATGTCTGTACCAGGTGTGTATGTCTGTACCAGATGCGTATGTCTGTACCAGATGAGTATGTCTGTACCAGATGTGTATGTCTGTACCAGATGCGTATGTCTGTACCAGATGTGTATGTCTGTACCAGATGTGTATGTCTGTACCAGATGTGTATGTCTGTACCAGGTGTGTACGTCTGTACCAGATGTGCATGTCTGTACCAGATGTATACGTCTGTACCAGATGTGTATGTCTGTACCAGGTGTGTATGTATGTACCAGGTGTGTACGTCTGTACCAGATGTGTATGTCTGTACCAGATGTATACGCCTGTACCAGATGTGTATGTCTGTACCAGATGTGTATGTCTGTACCAGATGTATACGCCTGTACCAGATGTGTATGTCTGTACCAGATGTGTATGTCTGTACCAGGTGTGCATGTCTGTACCAGATGTATACGTCTGTACCAGATGTGTATGTCTGTACCAGGTGTGTATGTCTGTACCAGATGTGTATGTCTGTACCAGGTGTGTATGTCTGTACCAGATGTGTATGTCTGTACCAGATGCTCTGCAGCATGTACAGTCAGTAGATGACCAATTTCTATTCACTTCTTTTAGGTCAGCTAATCTAATCTAATAGGAATATCGTAATCTGATCGAACCAAAGCGGAGCCTCTTAGAAACGATGACATATGTACTGAACTGATTCATTTGATTATACATTTTCAGTGTGTGTCAATCAATAATCAATGATTTGTGCTAGTGAGAAAAGCATGGCTCATTCATACATGTCAGTTCTGTTGTTATTCCTTTCATGCGTGTGTGTGTGTGTGTGTGTGCGTGTGCGTGTGTGTGTGTGCGTCTGTATGTGTGTGTGTGTGCGTATGTGTGTGTGTGTGTGCGTGTGTGCGTCTGTGTGTGTGTGCGCGCGTGTGTGTGCGCGCGTGTGTGTGTGGGTGTGCGTCTGTGTGTGTGCGTGTGTCCGTGTGTGTGTGTGTGTGCGTGTGTGCGTCTGTATGTGTGTGTGTGTGTGTGTGTGTGTGTGTGCGTATGTGTGTGTGGTTGTGCGTGTGTGCGTCTGTGTGTGTGTGCGTGCGTGTGCGCGCGTGTGTGTGCGTGTGTGTGTGGGTGTGCGTGTGTGTGGGTGTGTGTGTGTGTGTGTGTGTGTGTGTGTATGCGTGTGTGTGTGGAGGGCCAGTCTTCCGCTGCACCTGTGCTCAGTGCTTCCTGTTGCGCTCACCCTCAGACTCAAATGGTCCCCAAACCCCCAAACCGCATCCTCTACACACTGTCACAATGTCAAAACATTTTTGGGCTGCCAGCGATGAGCATGCGCACACACACGCGCACACACTCTCTCCCCCTCTCTCTCTCTCTATCTGTCATTTTGGTGTGCACACTCTTGTTGAAAACGGTGTTTAGAATGAGACAAGAACGAAAAAAAGAAAGAAAGAAAGAAAGAAAGAAAGAAAGAAAGAAAGAAAGAAAGAGAGAGAGAGGGAGAGAGAGAGAGAGAGAGAGAGAGAGAGAGGGAGGGAGGAGAGGTAGCTGAGCAGGGTCTTCCCCCTCTTCCCCCCTCCGTGCTCTGCCAGGCTCTGGTTCCTCGTAGCTCGTTACCTGCGGGGCTCAGACACTTTCCCATGAGCCGAGGCAGCGATGTCACAGGAAGTCGAGTAACGCGCAGCAAACAGACCACTGGCTGAGCAGCAGAGATGGAGAGATACTTAAGAATCCTGCGCATGGGACTCAGAACGCCGTAAGGCTGTATTTAAGATAGCGTTCTTGCACATTCTCTGCTGAAGGCAAGACGTCAATAAGCGGTCACACGCGGGTTCGACAGCGATGGAGCACAAATAACTGAGATTAAATCAGAAATGAATCAAGGCTTTTTTGCGTGCGTACTTCCCAGACAGGAACTTCTGTGTCTGATCGACAGTATTGCTCCAGCAGTCAAGATATTCAGATACTGTTTAGAGAGAGATCTACTGTACGCACAAGGACGGCTGCAAAACAATGAACAGAAAAAGACATCATTGTTTTAAAAGAAAAAACAAGAAAATGTTTTATTATTTCATGTTTATTAAGTCATAAAAAAAAATATTAAGTCTGTACATAACATCAATCACTCATATTTGATCATGCCCCCAACTTTAATGGGGCCAGTTATTTCGATGTTTACAACCTGAGCAGTTAACGTACTGTGTACTGTGCGTACGTGTGTGTGCGTGTGCTTGTGTGTGTGTGTGTGTGTGCGTGTGTGTGTGTGCTTGTGTGTGTGTGTGCGTTCGTTTGTGTGTGTGTGTGCGTGTGTGTGTGCTTGTGTGCGTTCGTGTGTGTGTGTGTGCGTTCGTGTGTGTGTGTGTGTGTGTGTGTGTGTGTGTGTGTGTGTGTGTGTGTGTGTGTGTGTGTGTCTAGCGGTCATAGGTCCAGGCTGTGCTGCAGGGTCCTCTGGTAGTCTCCGGCTGGAGAGGGGTCCGGGGCCGGGAGCTCGTAGCCCCTCAGGTAGGGCCCCGGGGGGCCCCCGGCGCTGCTCTGCTGCTGGGTGTAGTAGACCAGCCTCCTGGCAAACAGGGGCTCCACCTGGAACACAAGGCCCTCAACGTCAGCCAATGACACCAGTCAGAACAGAACACAAGGTCCTCAACGTCAGCCAATCACACCAGAACACAAGGTCCTCAACGTCAGCCAATCACACCAGACCACAAGGCCCTCAACGTCAGCCAATGAGCCCAGTCAGAACGGAACACAAGGTCCTCAACGTCAACCAATCAGCCCAGTCAGAACAGAACACAAGGCCCTCAACGTCAACCAATCCGACCAGAACACAAGGCCCTCAACATCAGCCAATCAGCCCAGTAGGGCCGAGTAGCATGGCCGGGAAAGCCAGCCAAAATGTGCGACAATAATTTCCTGTTAGAATGATGAACATTTCTGTAACCTTTCACTTGTGCTACGATGATCCGAAATCCGAATTTCAATGTGAAACAGGATTTCTTTGATAGTAATATTGATTGATGGGGATAGTATACTGATAGATTGTAATAGTATGTTGATTGTCTGAGCGATAGAGAGAGTGTTCTCAGTACCTGGGCTGTGATCATCTTCTTCTGGCGCTGAGGGTCGGGGTACTCGTCTCCGAAACACAGCACCACCTGGTGTCTGGGCATGGGACGGCTGTGGAGGGTATAGGCCTGGAGCTCTGGGACAGGAGAGAGGGAGGGAGGGAGAGAGAGAGAGAGAGAGAGAGAGAGGGAGAGACAGAGAGAGAGAGGAAAAGAGAGAGAAGGAGTGAATACAATGAGATAACTATAACTAGAATACAGCTAACTGTCCAACAGTTAACACATTCAAACTTTGCTCCTAAAAAGCGGGGTTTTCCTTCTCCGTGTGTCTAGGGGTTGAGGTGGACATGTGCAGCGATGACGCTTCCTGTGAGGGGCTCACAGCACAGAATGTTACCTAAGGAACGTTTTTCTCACTGAGAAAGTCCTGAGTGTCGAGTGTTGAGCCACAGCAGGTGGGCGGGGAATGTTTCGGAGACTCGGTACACAAAGGACACCGGTGAGAGTGACAGGTGTCTTGACCAATCACACCACAGCGTAATTCCCACTTCACACTCCATCGTCGTTATTGCCGTCGGTGTTGTTATCAACATGAACGCTACTGAGGCCTGGGGCAAACCGTGGAACATGTCACCTCAGGCGAGCGGTTGCCCCGTCACTACGAGGCTCCTGCGGTCGATCGACGCGGTCACGGCTCTTCTCTGTCCTGGCCCCGCAGTGGTGGAACGAACTGCCCACTAACGTCAGGACAGCAGAGTCGCTGCCCATCTTTCACCACAGGCTCAAAACTCACCTCTTCAAAAAGTACTACTGTACCATGATGCTCCCTCTTAAGCACCTATTGTATTCATATTTTGCTACTCTTGTACTTTGGTCTTAGCACTAGATCATGTTCTTAATCACTTGTTTTAGAAAGGATATGCACTTGTGAGTTCTGGTGAGTAGTCGTACACTGACTACCTACGTTAAACGCAATTATTGTAAGTGGCTTTGGATGAAAGCGTCTGCTAAATGACTGTGACGTAACGTAATGTACATTTTAAAAAGCGTCTGCTGAACGACTGTGATGTAATGTAACATACGGAGCGGAACCGGAGTGGAACCGGAGCAGAACCGGAAACCGACAGAACCGTTCCTGACGCTCACCGGCGAGGAACTGCTGCGTGTCGAACAGCTTGCACGTCTGCTCCTTCTCCAGCTTGTTGGGCTTGTCGACGTGCGGCGCCAGCGGCCCCTCCCAGAACACGCGGCCCTGGCACAGGCGTTTGGCGTACATGCCGTCCGCCGCCATCCACAGCAGCACGCCGCGCTCCAGGACCCCGGGAAGCTTCTCCGCCCCCCGGCGCTGCGACTGGGGGTACGGCGACGGGAACAGCACCGCGTCCGCCCCGCCGTACAGACGGTCGTCCGCCGCGTGCGGGGAGGAGGGCGAGGAGGACGAGGAGGAGGAGGAGGAGGAAGAGGAGGAGGAGGAGGAGGCGATCCTGCAGCCTTCGGGGCTGGTGGTGGTGACCTCCTTCACCAGAGTGTCCCGGTAGAACAGGCACACGTGGAGGCTGCAGTCTGAGGGAGAGAGAGGAGGGATTCGAACCCCCAACACGGAACAGAACAGAGTTTCTTCCCACGTCCGCTACACGTACGTTACTTTAAATAGGTCTATAACAGCATCATTCAGCTGTTATAGATCTATTCAATCAAATCCCAGATAGCAAGCGGATCTGGCCCTTGTGTCTTAGGTCCGGCCCATATATGGCCCAGAATCATTACACATCCGCTTGCTATCTGGGATATTTATACTGGATGTAATATTGTGGTATTATAACATGATAAAAGACAACCACTCATTGTATTGGTATGCTATAATGTGCTGTCACTGAATAGAATCACTTTATCAAAGACAGAAATAGGGAATAGATGGTGGCCTCCTGGCCTGTTAATTATGGACAGAGAAGAATGTTGAACAATGTTCACTGCTCTTTCCCATTGTGTCCACTAGTAATTACCTGGTGTGTGTGAGTGTGTGAGGCGTGTGTGACTGTGTTTACGAGAGAAAGAGAAAGACTGAGAGACTGAGAGAGAGAGAGAGAGAGAGAGAGAGAGAGAGATAGTGTGTGTGTGTGTGCGTGTGTGTACAGAAGTGTACCAGAAATGGCCGTGTTGTGGTCCAGTGTGTACGCTGGGGGGTGTGTCTCTGTGGAGGGGTAGGGATAGACAGACAGCTGGTAGCCCACTGGAGGAGGAAGAGAATGGATGGCCATTTTAGTAGTAGTAGTGGTAGTAGTGGTAGTAGTAGTAGTAGTAGTAGTAGTAGTAGTAGTGGTAGTAGTGGTAGTAGTAGTAGTAGTAGTAGTAGTAGTAGTAGTAGTGGTAGTAGTGGTAGTAGTAGTAGTAGTAGTAGTAGTAGTAGTAGTAGTAGTAGTAGTAGTGGTGGTAGTAGTGGTAGTAGTAGTAGTAGTAGTAGTAGTAGTAGTAGTAGTAATAGTAGTAGTAGTAGTAGTAGTGGTAGTAGTAGTATTAGTAGTAGTAGTAGTAGTAGTAGTAGTAGTAGTAGTAGTAGCAGTAGTAGTAGTAGTAGTAGTAGTAGTAGTAGTAGTAATAGTAGTAGTAGTAGTGGTAGTAGTGGTAGTAGTAGTAGTAGTAGTAGTAGTAGTAGTAGTAGTAGTAGTAGTGGTAGTAGTAGTAGTAGTAGTAATAGTAGTAGTAGTAGTGGTAGTAGTGGTAGTAGTAGTAGTAGTAGTAGTAGTAGTAGTAGTAGTACTTTGCAATGTTACGGCGTCAAAAGACAACAAAGTAACACAATTTTGTAACAAATACAGTGACACCTGCAATACTCAATACGTGCACAAACACCATGCATGGTCAGTGCTAATCCCATGCATGATCAGTGCTAATCCCATGCATGGTCAGTGCTAATCCCATGCATGATCAGTGCTAATCCCATGCATGATCAGTGCTAATCCCATGCATGGTCAGTGATAATCCCATGCATGGTCAGTGCTAATTCCATGCATGGTCAGTGCTAATCCCATGCATGGTCAGTGCTAATCCCATGCATGGTCAGTGCTAATCCCATGCATGGTCAGTGCTAATCCCATGCATGATCAGTGCTAATCCCATGCATGGTCAGTGCTAATCCCATGCATGGTCAGTGCTAATCCCATGCATGGTCAGTGCTAATCCCATGCATGATCAGTGCTAATCCCATGCATGGTCAGTGCTAATCCCATGCATGATCAGTGCTAATCCCATGCATGGTCAGTGCTAATCCCATGCATGGTCAGTGCTAATCCCATGCATGATCAGTGCTAATCCCATGCATGGTCAGTGCTAATCCCATGGATGGTCAGTGTTAATCCCATGCATGATCAGTGCTAATTCCATGCATGATCAGTGTTAATCCCATGCATGATCAGTGTTAATCCCATGCATGGTCAGTGTTAATCCCATGCATGGTCAGTGTTAATCCCATGCATGGTCAGTGCTAATCCCATGCATGGTCAGTGCTAATCCCATGCATGATCAGTGTTGTGCATCATAGTGCTCTTTGCAGGGTTCGATCATGTGAGGGAACGAGCCATCAGAATTTACCGTTTAGTTTTGGGCCCCCGAGTTTGTGTGAGATCAGTACGGTTCTATGTTCTTCTCGATCATAGAGAATATGGTCTGCGGTTCTGAGAGTTCTAAACCTGGCTCTACCTCAGGAGGAACCTGACCCCTGCCTGTTAAATAAAGCCTTTAACATTTTGGAGAAGTAACAGCCGACCGCCACAGCCCCATCAAACAGAACCTTTACTGTAGATGTGTCACTCTTAGGCAACCTCAGAAGCTGTTTTTGCAACACCTATTGTACTTCAACTAATCACGGACATACTGTACAATACCTGGCCATTGGGGTGACTTTGACTGCAGCACGTACCTTGAGTTTTCATACTACTGACTTGTGATTTGAGTACCTAGTGGTGACATATAGTCCTTTGCTTGGTCATGTACTGAAGGGCCGTATGGAGTGTTCTGGAAAGTGTTGTGTATGTTGGACTAGTATGATTTCCGTAGGGAGAAACATAAAAGGGATTATGGGTAATTGTTACGTTTTGCCTTTTTGTCGTTCTTAGCCATGAAGTTGTGAACATGCTAATATTTTTTTGGGAGTTGTAATTGCTATGCAGGTAACAAATGTCTGTCCAGGACATGATACTGGAGTAGGATTAGTCCTCCTGTAGAAGTGCTTTTATATGTTTTTAAATCCTAGATCCTAGATAGGATACTATAGTTTGCTCTAGTCATTAAATACTAGTTTTATTTATTTCCATACTAATTGTCATTAATCCTATTAATTATTTTAGCCAGTTATTGCCCTTTGTGTTTTATGTTGTTTTTACTGCACTCTGTGAAGCACCTTGAGATTTGTCCTGCATTTTAAAGTGTGCTATATAAATACAATTCATTATTATTATTATTATTATTATTATTTAGTGTGCGTCTCCTCCTACCGTTGTCGGGGAGCGGTCCGTTCCATGGCCGGCTGAGTGGCGGGGGGTAGTGGCACTGCCCGTACGCCAGCTCCGCATGCGGGGGAGGGGGGGGCTGCTCGGCCTGGTACTCCCTCCACTCCTTCCTCTCCTGGAAGCCCATGTACCCCGACACCTGGGCCCAGGGGTGGGAGAGGAGGGGTTAGGAGGGGGCGTGGCCGGGCTAGGGGCCGGAGGACACCTTATACAGACGACACGATGACACACCGACGAGCTTCCGTCACGACGAGCGTCTGTACGGTGACGTCGGAAAACGACGAGCCCCGGTCGTCGTGACAGTTTTTAAAAAGTTTTTGACACTTCTGAATGTGGCCCTGAAAGGAGCCCTTCATAATTTGACCTGGGTAAACGTGCCCACTGTTAATGACTCTTACAAGGACAGGTGAGGAGAAGAACGCTCTCACCTGGTTCTGCAGGGAGGAGTAGGGAGGGAGCACGGTGTAGCATAAGGAGTTCACATGTGACACCGGTGACTCCTCCATGATGCCCATCTTCAGCCCTGGGTCACACCGGAAAACAGACCGTCAGAACCACCAGAACCGTCAAATTATGATCAAATGATCTACGTAAAATGGAAACTTCCTGCCTTCAAAACCAACCCTCGTCTTCTATCTATCATAAACCCTATCCGGATTCAAATTGTGCTGCTACTGTCCTTACAGCTACAGTTATCTGTCAGACATACAGTATGGCTTGGCCATTGGCAAGAACGTGAAGAACTCTTGTCTCAACTATTATCTCATACTGTAGATATGTTCAACGGAACCATAACCATCCGAAGACACCAACTGTCTATTTCTTAATATTCTAACACCTTCTCAAACTGCTAAAAGGTTAAGTGCGGTTGGAAGGTCAGGCTGTTTCCATCAGCGATTAGCAACAACTCCGGCGTGAACCGCACTTCTCAACCTCGCATCACATGGAAAAAACACACAGTCTACCAGCCCCTTGGGTCCCGCCGCCGTACGCTCTACTGCGAGCGCGACCAGGGTGGGTCGGCTGGCGGTGTACTTGGCCTTGGTTATGCAAATCTGTAGGTTGACTGTGGCAGGAGCGTTGCTGTGCACGCGTTCTGCTCTTAGTAACCCAGGCTCTCTAAAAAAAGCTCTGAGGTATCTTTAGTACACATTCGGCTTCCTGTGCTTCCTGCCTGATCAGACCAGAGGAGTGACAAGCTGACACTCTTTAAATGAAATTTATGATGTGTGACGACGTGCTTATTGTCTGATTCAGGATTCATTTCATAAGTGTGGGATTCTGCTAGTGTTGGATACAAAAGCACTGTAAACAATTCCAGATTAGTATTTGGGCTAAAGTATGCTTCATTTGCATACTTTACCAGTAGAAATCCTGACATTAGACAAAAAGTTTTACTACTTGACAATACTTGTCACCTCAGTGCCAAATCTATAACTTCTAACTGCAATTCAAGGTGTGGACATAACTCAGAGAGTGTAGTGCTGTATCCACTTGCCTCTCTTGGCTCCTTCTGGGATGATCCTGTAGACTTTGTAGGGGTCGGAGATGTCCAGTTGACTCCTCTCCACCAGCTCATCAAAGTCATTGCTTTTGTTGAGGGCGCATCTTAGTCTAGTTTTCCATGTCGGGGGGTCGGGTTTGTCCACCCCTTCCCGGTATTTGCCTTTGAAAAGTGCCCATGCCTGCAACAATGACCCAGCAAACACACAACGTCAGGGAGACGTTCAGATCATGTCTTAATAACGTCCGTCGGTCCAGAACCCCATTTGTACGTCTGCTGGACCCCTCAATATTCAAACGTCTGGCTTGGACCCCTCTAAGACGTCTGTGGACATGCAGAACGGGTTCAATATCTGAACGTCTAAAAAAACTTTCATTCTGGCTCCTAATTGGATGTCTTTGGACGTCCGAAAAAGACGAAAAAGACATCTAAAAGACGTCTTTTAGACGTGTCTTTGCTCAGTGGGGACCATCATAAATGATGAATGGTAAATGGACTGCACCTAGCGCTTTTTATCCAGAGCACTTTACAAGGCTTCTCATTCACCCACATACACA
>NC_140245.1:2717970-2730470 GCF_949987555.1 Borostomias antarcticus
CAGACCAGGCTGGTTCTGACCCAGACCAGGTTGGTTCTGACCCAGACCCAGGCTAGGCTGGTTCTGACCCAGACCCAGACCAGGCTGGTTCTGACCCAGACCAGGTTGGTTCTGACCCAGACCCAGGCTAGGCTGGTTCTGACCCAGACCCAGGCCAGGTTGGTTCTGACCCAGTCCCAGGCCAGGTTGGTTCCGACCCGGATGCCCAGAGAGAGGCAGGATGAAGCCACTCACCAGTGGACGAGGCAGCCCTCTCCCTTCAGACGAGACTCGTGAATGAACCCGATGCTCTGCCTAAAGTACTGGGTCCTGCGTGAGAATGACACAAATACAGGATATTACAGTAGGACACAATAAATACATGCTACCTGTCAGTTGTGTAGAGCTGTTGTGTTGTATTATGTTGTGTAGAGCTGTTGTGTTGTATTATGTCGTGTACAGCTGTTGTGTTGTATTATCAGTTGTGTAGAGCTGTTGTGTTGTATTATCAGTCGTGTAGAGCTGTTGTGTTGTATTATCAGTCGTGTAGAGCTGTTGTGTTGTATTATCAGTCGTGTAGAGATGTTGTGTTGTACTGTATTTTCAGTTGTGTACAGCTGTTGTGTTGTATTATGTTGTGTAGAGCTGTTGTGTTGTATTATCAGTTGTGTAGAGCTGTTGTGTTGTATTATGTTGTGTAGAGCTGTTGTGTTGTATTATCAGTTGTGTAGAGCTGTTGTGTTGTATTATGTTGTGTAGAGCTGTTGTGTTGTATTATCAGTTGTGTAGAGCTGTTGTGTTGTATTATGTGGTGTAGAGCTGTTGTGTTGTATTATGTTGTGTAGAGCTGTTGTATTATCAGTTGTGTAGAGCTGTTGTGTTGTTTTATCTGTTGTGTAGAGATGTTGTGTTGTATTATCAGTTGTGTAGAGCTGTTGTGTTGTTT
This sequence comes from Borostomias antarcticus, assembly GCF_949987555.1. Taxonomy (NCBI): domain Eukaryota; kingdom Metazoa; phylum Chordata; class Actinopteri; order Stomiiformes; family Stomiidae; genus Borostomias; species Borostomias antarcticus. Next base: position 2,718,896 of record NC_140245.1, read on the forward strand.
TATCTATTGTGTAGAGCTGTTGTGTTGTATTATCAGTTGTGTAGAGCTGTTGTGTTTTATCAGTTGTGTAGAGCTGTTGTGTTGTATTATCAGTTGTGTAGAGCTGTTGTGTTATCAGTTGTGTACAGCTGTTGTGTTGTTTTATCTGTTGTGTAGAGCTGTTGTGTTGTATTATCAGTTGTGTAGAGCTGTTGTGTTGTTTTATCTGTTGTGTAGAGCTGTTGTGTTGTTTTATCTGTTGTGTAGAGCTGTTGTGTTATCAGTTGTGTAGAGCTGTTGTGTTGTTTTATCTGTTGTGTAGAGCTGTTGTGTTGTTTTATCAGTTGTGTAGAGCTGTTGTGTTGTATTATCAGTTGTGTAGAGCTGTTGTGTTGTTTTATCTGTTGTGTAGAGCTGTTGTGTTGTTTTATCAGTTGTGTAGAGCTGTTGTGTTGTATTATCAGTTGTGTAGAGCTGTTGTGTTGTTTTATCAGTTGTGTAGAGCTGTTGTGTTGTTTTATCAGTTGTGTAGAGCTGTTGTGCTGTAATGAATCGTGTTATCGGTTGTGATGGTTGCTATATTGAGAGTTGGTGGATGAGGTGGCATCGTTCCGACCAGACCAGGATGAGAAAGCTGTGTGTGTGTGTGTGTGTGTGTGTATGCGAGTGTGTGTGTATGCGAGTGTGTGTGTGAGTTTGTCCATGTCCATGTTAGACGTCTGTTTTACACACTGTACAGGAGCCAAGTGACAGAATGATGAAGGTGAGAGGAACATTTGAGACATGTACATGTGTGTGTGTGTATGTGTGTGTACGTGTGTGTACATGTGTGTGTGCATGTGTGTACGTGTGTGTGTGTGTGTGTGTACACGTGTGTGTATGTGTGTACGTGTGTGTGTGTGTACATGTACATGTCCATGTGTGTGTACATGTAGGTGTGTGAGTGTACATGTGTGTGTACATGTAGGTGTATGTGTGTGTGTGTGTGTGTGTGTGTGTGTGTGTAAGAGGAGTGTAAAAATAGAGGTGCAGCAACGCAGACGACGGAAGCGGCAACACTGCAGCAGGCTAGACTTCCTTCCTACCCTCCAGGGACCAGACCCCCTGCACTGTGTGTGTGTGTGTGTGTGTGTGTGTGTGTTTGCATGTGTTCCTATAAATGTCTGTCTTTCCATGCCTAGCCTACTAGTGGGTGCTACAATACGTGCATTAAATACAGTATATTCATCCCATTGTGTGTCAGGGTTCGGGTTGACGTGAGAGAGCCCAATATGTCCCTCAAACCCAACCACACGAAGCACAGACCATGATTTATTCACAGCTGGTTCACAGTCGAATGGTGCGAGCTCGTGAAAGCACATTGTTTTCCCGTTAGATGGAAATTAAGGAGAGACGCCCACACAGCGCAGACGGGAACGGCTCTGGCGCCCGGCGCCGGCTCGGTGCTGCATCGCCGTGCGCTGCTCTGCGTGCTTTTGGAGGCTGTTCTACTTACAGATTTTGTGTAGGCAGGTCCGCTGCGGAGATACAGAGATAGGTCATCTCCTGCAGGATAGAAGCCGCCTGTTACTTCCACACAATCCCGTTCCGTCCCACACACCATAATGACATTAGCGTTCAGCGCACGTTGACACAATAACTCTCCACAGCGCCGAATATGTCCTATGTCTGACTAACCGGCGTTACCATGAGCACAAACACAAAAAGAGGAGCTGCATTTCCCAGATTACACGCGAGGTCCTACGGCCGCGCATTCTGCTGGCTGTTTTTGGTGTTAACGTTGTGTTTCTGGGCTGGGGTTGATGGCAGCTGACAGAATTGCCCTGGGGTGGTGGAAGGGCGAAGTAGCTCACAGAAAGTGATCCGGTGCCAGTTTTGCGATTCGCCCAATATTTTTAAAGGTCAGGGTATTGGGGGGGGGGGGGGGGGTGGGAGTAAAGCAGGTACCAGATCAGCGCCTAGGGCCATGCACGCACACACGCACAAACACACACACACACACCAATATGGAAGAGTAGTACTCCGAATTGGAATCAGATTTGTTTATAGCCAGGTAGGTTCTCTCACACACACTGGGAATTGGTTTTGGACAAATTCTCTCCTCTCTGTTCCGTTCACCTTCCCCCACTCCCCCCTCCCCCACCACGCACATCCCAGCACCCCGTCACACCAAATAAGAGCCCCAATATTGATTAGCTGCTTTCAACAAGGATTTAGTGTTGACTGCTGCACAACTCCAAGTGTTGTCTAGCAGGTACCTGTACGTAGGAGTGAACAGATCCATGTAGGTTAAGAGAGGCTTCCCACACACTGCACCGGCGTGACACTTGACACAAGTTGTCAGTGAAAAGTTTCCCCGAACAGTAACGATCAGACAGTACTGTGTTTTATATAGTTAATGGATACTGGATACACCCGCTTAATGATCCCTTTGTCCATGTAACCATCGTTTGAAGAGTCAGGGTTGACCCTTGACCCATAGATTGCTCTTATCCATCACAGGATGCTGTGTTCTCTCAATCCACCTCCAGACCCAGACCTCCTGCTGTGTCTGCTGTGTTTGGTCATTGTTGTCATAGTGACATCCCAGCCATCCTGCAGCATCTTGTCTGCTACCGTTCTTAGTACTAGTATACATCTTTTTGCTACGAATTATATTAATAACAGAGTGAGTTAAAATCCTACACCGCCATTGCATCTAATAAGGGTATAATAGCGGGAGCTTCGTCTGGCTAGTCTCGCCCGCCCTCCGAAAGTCTGGAGGAGACGTCTCCGTTGAAAACCGGCGCCAAAAACGGCGCCGAAAACCGACGCTACCAATCAGAGCCGCTGCCTACATCTCCAATAGGGTGACGGACGCGCCTTACCAGACATTAAGTCCTCCAAAGAAACCGGAGTGGAGAATCAAAAGAAAGCATTCACAGCCCCGCCCTGGACCGCCCTAAAGACGTTGGTTCTGCAATTCAGGGGTCTTTCAATCTCTCAAATTGTTTCCACTTTTAGCAGCGACACCTGGATGAATGTCCTAAGTATCTGGTTGCAGCGTTTAGTGACCGACTCATAAGTCTAAGCTTTGTCCCCTCACCTGTCCTGACCTGAACTACCAGTCAGGCTGGTTACACCGTCAACAGTGATGTCATGTGCGCAGTTCCCCCGAATCACATGACCTGTAGTCACAGGAGTATACGTGGTAGGCTACATGAGGTGCATTTGTTTTGCGTGAGCGCGCGTCGGGGACGGTGTTACTGAGCGTGAGAGGACGTGTGTGTGGGAGTTAGGGCCCGGCGGTTCACCTGGAGGATGGGGGCTGCGCTGTCATGTTACTGAGCGTGAGAGGACGTGTGTGTGTGTGGTGTGTGTGTGTGGTTCACCTGGAGGATGGGGGCGGCGCTGTCATGGACGGACAGGATGTGCGTGATGTTGTTCCTCGCTAACTGCTCCCTGTCTCGCGCGTCTGAGGGAGGGAGGGAGGGAGGGAGGGAGGGAGGGAGAGAGAGAGAGAGAGAGAGAGAGAGAACAAAAAAACTAGCAATTTCAGTTGAATCATAACCACAGAAGAGCTCTCTGTCGGTGAACTTCACGCTGAAGTGGGTTGCTTCCGAATGATCTGACCCGACGCGGTTTTCAGAGGGAAGGAACCTTAACACGGCTGTAGAAACATACCTTTAAAATTCCCCAAGTAGAGATCAGGAAGGACCTATAGTGAACAGAGAGGATTGACATCATACACAACACATAAATAAACAATGGCTATCTTTAACGAATACCCAGAATGCCACTACTGCTCATAGCAGTATTTAGCCATTACCTGAAGTTAAAATGCCTGCCGAAGACTACACTAGAATGTGGGTAGTGTTAGCCGGCTCATACAGTAGGCTACACGCTGTTACTGTAGGTCTACCCCAAGGCGCGGTATGAGATAGCATCCTTGGTGACATGCACATGCATAGGTGATGGGCTATATTTAGTTTGACACCAAGCACAACAGCTGAAGGAGCTCGGACAACTGGCACAATTTGTCAGCGCGCGCAACACCGTCCGATAATGAGCAATATGACGGACGATGGGGGCCATGCTGGTGCCTGACTGACCTGCCACAGACCTTGAGGTCAGGATCTGATTTCAGGGGTTGTGTTAAAGAGTGTGTGCGTGCGTGCGTGCGTGCGTGTGTGCGTGCGTGCGTGTGTGTGTGTGTGTGTGCGTGCGTGCGTGTGTGCTATAGGCTACTGGGTTATACTATACATATTGACAGATGTGGAATGACCTGACCAAGTGTGAAAGCTTGATGGGCACCTTAAGTTCACACATTCAATAAAATGTCAGTTCCAGCAGTCCCACGTATTTCCATGGACTCCCTGTTCAATACAGATTAAAGGCAGGCTAGATGCATAGAATCAACTAATGTGGCTAAATGATGTCATGGCTAAATGGGTTTTGGAAGACTGGTCTAATCCATTGAAATACCCGTGCACACCAAACCGTGCGTAAGTTAGATAACTCATTCATATCTTACGGGCAGCTTACAAGAACAACATTGGCCTACCTTATTGACACCATTTCCCATTCTAAATAAGTCGTCTGTAAAACGTAGGCTACCGTATGGAAATGAAAATGACGAGGATATGTTCCGCTGATGGTGTCAGCGGCTTTATCAAGCTTAGTGGCGAGGAGAGTGGTCCGCAATCAGGGCTGTGTCGTAGCCTACAGTAGCTCCGTCTGTTTCAGATGGATCCTGGGAATTGTAGTTTTTTCTGTCGACACACGCCCCCTTAAAAGCACAGAAGGTGCCTATACAGCATTTTATCCTATTTTTATGTTGTGCTTTTTAGAGTTTATCAGTGTCTTCATCTGTTTTAATCTTTGTTTTATCTCTGTATTATTTTGTCTCTTTACTCGTCACTGTAAATGAGGGCAAACTCAGTTTCCTTCAAGTTTAAATAAAGGTTATTGAATTGAAAGGCATATTAGCAAAATTAAATAATTGCACTGCTAGGCTATACAAAATATAATGTGCAATAAAATAAAATAAAAATTATAGTGCAATAAAAGTTTGAAGAGTTGAACACCAAAGCCTATGGCAATGGCACCGGAGATCTAGGCTATGTGATATGTTGTGAGGTAGATCTACAGGCAAAAGTATTTCGGGGTATTGAATTTAATGAGCAATGAATTAATAGCAAGCACTCAGGCACGGGAAAGTTTCATGTTCCCAGAACAGGGTCATACTGGGTCAGAAGCTTTTTACTGACAGGGACGAGGATGGCAGTGTGGGCCTATTCACAAAGTAGGCTAATCTGACCCGGGTTACGGTCACCCTAGCCAGCCAGGCAGCGGAGGTGACGGGGTTACCGTAATGACTGTGAATCGAGGTGTAGGCCTACATCAACACGGAGAAACGGCAAATAGTGATGTGAAATATGTTGTGGTTTCCGTGTGTGGGGACACGGCAGAATCGCCTTGCGGGGGTGTCAGATACTGTAGCTCGAGACACAGCATGTCACCCGCGGTGTCAGAGATGCGGTGGTTTCCCGCCCTGGTTTCACAGAAGCTCCACTTTTATCAATGGATCATTGTTTTCTATTGTTTGGGTTCTGTTCTTTTTGATGTGAGTGTGGCACTGGTGTGATGAGTCATAATGCCCGTAAATTAAAGTGTTTTCCCCTACTTTGTGAAAACAAATCTCACATTACTATAAATATTCATATGAGTAGCCTAAGGCTATTTTTTGTGGGATGTTTATAAGCCTACTTTTCATTTTTTACTCATTGCTTTCAGGTTTAACTGGGTTTTACAACCTTTATTACAAAATGACAAAGAAGGAAATGAAACTGAAAATGTAGGTGTCACACCAAAGACCTTACAGCTAGATAGTCAATCTATCTATCTTTCTTTCTCTCTCTATCTCTCTCTCTCTCTCTTTCTACCACACAAACACACACACACACAAATTACGATCATGCGTCTACACTTGAGAAATAAAACCATAATTCTACACTTAAGACACATCCACTGTCGACCTACTGCTAGGCTACAGTATGGGACTCGACCATGGATGTATTGGGACTCGACACTGCAATTTCCCACCGGGGACGGGGGTCCGTAGGGGTCAATAAACATAGTACTACTAGGCCTACGCACGCATTATTAGATTCCACCACTAGGGGGAGACTGTGGCCTGGTGTTACTGGATTCTCGGATTCTCTTCTGCAACACGTGTTATTCATGTTGAAGATCATTTAAAATACTGTACTTAAAAAAATACTTTTCCACTAATACCACATGCCAAATCCACGATACTGCGAGTGCGTCCTCTAGCTTCATTGAGGTGGAAGTTCTTGTTATGTTATGTTATGTTATTTTTATTTATAATGCGCCCCCCCAACCAACTGTTACATCAGCCCGGGGCCCAGCCCGGGTACAAAGAGAGACAAACACAAACAAAGGACTGCAGAGACACAAAATGAAACTACATTTAAGACACAAGACAAGGACATAAATTATAGATCGTCTGTGACAAAGAGGTGAGTTTGAAGCTGTGCTCTAAAAGAGTCCAGGGTGGTGGCGGACTTGATGTTCAGAGGAAGCTTGTTCCATAGCCCAGGTGCCATCACTGAGAATGCACGGTCTCCCTTTGTGACAAGTTTTGACCGTGGGACCTTCAGGGTCATCTGGTTGTCAGATCTGAGCCGGCGAGCAGGCCTGAAGCTGGTAGGTTGGTCCAGGAGATCTTTGATGTAAGCTGGGGCGAGACCATTGAGGGCTTTGAAGACATACGTGAGGATCTTGAATTTCACTCTGCGCTTCACTGGGAGCCAGTGGAGGGAGGAGAGGACAGGAGAAATGTGTCCCCTCATCTTAGTGCCTGTCACCAGCCTGGCAGCGGCATTTTGGACTAGCTGCATGCTGTGGATGGTCTTGTCGGTGACCCCGGCATAGAGGGCATTACAAGTCCAGTCTGGAGAAGATGAGCACCTACGACCCTCCGTAGGTCGCTGGAGGAGAGGAAGGACTTGATTTTGGATACTGTGCGCAGTTGGAAAAAACAGGATTGCACCACAGATCTCACTTGCTTGTCAAAGTCTTGGCTTCGTCTATCAAGTAGACATAAAACAAATCGGCTTTTATGGATGATCAACCTTTTTGCCTTAAAGATCGTTTGATCTTTCTCGATTAAGTGGACTGGACTACGGATCTACTTCCTTGTAGTTGTCTTTCCTCCATGGTTCCTGCTGTAGTTCCTGAGCCTCTACATGTTTCACAGCGGCAGTAATCCCGGAACTAACTCAAGTAGGTTTAAGTAGTAATTTGTCTAACATTTTAACCGATGTTGTTTATTTCGCTGTAATCGATCGTGTTAATCTTCAAATTACAGTGAATGGCATGCGTAATTGTTCACTTTGTCGACATATATTTAGCTTACAACTGCGCTGCTATTTGTCGAAGTTTTTTTTCCTCAATTTCTCGATACACTTTCACTTTGCATTTCGATCACTAAAAATGTCCCTCGCCCGTTCGTAGTGCAACTATTGTTGCTTTTATACCGCGATACGTTGCTGGTATTAGGCTACAATAGAACATTTTGGTCTCGTTTCAGATACTTGCGGCGACAGGGATGGCGACCGCTTTGGATTCCGTCTCTATTATGAGATCCACCGACCTTATCAAGAAGGAGCCGCTGGACTACGGCGGGTTTGGAGAAGTGTACTTGTGCTATCATAAAACCTTGGGCCAAGTGGTGCTGAAGACGGTGTACACCGGGCCTCCGCGCAACGAGTGAGTCCAGATACGACTGACCGGGAATCAGATAGTCTGACCGGGAATCAGATAGTCTGACCGGGAATCAGATAGTCTGACCGGGAATCAGATATGTCTGACTGGGAATCCCCCACACATGTCCCGTGCACATATCAGCCTGAACTGGTCGACTAACAGTATCAAGGCCCATTTCCCCAATTTCCTTGTCAGTTTAGAGAATATTATCCATATTTACTTACACTACCTCTTTTTCAGACACTAAAGAAAGCAAAAGCACATGCCATTATGTGCTATATGCAATGGATGTGTGTGTGTGTGTGTGTGTGTGAGAGAGAGAGAGAGAAATCATCATTTCCACTATGCCCCCCCCCCCCCCCCCCACACACACACAGCCTATATATGCAATGGATGAGTGTGTGTGAAAGAGAGAGAGAAATCGCCATAATTTCCACTATGCCCCCCCCACACACAGCCTATATGCAATGGATGTGTGTGTGTGTATGTGTGAGTGAGCGAGGGGGAGAGAGAGAGAGAAATCGCCATAATTTCCCCCATGCCCCCCCACAGATCCAAGTTCAGTAAGAAGTCCCTTCTGGAGGAGGGCAGCCTGATGACCAGACTGAGCCACGAGCGCGTGGTCAAGCTGCTGGGCGTCATCCTGGAGGACGGGGACTACTCTCTGGTCATGGAGCTCCTCCCCAAGGGCAACCTGCTGTCTATGCTGGAGCTGGTGGGACACGCACCCAATCATCCAACCACACTTTCATCTCACCCGTTCCACTGACTGGCTGAATGTCGCATCATGAAACGACATCTTAGGCTGTGTGTCCACCGACGAGCTGTATGTAGCTGAACAGCGCCAAGCTTACAGCTGCGTAGAGAAGCACTAGAGCTGGGGTTTACAGCTGGCTAGGCTACCGATGTTTTACAGCTACGTTAGCAACGAGTGTCGTGTTTTTTGCAGACTGCAGGTTGACTAGCCAAGTTAAGATAGCTAGCTAATGATAGCTAGTGCTAACGTTCGCCGTCTCTGCGGTTTTGCCCCAAACCGACCGTCCTCGTCGTCAGAACGGCCTTTTACAGCCTGCGTTCTAGCCCAAAAAGTTCACCTTTTTTCAACTGCAAAAAAAGCCTAGAGCTCATGGCGCTATAGTGCTATAAAGCACTTGGAACACAGCTCTTGTCTCTATAGCACCCTAGAGCTCATTACCCATTGTAAACAACGAGAAAACAGCGCCAGCTCTAAAATACAGCTTGCCGGTGGACACGCACCCTAAGCTATCTCGGGGTGAGCGGTTGTCCCCCGTCACTCCGAGGCCCCTGCGGTCGATCGACGCGGTCACGGCTCTTCTCTGTCCTGGCCCCGCAGTGGTGGAACGAACTGACCCACTGACGTCAAGACAGCAGAGTCCCTGCCCATCTTTCACCACAGGCTCAGAATCAGAATCTGTTTATTGCCAGGTAGTTTACAACATACTAGGAATTGTCATCGGTCAATGGTGCAAAACCTGGAGACAACATTGACAAAACTCACCTCTTTAAGAAATACAGCACAACCAGGATCCTTCCTCTTAAGCACCTATTGTATTTATATTTTGCTGTTCTTGCACTTTGACTTTAGCACTAGATTATGCTCTTAGTCACCTGTTTAGACAGGAGATGCACTTGTGAGTTCTGGTGAGTAGTAGTACACTGACTACCTACGTTAAATGCAATTATTGTAAGTGGCTTTGGATGAGAGCGTCTGCTAAATGACTATAATGTAATATCATTTCCTGCACCAATGTCATATGAAGGCTGAATTTAGCATCATGAAGCAACAGCGGCGTGTCTTCTGAACATTTGGGTCGTGGTTGCAGGTTCTTGTTCCCATATCCATTAAGGGCCGGATCATTCTAGAAATTCTGGAGGGCATGGTGTATTTGACAAAGAACCACGTCATACACAAGGACCTGAAACCTGAAAACATACTGGTGGACAAAGATTTCCACATCAAGGTGAGATGGATACTGTTTATTCTGCTTCGACAGTTTATTACTATGGTCATAAGCAGTCGTGTTGACATAAGGGATATTGAACGGTGGTTCAGGCGGTGGTCCCGCCTCCTCCTGTCCATATGTCGAAGTTTCCTTGGGCAAAGACACTGAACCCCAAGTTGCTCCCAATGAGCAGGCTAGCACCTTGCATGGCAGCTTCCGCCATTGGTGTGTGAATGTGTGTGTGAAAGGGTCAATCAATCAATCAATCAATCAAAGCTTTATTTATATAGCGCATTTCATACCCAGAGGCAACACAATGCGCTTTACAGAGAACAAGGGAGGTGGGCATACATCCCACCCCTACATATTCCAGAGAGAAGCAAAAAAACAGTAATCACCCGGGGGCCAGATAAGTGAGCTGTAAAAATTCTTCCCTGACCTCAATGAGAGGCCATTTTAAAGCGCGTTGGATAAAAGCGCTATATAAGTGCAGTTAATTTACCGTTTACCATGAACAACTAGCCGGAGTCAAGATGCGGGTAGTAGTGAGTCAAGACGAGGGTAGTAGTGAGTCAAGACATGGGTAGTAGTGAGTCAAGACATGGGTAGTAGTGAGTCAAGACGCGGGTAGTAGTGAGTCAAGACTTGGGTAGTAGTGAGTCAAGACGCGGGTAGTAGTGAGTCAAAACGCGGGTAGTAGTAAGTCAAGACATGGGTAGTAGTGAGTCAAGACGCGGGTAGTAGTGAGTCAAGACGCGGGTAGTAGTGAGTCAAGACGCGGGTAGTAGTGAGTCAAGACGCGGGTAGTAGTGAGTCAAGACGCGGGTAGTAGTGAGTCAAGACGCGGGTAGTAGTGAGTCAAGACGCGGGTAGTAGTGAGTCAAGACATGGGTAGTAGTGAGTCAAGACATGGGTAGTAGTGAGTCAAGACGCGGGTAGTAGTGAGTCAAGACATGGGTAGTAGTGAGTCAAGACATGGGTAGTAGTGAGTCAAGACATGGGTAGTAGTGAGTCAAGACGAGGGTAGTAGTGAGTGAAGACATGGGTAGTAGTGAGTCAAGACATGGGTAGTAGTGAGTCAAGACATGGGTAGTAGTGAGTCAAGACGCGGGTAGTAGTGAGTCAAGACATGGGTAGTAGTGAGTCAAGACGCGGGTAGTAGTGAGTCAAGACGCGGGTAGTAGTGAGTCAAGACGAGGGTAGTAGTGAGTGAAGACATGGGTAGTAGTGAGTCAAGACATGGGTAGTAGTGAGTCAAGACATGGGTAGTAGTGAGTCAAGACGCGGGTAGTAGTGAGTCAAGACATGGGTAGTAGTGAGTCAAGACGCGGGTAGTAGTGAGTCAAGACGCGGGTAGTAGGGCCCCACAGTCACAATTATACTATAGTGTAATATGTGCACAGCAGCCTACTGTACATGATCTTTTCATAATATGCATTATACATATTATGCATTATATACATATTATGTCTGAATGTGTTTGTGTCTGTGTGTGTGTGTATGTGTGTGTCTGTGTGTGTGCGTGTGTGTGCGTGCGTGCGTGCGTGCGTGTGTGCGTGTGTGCGTCCGTGCGTGTGCGTGCATGCGTGTGTGTGCGTGTCTGTGTGTGTGTGTGCGTGTGTGTGCATGTCTGTGCGTGCGCGTGTCCGTGTGTGTGTCAGATCGCAGACCTGGGCCTGGCCACCTGCCAGACGTGGAGCCGACTGACCAAGGAGGAGTCTCGCAGGCGTAGCCGCACCAACCCCTCGGGGGGCGCAGTGAGGGCGGCGGGGACCCTGTGCTACATGGCGCCCGAGCACCTGGACAGCATCCACACGCCGTCCACAGAGAAGTCGGACGTGTACAGCTTCGCCGTCGTGGTC
>NC_140245.1:2735470-2798760 GCF_949987555.1 Borostomias antarcticus
TTTTAGAGCTGCCGCTGTTTTTTCTCGTTGTTTGCATTGAGTAATGAGGTCTATAGTGTTTGTCTTTGGCCTAAAAGCACAGGCTGTAAAAGAAAAAGGCTGTAGAAGGTTGTTCTGACGACGAGGACGGACGCTTTTTGGCAAGACTACAGAGACAGCGAACGTTAGCACTAGCTAACATTAGCTGGCTATCTTAGCTAGTTAATCTGCAGTCTGCCAAAACACTACACCCAGCGCTAACGCTAGCTGTCGGTAGCCTAGCCGGTCAGCTAGCTTTCCCAGTGCGCTCAAAACAGCTTGGTGCTGTTCAGCTACATACAGTACAGCTCACCGGGGGACACAAAACCTAAAACAGACAAACCAAGACCAGAAAATCAAACTCAGGCTACACCAGTCTAATTATACTCCCCTACGCTCCCCACAGTCCTCCTCTGGACAGTACAACCCAACACGTTCCACACTTCCACACGCCCCCGATAACTGATAAAGTGTCATGTCTGGACCTATTCTTAAACCGACAGCAAGTCTGTCATGTTGTGCCTTTGGACTGCAGACAACTATTTTATAGATGATGATGATGATTTATATGATTATGATGATCCGAGAACAGTCTGTGAGAGCCAGCGCATGTAAAATGCACAAGCTGTATACAGATCCTAAGACATTGTTGCTATCACCGTTTTGTCCTTTAGAGGGCAGCAAATATTCATGTTTTTTGTCCTTTTCATGTCTTTTTTTTCATTCTTTTAGGATGCTGGTTTCATCATAGACCTCCAACTCTTTCACAGTGTGCACAAACATCCAGGAGATTTTTTTCCCCGGCGTCTAGGGAATGAAACATGGATGTGTATGAACTTGGATTGAATGGATGTGCAATTACCTACTTGAAAGAGAAAGTATCCTATTCATCTGCTTCCATCATTGAAACCACTGTCTCGGGGCCACATTAAATGAACAAGAATTTCTTATAATTGGATGTTAGTTAATGTGTGCTTGGTGTGTACTTTGTTGTCAGGTATGTCATACAATTACTTTAAACTGTGTGTGTGTGTGTGTGTGTGTGTGTGTGTGTGTGTGGTGGTGGTGGTGGTGGGGGCATAGTACTTTATTGATCCCCAAGGGTAAATTAGAGTGAGATGAGGTAGAATCAGAAAACGAAGAGTTAGAGTAGCAGAATAAACACTTATTTTAAATTGGTTTCAAAGACGTTTGAAATGTGTTCTGGCTCCATCTTGAACAGCTGCCTGCAGTGGTTTTGTGGGACAGTCTCACCATTTTTCTTATCAATGTGAGCCTGTTTTCTATGGAGCGGCTAACCAACTAGGCACCAGTTTAACCGGCAGAAAATATCGATGGGAAGACCCTGCAACAGCTTGTGTGTTCAGTGACATCTCACAGGTCTGTGGCGGAAAACCCACAGTGTGGGTCACATCTGTCTTACAGCAGTCCTGATGCCTGGAAAAAAGATTAATGATATTGAATTAAGAGATACGAGGGGGGGGGGGGGACATGGATCCTCTTTCATGTGTACGCTTGCGTACAGTATCTGAAAAGCCAACATTTTGCATTTGGAATGGCGGTGGGCTTTGTTAATCCTCTTTCAAAAGACAAGGAAATTAATAAATTCATTGCAGCATGTCATGAATGATTTATGGTTAAAGATCCAGGAATGCTCAAATGGATTACACTGTTTCATTTCAATAATTTCACTTTTGATAAGACTTAAGTGTGCGTTAAATCCAGCGCCCCAATTGATTCCGTCTTATTAAACGCCTTTGTTTGATTTCATCTGTGAAACAAGCTGCTTCGCATCACCGCAAACTGAGAGCCTGTAACTAAATTAATCATTGAAACAACAGATTTCAATACAATTACCCATGATGAGGGCATAGAGCCAGCATAGTGTGAAACAGGAGACGGACTCTATGGCTTCCAGAAGAGATTGAAATGGCACAGACGGCTTGAGATGTGGTCGAGGGGGGGGTTGGTTTGAGGGGTGAAGAGCCTACTGTACCCAGTGATGTACATGCATGTTTTAAATAGTTTCACGCACACAATACCGTTCACAATAACTCAATACCTGACGATACAAATCTGTGTTCTCCCCTTAGACGGAGCTATCTACAGCTGCTTGAGTTGGGTTTTGGTTACTGAACTTGCTCTCTCGCCCAGTATAAAGACAATCCCCTCTCACCATACAGGCAGTATTGTACAGTCCTACTGCATAACGTACACAGCCTTTGGCACTGGATTAGGGTTTGCATCTACATATATAGTTGTGGTCCAGCACCTATATACCTGCAGTATATATACCTGTGTTCATCAAATGTAAACAATGGCTGAAGTTGGATTACAGTGTTTCAAAAAGGGCGTCTTCCAGTCGCCATTTTCGACGATTGATATTGCTAAGGGTACCGAGGTTTTGCGTGCGACCTGAAAGGGAGTAACTAACACTTGTTGTATCAAAGACCTCCCTGAAGCCCTGAATGATTCCTTGAGCTCAAACTCAGGTGTTACATTTCCAGTAAGTAGGATCCCTGCTTATACACAATATACAATAATAGGTATTTAGACAAACATACTTGAGAGACAGTACGTAATTCAAAACATCAAACTCCAAAACACATCGGAGATGTCAGAAATATATATAAAATAAATAAAATGTAAAAAGCATTCCTAGGGCCAGGCTATTTTGGCTTGTCCCGGGACCATCTCCAGGTTAATCTGGAGGTTGTCGATCTCCGAGGTCCGTTTGCCTCGCAACGTGGCGCACAGGGACTTCTTCTTCTTCTGCGGCGACGGCGGCGTCTCCCGAAGCGTCTGCGGCGGAGCGTCCCCTCCTCCTCGCCACGCCTCGTCCCGACCAGCGGCGGCGGTGCTCCCCCCGGGGGGGGTGGCGGCCACGTAACACGCCCCGGGGCAGCGGCCGACGCACTCGAAGCCGCCGCCGTCGCCGCACTTGTCGGGGCCGGCGGCGGTGGGGGGCGGGGGGGGGGGGAGGCGGGCGGGGGAGGAGGAACGCGAGCGGTGGAGGAGGAGGCGGCACAGGGCCTCCAGCCGGACGGGGCGGCGGGCCCCGGGGCCCGGGGGGCGGAGCCAGCGCCGGAGAAAGGCCCGGCGTCGCAGGCTGCCCAGGTGGCGGCGCACCGCCCGGCGCAGACTGGGCCGCAGCAGCAGGTAGACCGCCGGGTTGTAGATGGTGGACGACTTGGCGAAGATGGCGGGGATGGCGAACGCCAGCGGCGGGATGTCGTCCACGTGCCCGAAAGCGGCCCACATGGATACCACGGCGTAGGGGCTCCACGCCGCGAAGAAACCGATGCACACCGCCACGCTCATCTGGGAAGAGGGGGGGTGGGGGGGGGGCAGGAAGGACAGATAAGACGCATGTTGTGGCGGAACCGAAAAAAAGATCAATAAACCAGTTTAAGCTCCAGCGATCGGACTCCGGTGCACTTAGACCGTACGGGGGGGAGGGGTTCGGAGCCTAAGTATTGATCCGGGGCGGGTGCTGAGTGAGCCGTAACACCGCGCCCTGTGCCGTCCAATCGATCGCGCGCCGAGAGAAAAAAGGCCCGGCTGAAGCGATCCTCCTACGGGAGGTGCTTATCGCCCGGGCGATGGGATGATGACCGCTAAGCGACGGCGGCCGAGGTCTCCAGGGGCCCCCTCATCCGTCACTACGCAATCCCAGCCGGGGGGAACCGGCGCTTCCCGCTAATGAGGGCCTCCATCGCCGGGGGAGATCTATTGAGGTCACTGCCAATCTCACGGAGTGGATTGGGGGGGGGGGGGGGGGGAGGCGTTACTCGTCCAACAGCTCCTGTCTCTAAGGGAGCCTTTGATATTCAAACCTCCCCTCTCATTTGGATGGCCATTAGATTATCCTTCGGTGCCATCCCCCCATTCTCTCGCTCCGTTCTTGGGAAAGAAAATCGTTTATTCTGACCCCTGGGCTGTTTAATACTTTTGTGTTGGGGAAGGCCAGACTTGGCGCACGGCGATATAATAAGCTTCTGCATGTGCAATCACAGGTATGGGGAGATTCTGTCGACCAGAGAGCTACAAAGGCGGCTTGTGGTTGAAGGGGAAATTCATTAATAGGCTCGCGCTACTGCAGGGAGCCCCGAGACTGGGTTAGTGCTTTCGGCTCCCCGGGGGGGGTGATTATTCAGAGACACCCCATAATGAGGGGGGTGACGCGGGGAGGGAGATGGAGACCTCGAGGGTAGATTTACTTTGAACATGGAGACGAGCAGCATACTTGATCATCGCTAGGCAAGTCCAGTCGCAAGTGAACAAGTTTCGAAAAGTAACGGAATTTGGGAAAATCTCTTGGTTTGGACATTTGGTGAAGTAAGCAAGTACTGTTTGTGGTGGGGTTTCATAAAGAGAGGGATTGGTAACATTTCATATAGAGCTGTCTTTCATTAAGAGAGGGATGGGTGAAATTTGGTACACAGACTGCACTTCTATAGCGGTTTTATCCAAGGCGCTTTACATTGGCCTCTCATTCACCCATTCACACATACATTCACACACCAATGGCAGCAGCTGCCATGCAAGGCGCCAGCCTGCTCAGTGGGAGCAATTTGGCGTTCAGTGTCTTTCCCGAGGACACTTCGTCATGTGGACAGGAGGAGCCAGGACTCGAACCGCCAACCCTGCGGTCGTTGGACGACCCGCTCTACCTCCTGAGCCACAGCCGTCCCTCTTTAAATGTCTTCGTCCCAGAGGGGGGGTCTCACCTTAACGATGACGGCCTGGATGCTGCTCATGTGCGTCTGCCTGGACAGGTGTTGCTCTATGGCCTTCTGGGAGGAGTTGACGGTGACCAGGATGCCCGTGTAGGACGCCACGATGACGCCGCAGGGCAGCATGTAGCAGAGCATGAAGAGCGCCAGCGTGTAGGAGCGGGCGCCGGAGCCCCGGTTGGACGCCCGCCAGTCGATGCAGCAGGCGGTCCCGTAGGGCTCGGGCCCGTAGGCGCCCCAGTGAGCCAACGGCGAGCAGGCGAAGAACAGGGCGTAGACCCAGGCGCAGGCGATCAGCAGGCGCCCGTGGACGGGGTTCAAACGGTTACCTTGGCGTGGGAAAGAATCACAAAACCGTGAAAAAGATCTGCCAGTTTCTCTCTCGACTGGCTTCTCGTTCACTATTGAAATATTCACAAATTGTGCTTATTATTAAGCCATGTTCTCAGAAGATCAACTGAATAAATAAGTGCTTTATGAATAGCTAATTCGAGCCTGTTGGTTAAGCATGCCTCGAGCCTTAACATTCATGTTTTATATTTGGTGATTCTGTGCCATTGCCTGAGAATTCCTTCATTTCCAATATTGATTATGACTCTTCAATCAGCATCACACATTGCTTTAATTGAACATGGGCTTATGAGCTTGTCAGTCATCAAAGCACTGCTGTTTGGTCACTGTGGGATTTCCTCAGTCTGTTTGATTTGCCTCCATCAATAAATCAACATGTGGTCCCCCACCCATTATGCGTGTTACTTTTTGCCAGCGGCGGTGTAAACGTGATTTATTTCATGAATATGAATGAATGAATAATATGAATGAAATGTTTTAAATGTTATTCTTTTACGTGCGTAGTATTTAACTCACTGAGCTCTAAACTGTGTGAAAAGTAGAATCCCAGATAGCAAGCGGATGTGTAATAATTCTGGGCCATATACTGTATGGGCCGGAACTAAGCCACAAGGGCCAGATCTGGCCTGTATATGGCCCAGATCCGCTTGCTATCTGGGATGGCCCCTGAGCACTTCCTTTCAATTCTGGCAACGCAGAAAACAAACAAATCTGCTCGATTGTGCACCGGTCAGTTTTTCGACTTACGTCAGAAGTCAAAAAGACTTCCGTTGGGAAACGTCCAACTGTTTGCGGCTTAATTAAAAGATTCAGTGTAGCGTGATATGTCCAGTGCAGCAGCTTCTGACCACTGCGTTTCATTCACACTGCTTCTCGCTCCAAGAGTCCGTCTAGAGTGCGAACGGTCGCGGCGAAGCTCTGACAGCCGACGAGGAAATTCAAAGCGCAGCCGTGCGAAGCTCCTCAGAATTGGATTTAATTCGTCCCGTACTCGGTAATACTCATTCCCTCTCGAGCGCGAGCCTTAAAACACAGAGCCTACCTGAACACTAGACGACACAGATGTTGAGAGCGCAAGTTAATTCGACTGTCGGTCCCCCAACAGACTCCCGACCTGAGGGTGTTTTTAAAATTGTCACGGCTGTACACTAATCTATCCAACATAATCGAACAACCTAATAAAGAGCCATTAAGAACAAGCGACGCAAGAGCTTCTCAAGCGCCGGGGGTCGAACCAAAGTCCTCAAGGTCGATCTTAAGTCCCTTCCGTTGGTTGGAGGACAATGGATCACTTACGACGGTCTCCTTTTGAATCCAGTGTCCTTGAGACAAGGCTAGGTGCTCTGAAGACTTACCGTACAAGGGACAGCACACTTTCACGAAGCACACCACGCTCAGCAACGTGAGGGTGGTCAGGCTGCAGATCCCGAACAACACGCCGCAGAACGCGTAGATCAAACACACCGTATTCCCAAACAGCCACCTGAGAAAGTGAGACACAGAGAAAGAGAGAGTGTGTGTGTGTGTGTGTGTGTGTGTGTGTGTGTGTGTGTGTGTGTGTGTGTGTGTGTGTGTGTGTGTGTGTGTGTGTGTGCGCGAGCGCACGGGCTACAATCAGAGGTGAAGTCTAGTCTGAACCCAACACTCCTGCTAATCTGCCTTGTGGCACAGAGGCGTTTCAAAGTATCAAAGTATCCTTCACTGCTCTAAGCGGCACAACCACAGCCCCCCCCCATCCCCCCCCAACTCCCCCCTCCCCCTCCTCCCCAACTCCCCCCCAACTCCCCACTAACTCCCCCCTCCCTCCCCCCTAACTCCCCACTCCCTCCCCCTCCCCCCCCAACTCCCCACTCCCTCCCCCCCAACTCCCCACTAACTCCCCCCTCCCTCCCCCCCAACTCCCCACTCCCTCCCCCCCAACTCCCCACTAACTCCTCCCTCCCTCCCCCCCAACTCCCCACCCCCAAATCCCCACTCCCTCCCCCTAGCTGGGTGTTGCGGCTTCCCCCCCCCCTACCTGTGATACAAGCTGGAGACTATTGCCATGGGGTAGAGTGACAGGGTCAGGCCCATGTCGCTGACGGCCAGGTTGATGATGAAGAACTCGGCGGGCTTCAGCAGGTGCTTCTTCTTGTAGGAGATGTACAGCAGCGTGCTGTTGCCCAGCAGGGAGCAGATCCCTGCGGCAGACAGACAAAGGCAGCACCGCTTGCACCCCAGATAGCAAGCGGATCTGGGCCATATATGGGCCGGAACTAAGCCACAAGTGCCAGATCTATATGGCCCTGATCCGATTGCTGTCTGGGACTGTGTTGTTGGCACACGTGTCACGTTCTTGTCCAGCTAGTACACAGGATGTAGTACACAGGACGTAGTACACAGGACGTAGTACACAGGAAGTGTTACCAGAAAGAGCTGGGTACTGAGCTAATCGGAAAGTGATTACTTTGAGTTACTTACTGTATGCAGGTGCACGCGCCCTTTCATTTGGTTGCTATGAGCATGCGGTCTCTGCAGTCATGGCTGAACTGACTGTTTATGTCATCACCCAGATAGCAAGCGGATCTGGGCCATATACAGGCCGGATCTGGGCCATATACAGGCCAGATCTGGCCCTTGTGGCTTAGTTCCGGCCCATATATGGCCCAGAATCATTACACATCCGCTTGCTATCTGGGCAGGGTCGAGATGTGCCAAGAGTGCTGCTATAGGATCAGATGTTCTTGTGTCTATTATGATCCAAGATGCAAAACTGATGTTAGATCAGCACTTCTATGAATCGGGTAAGAAATTATCTGGTTTTAGAAAGTAACTTAAAACTAAAGTAATTAGTAATCTGATTACTTTTCAGAGAGAGTAGTAAAGCAATAGGCTCTGTGCACCAGCTCCACTACTTCCTGAAAGTCACTTGGCATCTTTATTTCCTGTCCTATATGATTGGATTAAGTGATTAATCAGGTGTGCGGCAGACCCAGCGCACACCTGATTAATCACTTAATCCAATCATATTGTGAAAGTGTAATCAGTAACTTTACCTGATTACTTTTATTAAGTAACTTTCCCAACACTGGTAATGAACAAATTAAATATGCAATCATATCTTTGTATAATTGTATAAAACGTCATGGTTGTGATCCTTTTCTATCAGATCTAAATCAATCCATATTGACACAACCTATCCACTTCAAATAGTTTATTGATCAGGTAGCAGATGGAGACTTAAAGCACACAGCAGCGTCTTCTTCACGACAGACTTGCTCCCACCACAGTGGAAAAAAACCAGTATGGTATCACGAAAACCAGCGCCATAGGAAACCTAATCATCCGCACGTAATGATATTTTCCACTGAACTAGGGCGAAAGACCAGCTTCCACTCTTCCAGCTCTGGACACAGCATCATAAAACAATCTCTCTGGGATTAAGTAAACACCGATACACATGGCCCTATAGTACACATGGCCCTATAGAACCAGCCAACTCCCAATGTCAAAGATAAGCCAGAGAGAACGGACGGCAGACCTTCTTTCCTTGAATAGAACATAACGTGTTCTCAAGAGGAACAGAGCACCCTTGAGGCGCCTCAAATGATAACAATCGGGGTCCCGTTGAGATCCACGTTCACAGAACAATTAATGTTACATTCAATGGAGGGAGGGAGACTTCTACTCTTCCGGGAGCCGGTCGGACGAGACCGCGCTTAACGTCTGGTCCTCCCCCGTGTGTTTAAACGCACACACACGCGCACTTTAGGGCGCGACTCACGTGTGTATAATCGGCCAGGTGCACCGGGGGCGAGGCCGTAGCGAGGCAGCTCCTCCCCTCTCGTCCTAGTGTGCCGCTGGCCCTTGTGGCTTAGTTCCGGCCCATATATGGCCCAGAATCATTACACATCCGCTTGCTATCTGGGAAAGCACGCACGCTAGCACGGGGGCCACAGAGGGCTATGCTGTCTGCCATCGTGGACATGGACAGGAAGCAGGAAGCCTCCGGTACAGATCAATATGACCCGCGCTCTGGAAAACGTTCATCTCTTTTTATTGAAACTTCAAACGTGATTGCTATAATGCAACGAGATTATTCCGTTTCCGCCTTCCTCAGGGGCCGGCAGGAAGGAACGGGGGGGCCACAGGGAGATCCTTGATACCCACACCATGACGCCCCTCAATCAGACGCATGTGTAACCAAGTAAAAATGTCCTGGGGTTCCGGGTATAATGGTGGCGGTTGGAGGTTGGTTGGTTAAACTCGCTCCTTAAAGGAGCACAGTCCCTTCAATGGGGACATCCCTCTTGGCGCAAGGGTTAGTGTGTCCGATTTACAAGCGGGAGAGCTCGTAGAAGCGTGGTATCGAATCCCGCCCTGGGCAATCCCTTAACACGGGTCACACGTGATCTAACTTCAAAGAGCTCACTTACCAAACACGGTGTACACTATCGCCACGGTGACGTCGGCCGCTGCAGGGATGCTGGAATGGAACGCCGCATCATCAGCATCATCAGCAAGCGTCTCCATCTGAAACCAATGAGACTTTATGAACCGAGGGAATCTTTTTCTAGGTTAATTCGACACGTCTCTGGTGTTGTGGGACAGTGCTTTAAAATCCTCTCTCTCTCTCTCTCCTTCCCATTCTCTCTCCCTCTCTCCTTCCCATTCTCTCACCCTCCGTCCCTCTCTCTCCCTCCCTCTATCGCCCTCTCTCTCTATCTCTCTCCCTCCCTCTCTCTCCCTTTATCTCTCTCTCCCTCCATCTCTCTCTCCCTCCATCTCTCTCCCTCTATCTCTCTTTCCCTCCCTCTATCTCTCCCTCCCTCTCTCTCCCTTCTTCACATTCTCTCTCTCTCTCCCTCCCTCTCTCCTTCACAAGTGCTCTTTCACCAGATATAGTACAGTATCGTCCCACGTCCTGGAACTCAATAAACACAGTGTCATAACAAAAAGGATTCCCAGTTGTGTTGTCAACATGAAAATGAGGCAGGAGCTGGTAGCTGCCCTGTTTATGTGAGGAGGGTAGGAGATGAGAGTATACTTGAACAGCAGAGCTGAGGACATTGAGATTGCATCCAGGTGTGAGGGAAGGGTACCATAGAAAAAATTAAATGGATTGTCAATGGTGGTAGAATATGACCCTTTCGGATGCCTGAGGCCATGAATATTGTGTACTGGGCACGTGTCTCTCCTCAGCAGAGTGGGTTCATGCCTAGAGCCAGCGGCGCTGTACAGTGGTATGAATTAAAGACTTGACGAAAAACTCTTATTAACACACTTTACTGTAGGATCCCAAAGAGGTTGGATGACTGCTAAATGCAGTGCCACAGATTATTTGAAGCCTTTATTGCCTGGCAACCCTGGAACTCGAGTTAAACGACGGCACGTGCACATTCGGAAATTCTTTAATTCTCACGAAGTAGCCTACCTGCACGAGGGATATTTACATAACAAATAACCTGCTGCAAAACACGTTCTGGATGAACGAATGTTAATTACAGATCCATAACCTGTAGCCTAACTGAGTCAAAGTAGCCTAATACTGTACAACAACGAGGCTATGAGTGTATAGGGCACTTACGACCGTCCTCCATTGAAAGTGTTTCGTCCAACTAAAATCTATTTTTAGTCAATACTGTACCGATAAGGTAAGTGTGTGTGTGTGTGTGTGTGTGTGTGGGGGGGGGCAATGACTTATCGTCACATTAACAATTAGGTTACTCTTGAGGTGTATTTAATGCATTTTCTCCGATCAGCTTAATCAATTAATGATTTGCACTTAACAGCTTTGATGATGGGCATAAAACAATCTTCATTTACCAGATAATAAATAAACTACCAACCTACAATTTTTCGGCAGCCTATCGGATTCCTGTAAAATTCTTACTTACGAATGTGATAGGCTATATCCTAATTAGCCAAGCCTGTCCACATTTCTTAAATATGCCAATATGTTAAACTCGCTAATTACTCTCTGTCTGTAAGACCGCGCACAGCATCCTCGACAAGCCTCGTCCTCTTGGACGGACATTTCACCACCACGTTTTAACAAATTAGGTGATTTAAACTAGGCTACTCACCCTATCGGCAGGTGTTAGGTATCCAGGAGGCTGATAGCTGGATTTCCCCCCCAGGAAAGTTACCTGAGCGTTGAATCTTGAGCGTTGAATTTTGAGCGTTGAACTTCGATGGCATCAAATTAAATATGTTTTGTTGAACGATACCATTTAAACACATAGTAGACATCGCGTCCCAACAACGAAAGTATAGAGAAGGCAGCATAGACGCCAATGTACATGTGTGCACGTGTCTGTTCCGCGACAGGCATGCATGCACCTGATGTGAGAGAAAATGATTCAGTCATTCCCATCAGTCTCTATATCTTCAGAGACCTTCGTTGAAGAAGTTCAACAGCCGGATTATGATAATCAAATCAGTGACGCTACAACTTTATAGAATTTGTGCAGCTTTTACGCACAACTCACCCCCACAACACTACGCGTAGATGACCCCCCCCCCCCTCTCTCTCTCTCTCTCTCTCTCACTCACTCTCTCTCTCTCACTCTCTCTCTCTCTCTCCCTCCCTCTGTCTCTCTCACTCACTCACTCTGTCTCTCTCACTCACTATCTCTCTCTCACTCACTCTCTCTGTCTCTCACTCTCTCTCTGTCTCTCTCTCTCTCACTCTCTCTCTCACTCTCTCACTCTGTCTCTCTCTCTCTCTCTCTGTCTCTCTCTCACTCTCTCTCTCTCTCTCTCTGTCTGTCTCCCCCCCCCCCTCTCTCTCTAACAGACACACACGTGTAACTGAGTGAATCGTGAGTCCTCGTAAACCCTCGTGGAGTGAGTGTGTCCTCTGAGGTAGTGGTAGCGAGTAGTTGCTGAAACTCACTCCCCCAGTATAAAGGTCCTAACGACCCTGCCGATAGGGATAACTCTCTTCTCATAGTTCACACATACGACTTGCAAGCGCAAGGTTGCAGGTTCGCGTCCCGCCCTGGACAATCCCTTACCAAAGAGAACCAGAAACACACCGAGAACTACCATTACACACACACACACACACACACACACACACACACACTTGACCTAGAGGACCCCGCCCCCCCCTCTCTCTCTCTCTCTCTCTCTCTCTCTCACTCTCTCCCTCTCTGTCTCTCTCTCACTCACTCTCTCCGTCTCTCTCTCACTCACTCTCTCACTCACTCTCTCTCTCTCTCTCTCTCTCTCTCTGTCTCTCACTCTCTCTCTGTCTGTCTCTCTCTCTCACTCACTCTCTGTCTCTGTCTGTCTCTCTCACTCTCTCACTCTCTCTCACTCACTCTCTCTGTCTCTCTGTCTCTCTCTCTCTCTCACTCTCTCTCTCTCTCTGTCTCTCTCTCTAGGAACGTATGTTCCTAGGTTGGATTAATGGTTTATCTCGCTGCTTACTTGTCTCTTCAAGACTCTCATGCACTGGAGAACACATTACTATTGAACTTTAGTCTAACTTTATTCCGAGGTGATGATTTAAGTAGGAGACTCTCAAGATGATGAGGTGTGAGCTAATGTAGTAACTAAACAGTTATATCAGACTAGGTTTCCTCTCTACTGTTTCCTTTTAAAACATAACTTTTGCTACTCATAAAGCAAACCTCATGAGGCTGCAAGCGAAGCGATGGTTACGTATTCTAACCCCAGTTCTATGAGTGGAGCAAAGCCCCACGGGGCAAGCTCCTTATTGGCTTATCCAAATGTAGCTACATTGACTGAAAACAGAAAAACATTACCACAGTCAATAAGCTGACGCTTTTATCTAAAGCAACTTACAATAATAGCATTTAATGTAGGAAACGATTTTGCCAGAACTCACAAGGGCATGTCCTTCCTAAAACAAGTGACTAAGAGCATACTTAAAGATGCAGTAGTGCTGAAGGTAAAGTTCAAGTATAGCAAACAGCACGTAGCCTACAAGTGCACTTACAAGAATAGCAAACGGCACATACACTTACTGTACCTGCGACCAATCAGAACAGGTGCCCCATTTATTTAAGGGGTCTGAACCTGCTCATCTACCCCTGCGCTGCAGACTGGGGTTCAGAAAGTCAGTGCCCTCTGGGGCTTCACCACACTCATAGATTTGGGGTTACAATACCTAACCGTCGTTCTATTTCGTGGGCCTCTGTCCAACAGGGCAAGCTCCTTATTAGCATATGCGGAGCTACACGACCGCACCATACACCCTCGCTGAACCCACTAACAAAAACAGGCCAGCCAGGTCACAAATCCAGGGGTCAAAACATGATCACACTGAAGGTTGGCATACCGTAGCCCAAGCACCGGCCACCTGAACCCGCCACACTCAGCCCTCAGAAGGCGAGGGTGAGGCACCACAGATAGCAAGCGGATCTGGGCCATATATGGGCCGGAACTAAGCCACAAGGGCCAGATCTGGCCTGTATATGGCCCAGATCTGCTTGCTATCTGGGACGTGAGGGGAGAGCTGGACAGGGAGCAGCTATGTACCGTTACTTAAAGTCGCACTGAAATGAAAATAGCATTCTGTCCCATTTTGGTTCACATAATTAGTCATAGTGTTCACCTATTCAACGATGTATGCCCGAAAAATTACAAAAAAAAGAGGGGATGTCTCATGTCAACGTTGAGGTAGCCGCAGCCGCAGAACTCAGGAAGACTAGGTAGCCTTGGCCGGAGAGCCCCGAGTGACGCCGCTGGCTCAAAGGTGAGTAGCTGCTTCTTTCTTCTCACTTCAGTCGTTGCGAACTGAAAGTTTCTAGGAGGAGATGTGCGGGCTCTGACCACAAATAGTGAAGCACCTGTTCTGATTGTTTGCAAGGTGCGTGTATGTTTTTCTGTTTTCAGTCAACGAAGCTAGCTATGATTGGATGAGCCAATAAGGAGCTTGCCCTATGGGGCAAGAGCTTCACGAAATAGAACGCGTTGTTCGCAATTTATACTAGCGTACACTGTATTTGTTCCTGCCGCAGATGTTAAATAGCACAGCTGTGCACAGGGCACTCATAGATTTGTATAACTTCTGCTAAGTTGCTAGGCACCGCGTCCGCACTACTCGTCATTTTCGAGGCCCAAAAGTGGAGAGGTTTATAAACACTTCTGACCCAGATTTCGTTTGAGTACTGTGTGGAATGCGTGTGAACCAGGCCCCTATAGGAACTCGGGACTGTGAAGCTATTTGGCGCAGTAGCAAAGTTTGGTATTGCAAGTCACGTGACGCCATGGAGACCAAGAAGACTTTTTCTCATGGACATACAGCACATGGTGAACATTAGGGCTGCGGAAAGAAACAAAAGTTTAGTTAAGACACACCTTCAATCAGGATATCCATGTTCTAATGGAAAAGTAAATACCAGCCCATAAAATACAATATACTCTATCAAAAAAGCAGAAAGAAAAAAGTACAAATGCAAAATACAAAATGCAGAATGGAGTGTGGTGAGAGTATGTACTGTGTGTGTGTGTGTGTGTGTGTGTGTGTGTGTGTGTGTGTGTGTGTGTGTGTGTGTGTGTGTGTGTGTGTGTGTGTGTGTGTGCGTGTGTTTGTGTGTGTGTGTGTGTAGTGTAGTGTGATGTAGGTGCGATGTTTTATTCATATGTGTGTGCCGCTCCGTTACCGGGGACAGCTGGTCAGCACAGAACTTCAGCATGGAGGAGGAGGTCAGAGTCTGGTCTGGCTGCTTTCCGGGGGTTCTGTCTCTTGAACAGATGGTTTACATCCTTCTCTAGGATGGAGAGAGAGTGTGTGACGGGGGGGCAGAAGTGGACAGGATCGGGGTGTGTTGTGACCCTCTCTATCCCAGGCAGCTCAACCATACTTCCCATGCACAAGAAAGTTTCAATAAAATAAAATAATCTATCACAGAAGCATAGTCACTCCACTCTCCTAGATAGAGCCATCTACAGGTGGGTGTTGAACACACTTCCAGGATGAGGTCATTTAATGTATTATTTTAATTCACAGTATTTCAGGCTTTTTCTGGTGAAACTGCCTCAGTCCACGAAAAGGTTAACTTCAACCATAAATTAAGGTTATCTTTAGACATAGTGGCATATGACCTGAGAAAATTAAAAAGAAACCACAAACTATGTCCACTCCCTGGAAAAATGATCCAACCGCCCTCCTAAAGAGGAAATGGCGTCAAGCGGAGTGCGTATGGAGGAGAGCTAAGCTAACGGTCCCCCGCGAGATCCTCTTAAACTCCATCTACGCTTATAACAGAGCCCTGTGCTGTTAAAGGCAGACACACTTCTCTAAAATGATTAGTGACAATAGAAATAATCCCAGAATCTTGCTCTCTACACTTTTTAAATCCTCCCCACTTCACCAAGCATCTCCACCAACCTTCACAATCAAAATGCAAGGAGTTTGCCTCATTCTTTGAAAACAAGATTGTCAGTATCAGAAGTATTATGATTACTACCAATAAAGAACATGCAGGCGCTGCTCGAGGACTTTAAAAACGGCTCTAGTCAGGCCTACACTAGATTCCTCTGTTTTGAGTTACTACAGACCAATATCCAACCTGCCCTTTCTAGGTGAAATCCTGGAAAGAGCAGCGTTGAAACAGCTATATTATTTTTTACATGGCATATGATATCTATGAGAAATTTCAGTCTGGTTTCAGAGGTGGACATACTGTAGTGCTGAGACAGCACTCACTAGAGTCATAAACAATCTTAGAATGAGCGCAGATGAAAAGAAAGCTTCTATCCTTGTTTTTCTCGACTTGAGAGCTGCATTTGACACTATCATCATCTGTACATGATCTATGTTTTTATCCATCCCTTTTTATGTAAAGCATTATGTGCTACATTGATTTGTATGAATGGTGCTATAGGAATAAATTGACACTGACATTGACATACTGTATATCGATCATGGGATACTTCTGAAGAGACTCGAAACCTAGATTGGTCTCTCAGGGACTACACTGGTTCCATGCCCACCTCCCTTGTTCTCTGTAAAGCGTGTTGTGTTGCCTCTGGGTATACAAATAAAGCTTTGATGATTGATTGGTTCCATACCTACCTTACAGACAGACATGACTGTGTGAGTCTTGGTGACTGTTTCAGAGAAGCGAGGCTTCCTCTCTGGCGTTCCTCAGGGCGCGATCCTTGGGCCGCTGTTGTTCTCCCTGGATATGCTCTTATTTGGAGAAATTATCCGTGACCATGGGATTTTCACTGTTATGCTGTGGACACTCAGTTGTATCTCTCTGGAGCACCAGACAACAAAGACGACTTACATCCTCTGATAAACTGCCTTTCCAGTATTAGGCAGTGGATGAATTGCAATTTTCTTATTGTCCTTATTGTTGGCATAGAGACCCAAATAAATGAAATAATAAGTAGACTCGGAAATCTGGTCCCACAGGTAAAACCAAAAGTTTAAACCTTAATTTTGAAAATCATATCTGCAACGTTACTGAGATAGCCTTTTATCATCTGAGAAACATCACAAGAGTCAGGCCCTACCTCTCCCTAGAGGATGCCAAGAAACTGACTCAAGCCTTTGTACTCTCACAATTAAAGTATTGTAATGCATTTCATACTGGTTGTAATGCACTTCATACCATATTGCTTGGCTGCAACCTATTCAAAATTCAGCCGCAAGAATTCTAAAACCGTGACCGGGAAAAGAGATCATATTACTCCTATACTAGCATCTGGCTCCCTGTAACGTTGAGGATAGATTTGAAAATAATTGCACTTGTGTTTAATGCTTTGAATGGTCCAGCATCTTCCTTTCCTGTCAGGCTGCCTGTCAAGCCCCCCGCAGAGAGCATGTTCCAAACGGCTCCATCAGATCGCTTGGTGCTGGTCTGCTGAGGCACTGTACCCTCAGTCGTTACCTCACCTCAGACCAGCAGCCTCAGTTGACAGTTAAGATCAAAACCTACTTTAATGACCTCTATTTTCTCACGTTTTTTCTCGTTATTGTATTTTATTATACCATTCTATTTGATCTTACTTCTTTTATGGTCTTCTATTTTTTATTATGTCTAAATTGATCATGTTTTGCTTAAATTGATCATGTTTTGCTTTTGATGTCTCTTCTGAAAAGCACTTTGAACAGCATTTGATGTTTATATAAGGGGGGCTGGGTTAGGAATGGCCGAGTATAGCCTAGGTTACTTTAAATGCTATTCACAATCTTTGAATATCTACCTACATTTCCTTTACTGTCCTCATTTCTATTTGAATAAGTAATCTAATAAATAATTGTTCATGATCAGTCTCCGCCAGCCCCTGCTCAATTTCTTTGATTGAATTATATATTCATGGTGTTTGAAATGTAATAACATAACACAGGCCATCTTCAGCAACAAGGACACTCACTGCATACAGTATTTTTAAGTAACCATAAACTGAATCATTTGGATTAAAGTGAAAGACACAAACAGTATGGTGCCTCCTGGAAAATGTATGTTCAATTTGCCACGGAAAGAAAACACCTAAAAATAGAAACAATCACATTTGCCACACTTTGAAAGCAGACATGAATTATCCTCAAATGGAATTGCAATTGCTGTAGGTGTATTACCTGCTGTGCATGTTTTAAATAGTCTCAAATATCCTTGTAAAGTTCAGTACATACATTAAGAAGATGTGTGCACTCTACTATATCTTCCATTCATTCTGACGTTACCTATTATACTGTAGCTTACCGCATACCTATTATAGGACCGCAGTGGGGCCTAGTGCACATCCATGACATCTTCAATTTTAAAGATTTTAAAACATGAATGCCTAAAAATCCCTGAGGTAAATTTGCAGGCTTCGCCTTTACAGATCACCAATGCTATCTTATTAAAAATATATTGCTTATATAAAAATATAGCTCTGGCTGGCTTTTAACTTGATAGCCTGGGGCGATGTGAATATTTTTTTTAAAGCCACACATCCCTCCTATGCTACTGGATGATCTGTTTGGCCTGTGGCAAAATCCAATCTTTGCCTCCTGCTAACATCACACGAGGGCTGTGAGCCGACCTTTGGGCTTTGTCAATATACTATTCATTGCCCGCCTCTCAAACCAGGTTATTTAGATCGGATTTGAGTTCCCGTACACAACTGTAAATACTGAACGTACTGTGTGTTTTTTATGTGGTAGGGAGCCAGAGCAAACATTAATCTAAAATGTCTACATTTGGGCTTGACAATATTCGGCTCCATGAGAGGTTATGATTCCCCTTCAGTATGAATCGCTGTGCATCAGTCTTACAGGTCCGTGTTCCATGATGAAGTGTCTTCAGCTAGCAGCACATTCTACATGGGGTACCGCTTTCTGCTGAAACCATACAATCAAAGGCAGGTCTTCTGAAGCAAGCAGGGCTTTTTGTGAAATGCTGCTCATTTACAGAATGCCTGGCCCATAAGGCCGAGGTACTGGGAAGTATTCATGATGGAGTGTTCAGAAACCAAACGGCTATCTTTAAAAGGAACCTCTCTCCATCTAATCTGAACCATCTCATTCTGCTCCTGGTACTAAACCACAAGTGAGGACACTCGCTTGTCAAGTAGGAGCCATGTACTGTAGCTTTTCTGGGAAATAATGTATCTTTGAGAGTGCTCCATACACTGAGTATGCTTAGCAAGCTCTTGATGAGATCTATATTTAAATGACCCTTGACCTGTCCTTATGTTATAGATAGGACAGGTCAAGGGTCGTTGGGATAGTTAAGATCCAGTGCTGAACATGATCTTCAGTTCTACACAGTGGGCTCCAAAATTACTGGCACCTCTGACTGGCAATGCACAAATAATGCATAAGAAAATATTAAGAATAATATAATTATAATTATAAAGAAATGGAATATACCAATGTGTGAAATACTGTATTTACTAATGTTTCAATGGAACCAAGCTAAATCATAACAATCATTTAATACCAAATTAATTTAAACAAAATCAAGGTTTTATAATTATTGGCACACCTCATTTAGTACTTGGTGCAACCACCTCTGGCAAGGACAACAGCATGGAGTGTTTTTCTATCATGTTTGAAGGTTAAGGAACACATTTGGAGGGGTTCTGGACCATTCCTCTAGACAGATCCTTCATCATTCTTGGGTTTGAGCTTATTAACCGCCCTCTTCAACTCAGAACGCAGGTTTTCTGTTGGATTCATGTCTGATGGTCACGGCAGAACACTGACTTTGTTGACACAGAACCATTTCTGTGTTGATCTTGAGGTGTGCTTTTGGTCATTGTCTTGTTGGAAAGTCCACCTTTGACCAAGTCTCAGCCTTCTGGCGTTTCAATTTTTCAGCCAAAATTTCCTGATACTTGGTGGAATTCATTATGCCATCAATCTTCACCAGTGCCCCTGGACCTCTGGAATTAAAATAGGTCCAAAACATCGCTGACCCTCCACCATAGTTCACTGTGGATATGAGATGCCTTTCCTTGTACTGTATGCATCTCTGTTTCGACACCAAACATGTCGATGCTGTATCTGACCGAAATTTTCAATTTTGGTCTCATCTGACCAGAGCACCTTCTTCCAGTCATAATTTAAATGACGCAAACTCCAAGCGCTTGCTTCTGTGTCTTGTGGTCAGAAAAGGATATCTTCTGACATCCCTTCTGTGGCGGGTAGTACCGTCCCTTTAAGAGAGCGCCCTAGTTCCAATCAGGGGAAGTACCTTCCAGGTCAGCCTTTATCAGGTGTAGGGGATTGTAATTATACCAGTTCTGTTTGGTGTGCTGCTGGGTCACTGTGTGATAAATTCCAATTTCCATTATTATCATCTCACGCTCCACTTGAATTGCGTTCCTTCGCAAGTGAAAGCGAATGCGCCCTGGAGGTCACGACACGGGTCGGGAGAAACTGTATTTCGCGGTTGGATTTGTCTGTGGGCCTACTCGGTGGTACTGTAGCTCTAACATAACCCCTTTAACGTGCAGGTGGCTCGCTGTGCCTGGGGAGTCCGCGGCCCTCGGGAGATTCGGGGAGCTTATTGGGTCCTAATGGAGGGAGAGCGCAGGGAGCGGCCAGGGATCAGCAGGCATAGTTGGCGCCAAGCAGGAGCTGCTAACGTAGGGGTACGGGAGGAGGACTTTAGCCTTCTGGGGAGCATGCGCTGTATGGATATAGGTATATACTGTATGTATGTGTATGTATGTATCCATTCTACTGTATCTATCCATCTGTCTGTATAGGTATAGGTACTGCATTTGTAACGCGCTCCCCATCCAGTTGTTACACTGGCCCGGAGCGCCATTCACACATCAATGGTGGTAGTTGCCATGCAAGGCACTTGCCTGCTCATTGGGAGCAATTTAGGGTTCAGTGTCTTGCCCAATGACACTTCGACAGGTAGTCAGGAGGAGCCGGGATTCGAACCACCTGTCTGTCTGACGTCTAGTGCTCTGCCCTCGCCCTTTTAGTTAATAGGTTTGGTCCATTTTAAACACATGGTAATAAGGGCTGGGATTTTGGAACTGTGAAATACGTCTTCCAATACTAAAGGAATGCATGCACATCATAGTAGTGCAGGTGCTGGACAAAACATGTGACATATGAAAACAAAAAAAATTGTCCGCACACTGAAATAAGCTCCCAAGGTGAGTTTAATGGTTGTCAGCACAACATTTTGGCCGTAGAGGCCTTCATCAGGCACCTGTGCTGACAACGCTATCGCCTGGCGGAGGCGTAAAAATTGTCCGCACACTGAAATATGCTCCCAAGGTGAGTTTAATGGTTGTCAGCCGAAACCATTAAACTCACCTTGGGAATTTATTTCAGTGTGCGGACAATTTTTATGCCTCCGCCAGGCGATAGGTTTCGGGTTATGGTTTCGGGTTGTCCGTCCGTCTGTCGGATGTTTGTTAATGCAATATCTCAGGAACGCATTGACGGAATTTCTTCCCCTTTGGTACAAATGTTCACTGGCACTCAAGGATGAACTGCTTAGATCGTGGGGGTCAAAGGTCAAAGTTCAAGGTCACTGTGACCTCACAAAATGTGTTTTTGGCCTGTTGAATACGATATCTCAAGAACGGCTTGACAGAATTTGTACATATTTGGCCAAATGTCCAGTTGGACTTAATTAGATTAATTGGATTCGATTTTGGTATTCAAATGTCAAAGGTCAAGGTCACCGTGACATCACAAAAGGCATGCTGAATGCTAACGCTAGCTAGCTAACGCTAATCCTAATGATAATGCTAATGATAGCTAGCTAACGCTAATTCTAACACTAATGCTACCTTTAGCTAGCTAGCGTTAGCGTTAGCGTTAGCTAGCTAGCATTAGCGTTAGGGTTAGGTTAGGTGAGCAGTTAGTTAGGGTTAGGGTTAGTTAGGTTAACTGCAACTTGCATTGTTGGGTGGAGGCATTTAGCCGCTACGCGGTTTTTCTAGTTTCATTTAAAAACGTTTAAAAACGTCTTCCACCCTGCATTTGGTTGGAGGTCTGGGTGTGGGGAACCAGTTAGAATAGTTCCTGGGGTGCAAGTCCCCAGGTGCCGTTGTCCCACTGTTATCACTCGCTACTCGTCCAAAGAGCCTGTGGTTGTGGAGATGGTGTCCGATGGTGGTTTTTGAAACCCGGAGACCCCGAGACGCCGCCAAGACCTGAAATTCTTTCACGTGATTCTTGGAGATGTCGTTGCTTCTCTCACCATCCTCCTCAGTATCCTGGAGGGCAACATGCAGTTGCGTTGTCCCATGAAGGTTTCAACAGTTCCATATCTTTTGTATTTTTTGAATAATTGCCTTGACAGTGTCAGTGGTACATTCAATCGCTTGTGGATCTTCTTGTAGCCATAACCAGACTTATGAAGGTCTACGACCATCTGTCTCTTTTGAACTGACAGTTCTATTGTTCTCTTCATGGTATTTGACGACAAAGGGATATTGTGTGTTTGCTCATTTTTATACCATAGTGAAACAGGAAGTGATGTAATGGCTAAACATAGTTCCTTAAGACTTGGATGAACTTAATAAGTGGAATTTAATACCTGGTTTAATGTTGGTAGATGCTATTTACAATAATCTTTGAGGTGAATTGTGAAACCTGGATTTGAAGGAACTAGATTTTTAATTAAATCAGTAAATGCTTTTGGTTGGTTTCCATTGGAACATCAATATAATACAGTATTTATCACATGCTGGTATTTGGAGTTTCTCTATAATTATATTGTTTATCTTTTTAAAAAATATATATTGTTTGTGCGTTGTATGTCAGAGATGCCAGTATTTTTGGAAGCCACTGTGTATGCAGCCTGTAGTCTCAAGGAGCTGAAAATCAAGGGTTCCACAGTATAGTCTCTCTTTAGACTCCACGGTCTCATGATAATCTAACACTAATATGTACAGGCATTATGTATTTAGAGGAGAAATAATTGTGACAGCAAGGTCGATAGTTCTGAGCTAAAATGCTCATGTACTAGCATATTAAAGATGTACAAACACTCCGTCTATGCAAGACATACTGTACCACAGGCAAGTTGAAACACACACTTCGATTTCAAAGAGAATATGTTAACAACAGTTACGGTAAGCCAGTGTTCATCAGCAGTACAGATAGTGTTCACTTCGACCTGCACATGCACATTAGGAACTTTAATACAGCCTCTCTTCAGGGTATGACAGCAGAAAGCCCTTTATAACATCCCATTATTTTTCATTACTTTATCCTTTTGATTTTATCCTTATTTCACACGATGCATCAAACGCCACTGGATGTACAGTGTAGAGGCTAAGCCTCGTGCATGATTCAGGAGACAATGTTTGTTACCTCAGCATCTCCTCTGATAACTTCAAAGGACATCTGAGTCCGCCCTTATTGGGTGGATAAAGACGAGTATGCTGCACTTCCAGAAAAGAAGCATTGGAAATCGTATTTATTCATAACCATAAGAGGACTCTCACGTGAAATTACAGTTCTCACCTGCTGGAGATCACGGATGGTTAATCAACTCAGATCAAGGATGTTTAATCTCTAGTTTTACGGTTGGTCATAATATGGTTCAAGATGTTTCGATTCATTTTTACAGGATCAGTGAAAAGTTGGCTTCAACAAGACTGACCATGGTGCAGTTCTAGAAGAACTATTCAGCTGTTTAATACATTGTAATCTGTTAGCCGTGCAATTCACCACAGACAATCAATTAAGACGTTTTCTCAACACCTCTTTCATTGGTATGCCTGGCATCATTAATTCTCAATCACAGTACCCCCTTTGGCAAGTGTCTGAAGAGGATTTTCTGAGGGTTGCAATTCTGGAGTTTAATTAATTGCTTAAGTCAGGTGTCGGATATAAAACCAAACACATTCTATTTCCTTCGGCGAGTAAGAGTTGCAGGGTCGACGGTTTCTTTGACTGTGAAACAACGCCAGCATTGTAAGCATGTGCTGGTTGGTGTCTGTGATTCTTTATGTTGATCCTCTGTAGAAGCCTGTTAACACTCCCAGCTACACACTGCCCTTGGGGGCCTGAGAGAGAGAGAGAGAGAGATGGAGAGAGAGAGAGAGAGACAAAGCGAGAGAGAGAGAGAGAGAGATGGAGAGAGAATAAGAGAGAGAGAGAGAGAGAGAGAGATGGAGAGAGAGAGAGAGAGAGATGGAGAGAGAGAGAGAGAGAGAGAGAGCGAGAGAGAGAGATGGAGAGAGAATAAGAGAGAGAATGAGAGAGAGAATGAGAGAGAGAGGGAGAGAGAGAGGGAGAAGGAGAGGGAGAGAATGAGCGAAGGAGAGAGAGAATGAGAGAGAGAGGGAATGAGAGAGGGAGAGAGAATGAGAGAGAGAAACCCTCACTTTTCTTTGTCCTGGAGCGTTTGCCTTTTGATCCCTCAAAGATCTAATTAAGCACTAATTGCATGTGTGTTTTGGAGACCGGTACCGTTAGAGATGGAGGACAATCAGTGGATGGAAGAGAGAAAGAGAGGGTATAGAGACATAGGAAAAGATACATTCAAAAAAAAGACACAGACGTCTGAAAGAGAGTGAGGTTATGATTGGGGTGGAATGACATGAGGAAATATGCTACATAAATTAAAAAGATTTATTTTACCTCACTGCCTTTTATAATTTGCATTACATTTCTTCAAAAAGTAATCTACGGTATGGTATGAATTGAAAACTTGGCGCCTTGCTGTGCTAATGTCAAGTTAAAAGCTCCATGGCTCTCCCCTCTCCTGGTATTACATCGAATTAATCGAATAGCCAGCCTTTTATAGCAATCTATACTTTAATTTATATACTGAGAGAAATAGAGTGTGCCTGCCTGTCTTTACTCCTGCAACCCGAATGTCTCCACAGCCCGACACTGTATGGTGTTCAGGGATGTGCAGAGGATGGTAGCGGGAGAATTTTTCGCAAGTCCAAAAAATGAATGGAGGTGAATGGGCGGCCCTGTTTGGGCAGTTCTGTGGCACCCCCCACCCCTCGGTTCGAGGCCAGCGGGGGGTGGTTCGGTGCGCTCCGGAACCCCGCACCCCACCCCCACCCCCCCCCCCCCTCCCTCCGTCTGTGTGAGCAACCGGGCCGGAAGGGGACTGATTATGATCATTATGTGTCTGTAGCTTCTAAATTGCATTGAGGGTAAACGGGCCAGTCATCTTCAATGATTGCGTAATTGTGTGCTAATTGCGAGTGTACATTGATTTGCCTAACGGGAGAGGGGTTTGCCTGGGTGAGGTGCAGGGCTCATTGAGGGCTAATCGATGCACCAAGACATCCTTAATTCACCATCCCTCTCTGACAGTTGTCTTGATGTCCCACACCCCAGCCCAATTTCCTACCGGCCTACTTCCACTACAGAATCATTTTATATGACACCACTACTCACTCCACACTGTCAGACTATGGGGGAGCATTTTGATACTCCATTATCTCTGCTATTGATTCGCGCTACAATAGCATTTTTCGACAAGGCAGCATAAATCGCCAGAACACCGGCCACCATAGAGAATGAATGGTGGTGGATATTCTCCGTGTTCATAACGACACTATTCAACTGCAAACTGCTCCAAAGAACAGCTAGTCTGTAGATCGAGAGGAATCCAAGGATGTCCAACTCTTGACATTTGGTTGGTTTTACTGACCACTAGATCAACAAAGATTACCAATTTAATTCAACAACTGTACATGATACCACTGTAGATGGGAGAAGATGACCAATTTCATAACAACTGCAGATACCTGCTCTATAACATCAGGAGGATTCGCTCTTTTCTCACTGATGAAACGGCGCAGGTGCTCATCCAGGCCCTGGTCATCTCTCGCCTGGACTACTGCAACTCCCTCCTTGCTGGGGCCCCGGCGTCAGCCATTCAACCCCTGGAGCTTGTCCAGAAAGCTGCTGCTCGCCTGGTGTTCAACCACCCCAAGTTCTCCCACACAGCTTCCCTTCTCCGTTCCCTACTGTACGCTGGCTCCCTGTAGCAGCTTGCATCCCGTTTAAAACTCTACAGGGCAATGAAAGGAACAGCTTCCTCCTACTGTACCTCCAGGCCAGAGTTGAACCCTACACCCCCTCCTGACCGCTACGCTCTGCTACAGTACCTCGGGGCGACTGGTTGCCCCGTCACTCCGAGGTCTCTGCGGTCGATCAACACAGTCCTGGCTCTTCTCTGTCCTGACCCAGCAGTGGTGGAATGATCTGCCCACTAATGTCAGGGGCAGATAATGTCACTTGTTTTAAGAAGGAGATGCACTTGTGAGTCCTGCCAAGCAGTAGTACCCGTTTCCTATGTTAAATGCAATTATTGTACAGTAATGTAAGTTGCTTTGGATAAAAATGTCAGCTAAATGACTATAATGTAACAGATAAGATATAAAGTAATAGATAAGATAGAGAAGATACATAATTGATCCCCCCAGGGGGAAATTTGACATTTCAGCAGTTGAAAAATTACATAAAGTTTGGTAAAGTTATAAATAAAGTGATGAAGTAACAAATAAAGACACTGTAGAGCAGGGTTGTCAAACTCATTTTCGTCCCGGGCCACATAGAGATTATGGTTGCCCTCAAAGGGCTGGTTGTAACTGTAAGCCTATATAAATGTATATATTTGTTATAATTGCCTCTGCATTTGATTATTATTGGTTTGCATTAACTTAATAACGAAAAACTAACCCTGAAAACAGAATTGTAAATTGTAAAATAATGGCAATTAGACATCCATGTGTACAACTATTGGACAATTTATTAATTGGTTGGGGCGTTACATATCTCTGGTGAGAGACTTCCAGAGGGTGGGGTCACACGAGGGGGGGGGGGCAGACCCGTGTCTGAGGACTGCACGCTCCAGGATGGGGCATGTTGGTAGAGAAGGTCAGATAGGTACTGGGGGTCAAGGGCATGGAGGACAATTAATTTAAGAAAGATGACTGGAATGGTTAACAGAATGGTTGACAGGTCATATTGAGAAAGGCTTTTTTCTTTATTTGTACGCCTTACAATATGAATGAGTGAATAGAGACTGACAGAAAGCTTACTGACCTACTGGGCTATCAGAATCCAGAAGTAGCCTACTTTTAACTAGGCAACATAAATAGGAATTTGCTTTCGGCCCATGGTGCATAGATGGAGACAAAATTAGACAGGGTGCAGGGACCAGACGGGACAGTGCAAAGAGGGCAGGGCTTCATGAGCAGAACTAAGTGCAAATACAAAAAACAATACAGTTTATAGCCTACCTATGGCAAAATGATAGTGGGACGTATAGGGAGAGGTTCTTCTTAGGCAGGGCGGAGAAAGCAGGGAATCTAGGAGTGCTCCTGTCCGCTGGCTAGCTGGGTGACGAGGCTCTCCCGTGCTTGTGGAGATGCAGCCTCACTGCACTGGACCGGCGGTCACCTCCCTAGCAGACTCTGATGGAGGCCGGACCAGCGGTCAGTACCTGTGTGCTGGCAGCTTGGCTGGATCATGAATCCATAAATCCATCCATCCATCCATCCATAAATAAAGATTGTGTTGATTTTGTAACTTTACGGTTCCTGCTCTCCTCATTGTGGACACAGTAGAAGTGTTCTGTGTACAGGCTCTATACATCCTCACGCCAGGGACAAGGTTTATTACATTAGTCCAGATCAGAATCACCCCCTAGTGGACACATGTAAACATATAGGAAAGGTGTTCACTGTTTAACCATTAAGTATGATCCGTGTCAGAAAAAGGGAGAAGACTTCCACCATTAATATTCAGGTGGAGGTCTGGTCAGAGGTGTTGGGCTGGTCAGAGGGGGAGGTGGAGGTCTTGTCAGAGGTGGAGGTCAGAGGTGGAGGTCAGAGGTGGAGGTCTGGTCTCCAGCTGAGGCTGCCCAGCCCCTAAGTCTGAAGTGCTAACAGTAACTATAGTAACAGTACTCCTATATGCTAACATGGATATCTTAATAAAAACACTATAGCTTACAATGAGAATCAGAATCAGTTTTTATGATTAAAATCGGTTTTTATTTATTTCTAAATTTGCCACCTCCACCGCCATCCACCGCCGATCCTCTTCGGAGCCAGGGAAGAGGAGAGAGTCTCCCTGACTCTCTCTCAGTGGTCCAGAGAGATTGAGAGAGGAGAAGGAGATACCTCTGACCAGCCCAACACCTCTGACCAGCCCTCCACCCTCTGACCAGCCCTCCACCCTCTGACCAGACCTCCACCCTCTGACCAGACCTCCACCCTCTGACCAGCCCAACACCTCTGACCAGCCCTCCACCTCTGACCAGCCCTCCACCCTCTGACCAGACCTCCACCCTCTGACCAGACCTCCACCCTCTGACCAGCCCTCCACCTCTGACCAGCCCAGATGTCAAGATGATACCTCCTTCTCCTCTCTCTCTCTCTCTGGCCCACTGAGAGAGACGTCCCCCTCTGTCTCTCTCTGGCTGCTCTTCCTCTGTCGCTCTCTGGCTTTTATACACCTCCTGGCCCACGTCACAAGGGTGCTCTGTGACGTCACGGTTTGCAAGGCTCTTTTGACAAAACCACCAACTTTCTAAAATCACTGTAAATCACTTGATTGGTACTTTCAGACAGGTGTGATGAAGGTGTATCGAGTATCCTGGATTTGGCGTTAATATTATAATAATATTCTCCCGTTCAAAATAAAGCAACTGCCAAAAGTTAAAAAGTCTTTATTGAGATATGCCGCTAGGGCGTGGGTATAGGCTCCCCAGAACTCCTGCCCTTTTCTTTTTTAAATAATATTCTCTATTCAATATTCTGTCAAAATGTTCCAATATACAGTCCTTATTATCAATTTGTTTTAAGTCCTTCATCCATTCCCGCACGTTATAGCTCCCATATTATGACGAGACTTGAATATGACGAGACGTAAGAATGGGTTTATGTCAACATTCCTTACGCAGAAGTTGTTGTTTGTGAATATATATTCGGGTGTGTAAATGTTTTTACGAATGCGCCAACGAATACGTCGATGTCCCGCAAATAGCCTAGGCTATATGTTACAGTTTAATCGTTCTGAAATCGGAACCGGAAGTCTGTTTGTGTGAGTCAATGATCAAAAATCAAAACAGGAATTGGATATGGAGTTTGGATTACTGGAAAGGAACTTTACGTTTGAAAGATCCGTGGTGAACCGAGTAATAGCCTACGGCAGGCCTTATGCCATTTTTAGATTTAATTTGTCCTCAGACGAAAACCATGTTGTGTCTATGCCAGCCAACACTGGATATCACAGAGTGCGCTATTGTCACTTAACAAACGCAACAGTGAAGAGGGTGAGGGTTGGGCAGGAAGCCGTATCTCTCAAGTCATCTGTCTGGTGGAGGGACATCCCAAAACAGACATCACCTGGATCACGCGAGTCTGCATTTGTGCATATCTAGTGTGTGTACGTATTTTAATGTGTTTGCTGTATATTTCTGTGTCTGCCAACCCCCCCATCACCCCTAAAGGCCAACCACCTCCTCCCGGTACTATCTCTGTGTTGAAGAGCTCTGCATGGCAAAGAACATTCTCTCTCTCTCACACACACTCACACACACACACACACACACACACACACACACACACACACACACGCAC
This sequence comes from Borostomias antarcticus, assembly GCF_949987555.1. Classification (NCBI taxonomy): domain Eukaryota; kingdom Metazoa; phylum Chordata; class Actinopteri; order Stomiiformes; family Stomiidae; genus Borostomias; species Borostomias antarcticus. The sequence goes on from NC_140245.1 coordinate 2,764,576, forward strand.
ACGCACACACACAATGCACTGCTCTGGGCTTGCTTCATGTATATAATATACGGAAATCAGGGTTGTCAAACTCATTTTCGTCCCGGGCCACATAGAGATTATGGTTGCCCTCAAAGGGCTGGTTGTAACTGTAAGCCTATATAAATGTATATATTTGTTATTATTGCCTCTGCATTTGATTATTATTGGTTTGCATTAACTTAATAACGAAAAATTAACCCTGAAAACAGAATTGTAAATTGTAAAATAATGGCAATTAGACATTCATGTGTATAACTATTGGACAATTTATTAATTGGTTGGGGCGTTACATATCTCTGGTGAGAGACTTCCAGAGGGTGGGGTCACACGAGGGGGGGGGGGCAGACCCGTGTCTGAGGACTGCACGCTCCGGGATGGGGCATGTTGGTAGAGAAGGTCAGATAGGTACTGGGGGTCAAGGGCATGGAGGACAATTAATTTAAGAAAGATGACTGGAATGGTTAACAGAATGGTTGACAGGTCATATTGAGAAAGGCTTTTTTCTTTATTTGTACGCCTTACAATATGAATGAGTGAATAGAGACTGACAGAAAGCTTACTGGCCTACTGGGCTATCAGAGTCCAGAAGTAGCCTACTTTTAACTAGGCAACATAAATAGGAATTTGCTTTCGGCCCATGGTGCATAGATGGAGACAAAATTAGACAGGGTGCAGGGACCAGACGGGACAGTGCAAAGAGGGCAGGGCTTCATGAGCAGAACTAAGTGCAAATACAAAACACAATACAGTTTATAGCCTACCTATGGCAAAATGATAGTGGGACGTATAGGGAGAGGTTCTTCTTAGGCAGGGCGGAGAAAGCAGGGAATCTAGGAGTGCTCCTGTCCGCTGGCTAGCTGGGTGACGAGGCTCTCCCGTGCTTGTGGAGATGCAGCCTCACTGCACTGGACCGGCGGTCACCTCCCTAGCAGACTCTGATGGAGGCCGGACCAGCGGTCAGTACCTGTGTGCTGGCAGCTTGGCTGGATCATGAATCCATAAATCCATCCATCCATCCATCCATAAATAAAGATTGTGTTGATTTTGTAACTTTACGGTTCCTGCTCTCCTCATTGTGGACACAGTAGAAGTGTTCTGTGTACAGGCTCTATACATCCTCACGCCAGGGACAAGGTTTATTACAATAGTCCAGATCAGAATCACCCCCTAGTGGACACATGTAAACATATAGGAAAGGTGTTCACTGTTTAACCATTAAGTATGATCCGTTTCAGAAAAAGGGAGAAGACTTCCACCATTAATATTCAGGTGGAGGTCTGGTCAGAGGTGTTGGGCTGGTCAGAGGGGGAGGTGGAGGTCTTGTCAGAGGTGGAGGTCAGAGGTGGAGGTCAGAGGTGGAGGTCTGGTCTCCAGCTGAGGCTGCCCAGCCCCTAAGTCTGAAGTGCTAACAGTAACTATAGTAACAGTACTCCTATATGCTAACATGGATATCTTAATAAAAACACTATAGCTTACAATGAGAATCAGAATCAGTTTTTATGATTAAAATCGTTTTTTATTTATTTCTAAATTTGCCACCTCCACCGCCATCCACCGCCGATCCTCTTCGGAGCCAGGGAAGAGGAGAGAGTCTCCCTGACTCTCTCTCAGTGGTCCAGAGAGATTGAGAGAGGAGAAGGAGATATCTCTGACCAGCCCAACACCTCTGACCAGCCCTCCACCCTCTGACCAGCCCAACACCTCTGACCAGCCCTCCACCCTCTGACCAGCCCTCCACCCTCTGACCAGACCTCCACCCTCTGACCAGCCCTCCACCTCTGACCAGACCTCCACCCTCTGACCAGACCTCCACCCTCTGACCAGCCCTCCACCCTCTGACCAGCCCAACACCTCTGACCAGCCCTCCACCCTCTGACCAGCCCTCCACCCTCTGACCAGACCTCCACCCTCTGACCAGACCTCCACCCTCTGACCAGACCTCCACCCTCTGACCAGCCCTCCACCTCTGACCAGCCCAGATGTCAAGATGATACCTCCTTCTCCTCTCTCTCTCTCTCTGGCCCACTGAGAGAGACGTCCCCCTCTCTCTCTCTCTGGCTGCTCTTCCTCTGTCGCTCTCTGGCTTTTATACACCTCCTGGCCCACGTCACAAGGGCGCTCTGTGACGTCACGGTTTGCAAGGCTCTTTTGACAAAACCACCAACTTTCTAAAATCACTGTAAATCACTTGATTGGTACTTTCAGACAGGTGTGATGAAGGTGTATCGAGTATCCTGGATTTGGCGTTAATATTATAATAATATTCTCCCGTTCAAAATAAAGCAACTGCCAAAAGTTAAAAAGTCTTTATTGAGATATGCCGCTAGGGCGTGGGTATAGGCTCCCCAGAACTCCTGCCTTTTTCTTTTTTAAATAATATTCTCTATTCAATATTCTGTCAAAATGTTCCAATATACAGTCCTTATTATCAATTTGTTTTAAGTCCTTCATCCATTCCCGCACGTTATAGCTCCCATATTATGACGAGACTTGAAAATGACGAGACGTAAGAATGGGTTTATGTCAACATTCCTTACGCAGAAGTTGTTGTTTGTGAATATATATTCGGGTGTGTAAATGTTTTTACGAATGCGCCAACGAATACGTCGATGTCCCGCAAATAGCCTAGAGGGTAGCAGCATAAAAAGAGAGATATCAGGGACTATAAACATCCATATCTACAGTAGCTGTGCAGTATAGAATACAATAGGATAAGGTATAAATGTACCTACATACTGTACATTCGATCAGTATAAATATAACTATACAGGCACTGTACAGGTAGGTACGTCCAGGCTGTCCTGTTTTTGCCCCATGACAGAGCCAGCCCTCCTCACCAGCTTGTTTGACTCCCCAGGCTTGATGCTGCCTCCCCAGCAGGCGACGCCAAAGAACTGGCTGGCTTCAACAGACTGGTTGAACATCCTCAGCAGCCTGCTACACACGTTGAAGGACCTGAGCCTCCTGAGGAAGAACAGTCTGCTCTGTCCTTTCCTGTAGAGGGCCTCAGTGGTGTCAGTCCAGTCCAGTTTGTTGTTCAGATGCACTCCCAGGAACTTGTAAAGGTCCCCCATCTCAACCTCCTCCACCTTGATGGTGATGGGGGTTGGAGCCTCCTGTTCTTTCTGAAGTCCTCCATCAAGAGATCTCACATTTCCCATTGCGATCCTTGGCAAATACCGTCTGAACATCTTCCTTCATTCTTTCTCTCTCTCTCTCTCTCTCTCTCTCTCTCCGGCTCGTTTCCCACGCCAGCGGACGCGGAGCCCCGCCGGTAATCCAGCTGGGAGCGCGAGTAGGCCATCCCCGGTGTACGCTGGACACATCGCGACTCGAAAATGAAAAGAAATCAAAGAAAAAGAAAAACTGACTATAAAATGCCGGAAATAAGTTAAACGCACATTCTAGCGCTATGACGCACTAGAATGATGGAAAGGGAGAGAAAGGGTTTGAGAAAAACAGAGAGAAAGTTGAAAAGATACGGATCTGCTGAAAACAGGCAGCCACACAGAGCGGCGCCAGGAACAGGATGTAATGTAATGTAATGATGACGACATGCATCGTGGGTGGGGGACGACAGGTTCACTGTCCACTTGTTTGCTCTGTGATACGTACATCTTGTTATAGTAGCGCACTTAATTTCCATAACATTAGATGCAATGATGAATTACAAATACTGGGCCGAGAGTCAATAAAGCCTTGTAGGATTCCTCTTTGCCAGAATATTAAAACCCAGGGAAGTTCAGTTATAGATCAAAATGTTCTCATACTGTATGCGTGAATTTGTATTTTGTTTTCTGTGCTCTGCTCAACTTCCTGTGTTGAAGCACATGCTTTCTCTTGGTAGTCCTATGGCCACAACTGGTATCAAAGGTGTTCACTGACAAAAGGAAAAAGATCAAATCTACCCCCCCGGACCATACAGTATTTGATGTAGTAATATTTCATCTCACAAAACTTTTCATTGTGAGACAAAAAAATAAAAACTTCAAAGTGCTGTGACTTTGAAGCAAGGCCCTCATCCAATCTATGTGGTGAAGTGTTTGTACAGGATATCAAATCCTTGTCTACGGTTTGTAGCTGAATCAGTGAAATTGATTCGTTACGACGACTCAGCAAGACACAGGATTACACAGAGAGGCTACACGGTTATGATAGCCATATGGAGATGAATGCGATGGCGTCATAGTGATCAACCAGTGGCTGTAAAGATCAGAGTAAATGTACAAAGTACAGTATCCAACACCCGCCAAGAGGGGTGCAGGGAAAGTACAATATCCAACCCCCGCCGAGAGGGATGCAGAGAAAGTACAGTATCCAACCCACGCCGAGAGGGATGCAGAGAGCTGTGCTGAGACTCATCCTCACAGCAGGAAGGACCATCTGAGCAGCAGCTACCAAGCAGCCGTCGGGGTCCAAACCGTATCTATCCTCAGAATGTCATGTTTTCAGAATGCTGAAGAGAACATTCCAGCTTCTATGCTTTTGAACATAAAATCACACATGCTGAGCTGTTTAGAATACATGTACGTTTAATTGGCCCCAGGGCGGGGAGAAGATGAGAAGGTTTGTAACGGGTAGTCCCATCTTTCATTTGGGGGGGGGGGGGGGCGGGGTTGATCACCAAAATGGAGATAAGATAATGGAGGTTTTGACCCGACAGCAGTTTTGATTGATGCAGTGTTGACTCCAGCGCAGGCAGACCAATATTTCTACAACTGGTCTGCCTCTGCATAGGCAGAGAGAGAGAGAGAGAGAGAGAGAGAGAAAGAGAGAGAGAGGAGAGTGAGAGAGAGAGAGAGAGAGAGAGAGAGAGATAGAGGAGTTTGATAAGTAAATTATGAGCATCAGTGATTATGCCGATCAGGACTGAACTTAGTGATACAGAGAGGAAACAAATTAGATGATTCATGTAATGTCAATGATGTCATGCAACATCCTTACAGTTTGTAGATCTAGGGAAGCGCCAATAACCCCAGGATGTCGGGTCAGGACACTGTGTCTGATGCAGGAGGAGATATGGAGTCCAGGTCAAAATTTAGGCTGTATATAATTAGCCTATTCAAAAAAGGCACTACAAAAAGTATCTCTTCCTCTCTCCCTCACTCTTCTCAAGTGTACAACATATCAATGATAGTCACTGTAACAGCCATTATTCAATGAATAGTCAGACAATAACCAACCCATAGCTACTGAAATAGTCTATCCAAACAGTAAGTAGGCTAGAATACAGCAGGCTAGGCCTAGGCTATTAATTACAGGCTAGTGGATATAGCTTTGGATCACGTCATAGGCCCAAATGGGCAGAAATACTTGTAGCTAAATATAAACACTAACAACGTGTAACATAAAGATGAAACAATAACAGAAACTCACATTTTTATAACGAAAGCATACCAAATTGAGAGTCAAGTCATTGTGAGGTAGGACTATCTGTTCCAGTTTGCGCGTTGTAAACACTTTTGTATTTTAAAATAGGATATATTTAAAAATATATATTTTATAATTATAATTAGCCTACTTGTGAAATCGGGTAGTTCTTTAAAATTGACACAGAATCCCTTGGACTTGTTTGCAGTCAATTTATACTCGTATCTTTAAAGTGGCAAAACATTTGGTGGTTTCCACACGAGAGTGAAAGTGAAAATGACCTAGCCGACCAGCTGTGTGTCTGTTAGTGTGTGTGCACATGGACTGAGCTGTTCTGTTCCACCATCAGTCGAGATACTGACGAATTTATATTCTGTGCAGGGGAAGTGTTACAGGTGGTGAGTCAATTTTTCAATCAATACTAAATATTTGTATAGGCCTATATACAACCGAGAATGCTACACATATGTAGCCTGCCTGTGTGGGTGTAACAATATGACCAACTTAGCATTCTGCTGCGTTATCAGCAGCCGACGTGTGGCCCACAGATAGCGTATGTTTCCTGATTATCATGCTGTGCTCATAATAACCACAATTCAGACAGGCACAGGAGGCACACTCCCCAGGGCCTAGGAAACAGACACCAGCTTAAGAGACACCTGTATTAAAGCTTCCCATTTCCCTACAGAGCAGTAGCTCTAAACTGAACCAAAGGAAACAAACAACGACAGACCTCGTGCCTGCCTACACAAACACATATATTCTGTTTTAGTCTATTCAAAAAATAATTCTGACATATCATTAACAGAGTATGATGAACATAAATGGCTCCAGTTAATAAATAAACCAGAGACAAACAATTTGCGCACATCTTGCCTGTTCAAGAGTGCTTTTGAAACTGAGCCATACATGCAAAGTATTCTATCAAGACAGTACAGGAGTCTGAACACCGAATGTGCCAAAGCCTGCCTTAACAGAACACATTATTTTATGAGTCACTAAACACTGTTTTGCACATGTACGTGTAACTGTTTTTCTTGATAACAAGCTGTTTATTTGTATATTATGATACTTTGATGTGTGTTAAATTGAGGTTTGTTTTTGTCTATCTCACAACTCCATGTGAGTGGTCCTCAACTCCTTATGCGGTGTAATACTGTGCTCCTGATCTCTGTGTTGTGGAGTGACATAAATAAAATCTATCTACAGTGTATCTATCTATCTATCTATCTATCTATCTATCTATCTATCTATCTATCTATCTGTCTGTCTGTCTGTCTGTCTGTCTACTGCATCTATGTACCTACTAATACCAGTTGAAACACGATGGGTTTAGTACAGTATTTTCAAACTGTGACATCTTTTAATAATCCCATTTCAACCACATCACGGGCAGTTAACCTTGATAATCCACTGGTCGGGCAGTTACCCTTGACAATCCACCGTTGATCCCCTGTGATTGAATCCTCGAGCAATGCAAACTTCCCCACTGTAGCTCCGAATAACGGAATACACCTAAGACATCCAGCCACTCTTCTGCGTAGTCACACTCCCGTGTAGGCCTACTGTACACTCGCCTCCAGAGTCCAGAGTCCAACAGCCTCCTGGGTATTGACCCTCTCTCTGCCTCTAGGTGAGCTGCTGAGTGTGAAGGGAAGTGTGGGTGGCCCAGAGAGGATCCTTGGAGAAGTGAGAGATATGGAGGGTAAGGCCAAGGCGGAGGAGGACTCCGTGTACGACTGTCCCATATGCCACGATGTCCTGAAGACTCCCATCAGGACCAAGAGCTGCAGACATGTGTGAGCACCCCTACCGTCAACGCAGCGTTCAAATAACTGTTGAAATCTGGGTTTTGATTTCCGTAGGCTAACTCCAAAATAAGAGACGTATCGGTTACTGTGCGTTGCTTGGCTCCTGCTTCTCAGCTGTCCTCCTGTATCAGGCCTGGTTATTATGCGTTAACTGACTGTAATCGCCCCACACAGCTTCTGCCGGGACTGCTTCCGTTCGGCCGTGGCGGCCCAGGGACCCCGCTGTCCTATGTGCCGGAGCCCCGTGTCCGAAACAGAGAAACGAGCCGCTGATGTCCAGCAGCAGATGAGACGGAGGCAGGGAGAGTGCAGGGCCTGCGGCACTAAGGTAACACTCTACCCTTTACAGTATGCTCTGAAGAGCACTAAGGTAACACTCTACCCTTTACAGTATGCTCTGTAGAGCACTAAGGTAACATTCTACCCTTTACAGTATGCTCCCCTTTACAGGATGCTCTGTAGAGCACACTCAAGTCTTATAGCTGAGGTTTTCTAGACATATTAAATCATGTCGAGAATTAAACTAGTCAAACATACTGTAGTACAAGCTGAGATAGGTTTCTTTTCTTTAGTTTTTCTAAGTTTTTATTTTATTTATTGCTGATATCCTTTGCGGGAACCATAGAGGGAGTTTCCGCTATGGTGAGAATTCCCCTGCCTAGCTCTTACCGTAAAGGTCACGGAACAATGTGAAGCAGGAAAAACAAAACATGGCCACAATCCTGATAGTTGAACTCCTTTTTTCTCTTGGGTAATACTCACTGACAAAGGTGCGCAGTGTGATAACAGAGAAATGATGTTCATGCTATGACTGCTGATCTGGTTTCTCAGTGGGTACTCAGTAAGATGAGGGTTCACTACAAAAACTGCCAGAGGTACATGGAGGAGTATGGGAGCCCCGAACCCACGCCTCGACCAGTCAGTCCAGCTCGCCGTGTACCCGTGGACGCCATCCCCACAGCCAGGCAAGTAAACACAGCACGCCTACATCCTGCAGTCTCTGAGTCACACTGCAACACAGCACTGAGTCACACCGCCCCGCCATGATGTGGGCTACTGTAATGTTTATTGATTGTAGCCTAGTCTGGAGCCAATCGACACAAAACATGGGCAGAGGGGTGGAGCCAGCGCATTAGCCTACCTTTCAAAACCAGCTGCGTTTGAACATTGTTTCATCGGGAGCGTATAGGAAGGACTAAATGAAAAACGAATTTAGGTGATACACTTTGCCGTTTGTGTAATAAAAACCTCAGTGAAGTGAGAGTTAACGTGGAATGAAGTCCAAGTAAATCGCACCTTGTGTGCCAGATACAGTATGCTACCGACTAGCATGCCGGACTCGTTAGCAATAGTTGAAAACTGGAAATCTGTGGTCAGTGACCAATCAGAGGCTAAGTCTAGCCCACTATCTGCACGAGCCAATCAGCATTCGATACAAAATCTGATAGGATTCTCATTGGTGTCCACGAATATCATAGCTTGCTCCCAGAAGTTCTTGGAAGTTCTTGCTGTAGCGCGAGCTTCTGGGTACTCAGAATAATAGTGGCCTAACAGACACTAGCAACCAGAATAGCTCTAGGATTCAATTTTTTTGGCAGGCAGACATACTGTACATTTTAAAGACTAAAAAAAATAACAATTTACAGTGAAATTAAAGTTACACATGAGGCAGACACAATCAGCTGGGTGTCACATGTCCCCTCCAGCTGACTCAGGCCTAGCCCTCCTCCCAGCCAGGTCTAACCAGGCGTGGCTGTTCTCATCTCTCGGCCGATCAGCAGGGGTGAACGGACGACCAGAAACAAGATGGGGTCAGTTGAGCTCCATTAAGCCTCCCTGTCAGGCCTCAGAACCTTATAAACAGGATACAGCGCCGTCCCCTGAATACCAAAGACCAATCACCCAAGCCTCCAGAAATGACTACACCGTCACAGTTCACATTAACCTGGCAGCTTTGTTTCATGGTTGGACCTCACTTTGTCTGACCCATATCCATCCGCTGAACTTCTAATTCAGATTTACAAGTATGGGTGCATTCTCTCACAAAAAAGTTCATGGAGATTAATAATGCAACAAAACGTTCTTTGCTCAAAAATGTCTCAAGCGATTGAGTGAGCAGTGCTCTTGATAATGACAGACTTATAAAAATCCTATTTGTTTCAAGGACTCTGCCTGTGGTTCGAATTCCTTCCCAACATCCAACAAGCACTGAAAGGTGAGTCAAACCTTTAATTCTACGTCAACAAGGGTGTCCATGTGGTCATTCTGTGTTCCGAAGACGGATTTGAGATGATAACCACCACACTTGCTCTCGGTATGTTCCCTGTCCAGACCAAGAGCGGCTCCTCCTGACCCAGAATGGGTGTACCCCTGCCCATACTGCCCCCTGCAGGGTCTGACTGACATGGCACTAGTCCATCACTGTGTGAGCAGCCACAGTGAAGAGAGCTATCCCGCGGTGAGCCCTAAACACTAACATTTTTGACAACGACAACAACAATAGTCCAAAATCCTTCTCCACCTTGCCTCCTGGTTCACAGACGGTAGCTATAGAAGATTTGATGTCGGATGACAACAGTAGTTTGATGTTTTGCCTTATAACTATGTAACTTGTGACTGTGAATGTATGTATGTGTGTTTTTTTTTGTACTTGTAATTTATGCTCTTGTAATTTGTAATGTTGATGCATTTGTACTCTGGTCCCCCTCGAAAAAGAGATGCTTCATCTCAAGGGGGTTTTCCTTCAGTAAAGTTACCAACAACTATATACCCTCATCCCTTCCCAACTAGGTGTGTCCTATCTGTGTGACCACACCCTGGGGCGATGCTAGCTACCGCAGCCGCAACCTGATTGGCCACCTGTTCACCAGGCACAGGTTCAGCTACCACGCGTACATGGTGAGTCTCGGGCTGCGTTCCGAATCGCATACTACCCTACTATATAGTATGCCAAAACAGGATGTAGTATGTCCGAATACATAGTATGCCACATGCAGTATGGCAAAAATACCAGGATGTCCTACTACATCCGGTCGTATTTTGCAGTATGCAAGCCAGCAGGCTTTTCTGGCTATTCTGACCCACAATCCTGTGCGCAGCGGAAATGTGCGTCACATGTGCGAGTCGTGACCATGGTCGTGACAGCTGTAGACGAATGTCGCGTTATTGACAACGACGGATGTGGGCAAATTTCAAGGCGCAATGTTATGACAAGGTAGTATGTCCCAATTGGATGCCTACTGCTTGTAAAGTACGTACTTTCTAAGGGCAGCTGTAGTAGGTACTGGTAGTAAGAAGTAGAAGTATGCGATTCGGAACGCAGCCTCTGTCTTCTCCAGCAAGACCAAACAGGAGACTTACAGCCCCCCTGGTCACGAAACCAATTCATACTGTACACGCGCACATGAATGTGGGCGCAAAAACCAATCACTGTTCACACACTGTTGGACACCAGACCAATTCACACACCAGAGAGCCTGTGCATCACTGTGGGTTGACAGCTAAGTGCTGTGTACTGCTGCTTACTGTTTACCTACAGTATAGATTGTCAATACCATCTTTTGTCACCGCTTGTTATCCTGTTCTCTCCTAGAATGTGCTCGAGGAAGAGGAGGCCCAGTTCTGCCTCGCCATTCAGCGGTCACTGCAGTAGCGCGGAGGAGGGGCGGCGAGCTCCGCGTTACGCTCGGCACAATAGACTGCCGGGGGTCTCGTCCTTCAAGACGGTCAACATTCTTTCGTCTCCCTATAGCTCCCTATAGCTCTGTAAAAACCACACCACTCCGCTCTGTCGGAAAACGCACCCGTTGGCCTCGCTGTGCTCCAGCACCTCTCCCTGTAATCAAGGATTTTCAAGACATGCGGAATCAATTCATTTTTTATTTTTTTTATGATCAAAGGCATTTGAGCACTGGGGATTAATGGTGTATCCAGATGGATGGTGGAGGAGTAGATAGCCATCTTTGATTTTAATAATCCCAAGACATTTCCCCACAGTCTCTAACCAATCTCATTTGATTGTGGTAATGTACCTGACAAGGGTACATATCATTCTCCCTCCGTAGAGGGAGGCAGGCGGCACGTCGTTTCCCATGAACAATATTGAGGGGTAGAAATGAGAATAGAATTGAGCAGGGGGCCATTTCAATCAGTCGTCATGTCATTTCTGTGATCCAGAAAGCGCACCAGTTAATTAACGATGACCATTGTATGTGTGGACGTTTGATTGGCCTCACTTTTCTCCTGTGCAGGCGTTCAGAGCTGACGGTGAATCGAGTGTTAAGGTTTGGGGGGGGGGAGCTGACGGTGAATCGAGTGTTAAGGTTTGGGGGGGGGGAGCAGTGAATCGAGTGTTAAGGTTTGGGAGGGGGGGGAGCATACACGTGACTGTGAAGAGGTTGAGTCAGTGTGCATAATAAGACGGTAACCATGGCAATGCCCATATTACTGTATAAGTCGTTAATTTCATACTGTTCAATTTCATGCAAGAGTTTGTGAATGTCTTGCAAAAAGAGTTTGAGAAGTTGTCATTTTGCATCATGTTTATTAAACCTATTTTTCAACAACTTATTTACAGTATCCACGTGTGTGTGTGTGTGTGTGTGTGTTTATGTTTATGTGTACAGTATGTGTTTCCTCTGTATACAGATGGTAGTGTTGATAACCAACCAAACTCAAGGGGCCTGAAGTTGATTTCGGACCGAGATCCTTTACAACTCTTGTCAATCATTGATTTGAGCTCACATGTACCTTAATCTACTCTATAGCCCTAAACCTTCCAGCCTTTTCGGCTTTACAAGTCTCCTTTGAAGGTGAAGTTCATTCTGACTGCTCACCTCTGAGGGACACTATGAGAGGAAGACCTGCACATACATTAGTCCTTCTAATTTCATTTATTTCTTGTGGCTACATCTTATGTCTGGTAAGGTATTGCTATAGTACTGTAACTACTGATTTTCATGTATGGACGGTTGAATAGAGATATTTGCGCTCTCAAAATCATCATTGTATGTCTCAATGAAACATGGTTTTAGTGATTATGAAATACTATATAGCGTGTTTTCATGTCAATGTCAATGACATTTGATTTCTATAGTCCCATTCATGCAAATAAATGTAGCAGTTATTTACATAAAAAATATGGATAAAAACATAAATCATGTTTCATAACATAAATCAACACAATGAGAGCAGATTTAAAAGAAACAATAAAATGTAAAATAATTAAAGACTTTAAAGATAGAGAATATAAATTAAGAACAGTTTAAGATATTACCACAAGTAAAGATATGCATATAAAGCAATATTAAAAAGGTATGTTTTTATGTTTTAAGATCTCACTTCAAAGATACCACAGTCTCATTCATACCAATGTTATTTTACAAGATCAATAAATCAAAGTTGTATCATCTCTTTCAACTGCTACTTATTTTCTGTCAATGATCCTCTCTTGCTCAGCCTTCACCCAGAGCCTTAGGTAAGCCATGTCTTATCTTTAATTGCTTAATTAGGTTGAACTTGAAGAGAGTGTGAATGTAGGCTGTCTGAACATGCATGGCGGGTAGCGCATCCACAGACTGACACACTTCCACTGTCGCTCTGCAGAGGACGATGTGGACGGGGGACAGGATCTGGACATATTTGACATCAATGAAGGTTTGTCAAAGCGGCACACGCTCAGTTGTCTGCAGCCTTTTATGATTTTCAGCGAGAGCCTTGTACTGAAGTGCTGTGTTCTTGGCCTCCACAGCGGCTGGCCTAGACCTAGTTGAGGGGGATATTGTGCTTGAGGAGGTAGGTGGCTCTATCACATGTTCTTAGCCAATAGACAAACATTTTCCAGGAGCTTGCTCGATCGCTTTGTTGAGAAGAGTACAGGGAATAATCTTTACAGCTCACTTTTCTGGCGCATTGTGTGGCCTCTGTGTATGAAATGCGCTATACAAATAAAGTTTGATTAGATTTGATCCCCGGGCCACTCACTACTATAGTGGGAAGGAACACGATTCCACATGGGGTGTATTACTCTACGTTATAGTTCATTAGTGGAAGCATGTCTGGTTACATGTACCAGATATATCGTAGTGTCCTCGAATAAGTACCACTGATCATCAACGATCTGTCTGGTTATAGCAGCGGTCAGTACAACTCCTGGGTCATTCTCTCTCTCTTTTTTTCTAACGCCCTTTGCTGTCATCGATGGTCTCAACAGAGACAGGGCCGCAACTCCATCATAGGAGACGAGTACAGATGGCCAAGGACAGTCCCCTACTACATGGAGGATGACCTGGGTAAGACCACACCACACCGAGGGTCCCTGGGGGTTGGGGGGGGGGGTCGGGGGGGGGTGACACGCAGAGGCATCACTGGGAGGAATTTTGGGCCCTATGAAAAGGTATTCCACCGGGCCCCTTAAAACATGTTCAGTACAGTGATCAGTGGTGGCTGGTTTTCTAGGCCCCATGCAAGATGGAGGGCGTGGCGGGGGGGGGGCCCTGCCTCATCCCCCCGTCCTCTCCTTAACGGCACCCATAGTGATGGAATCAGAACCCCATTTTATTTTGCCAGGTAGGTTTTCACCCATACTGGGATGTTCTGGCCCATTGGTGTATGACATGGGTAGACAACATCAGACAGGGTGACAGAGACCAGACGGGCCAGTGGAAATGTGATGAGACAGCGCAAAACATATGGGACATGCGTCCCGTGTGTAATCTCACCTTCCCATCTGACCTGAGAAACGTTCCAAAGGTTAGCCGTTAGAGAAGAGGGGCAGTAGCCTACCTGTGTTTGCGCAACACCGGGTTATGGCAGGATGTACGGTTGGCACCAATACCGCGCTTTTAGATTTTACTGTGTTATGTGTTAAGGACTACAGATGGAATGTAGCTTTTAGCTAAATCTGGGGCGGCCATTTTTTTGTTTCTTGCAAACATTTAATGTATGTGCACGCTGTCCTATTAAATAAACTTAAACTTAATAGTTGGAGAGAGAGTCCAGTTTTCCTCATAGTATGACTTCTTTTTCTTTCTGATCTGTGCAGAGATCAATGCGAAAGGAGTGATTCTGAAGGCTTTTGAACAGTACCGGCTGAAAACCTGCATCAACTTCAAGCCATGGGAGGGAGAACAGAACTACATTTCCATTTTTAAAGGGGCCGGGTAAGGACAGATGAGGACAAACGAGATGTTTCTGGTGCTGTTTGTCTGATTCACGCAGCTACGCCATCTGTTCTCAGTGTGTAACCAAACACACACAACGTAATGATTTTCCCATCCTCAAGTGATTCCCTGAGAGAAAAACAGCCCGCTGTGTAGAACATGGATTCTGTTTGATGTCCGCAGAGGTTCTGCACGGTTCTGCTCGCTCTCCGGGGAGGTTGTAGCTCAGTTGGTAGAGCGGGTCGTTCAGTGATTGAAGGGTCAGTGGTTCGAATCCCAGCTCCGACTGTCCACATGTCGAGTTGTCCTTGAGCAAGACGCCTAACCCCAAATTGCTCCTAATGAGCAGGCAAGCACCTTGCATGGCAGCTACCGCCATTGGTGTGTGACTGTGTGTGTGAATGGGTGAATGAGAGGCCATTGTAAAGCGCTTTGAGTGCCGCTAAGGTGGAAAAGTGCTATATAAGTGCAGTCCGTTTACCAATTTACCATCTCCTCAGATGTTTCTCCTCGGTGGGGAACCGGCGCGTGGGGAAGCAGAGGCTGTCCATCGGCGCCAACTGCGACCGCATCGCCACCATCGAGCACGAGTTCCTCCACGCCCTGGGGTTCTGGCACGAGCAGTCGCGCTCCGACCGCGACGACTACGTCACCATCATGTGGGACCGCATCACGGCAGGTACTGTAGCTGGCGCGCCTCTCTCGCCTCCCTCTCTCTCTCTCTCTCTCTCTCTTTCTCTCTCTCTCTCTTTCTATCTCTCTCGCCCCCCCCACTCTCTCTCTCTCTCTCTCTCTATCTCTCTCTCTCTTCACCACCTCTCTCTCTCTCTCTCTCTCTCTCTCTCTCTCTCCCTCTTTCTATCTCTCTCGCCCCCCCGTCTATCTCTCTATCTCTCTCTCTTCACCACCTCTCTCTCTCTATCTCTCTCTCTTTCTCTCTCTCTCTTGCCCCCCCCCCCCCCTCTCTCTCTCTCTATCGCTCTCTCTCTTCATCACCTCTCTCTCTCTATCTCTCTCTATATCTCTCTCTCTATCTCTCTCTCTATCTCTCTCTATATCTCTCTATATCTCTCTATATCTCTCTCTATCTCTATCTCTCTCTCTCTCTCTCTCTCTCTCTCTTGTTCTGCTACAGTACTACTCAGAGGCTCCACCTGGGTCGTGGCTAGAAGGGGTGGAGCTACAGCCGGTGTAGAAGGACGGTAAATGGTGAATGGACGGCACTTATATACTGTAGCGCTTTTATCCAAAGCGCTTTAGAAAGGCCTCTGATTCACCCATTCACAAAATTCACCCATTCACACACACACCAATGAGCTTTATTCTCCTATTCTATCCTCTCATTCACCCATTCACACACACACCAATGGCGGCAGCTGCCGTGCAAGGTGCTAGTCTGAGCAATTTGGGGTTCAGTGTCTTGCCCAAGGACCCTTCGACATGTTGATAGGAGGAGCCGGGATTCGAACCGACGACTTTACGGTCATTGGACGACCTGCTCTACCTCCTGAGCTATAGCCACCCCAAACTGTAGCACCCCCCCCTCCCCTCCCCTACTAAATGCTAGTTCCCATAAATGCAGAGGCCATTTAGCGTTACGGTTAGGGTTAAGGTTAGCTTTAAGGTTAGCTTTAGGGTCACGGATATAGGTAAGGGTTGGGTTAAGGTTAGAGTTAGGGTTAAGGGTTGGAGTTAGGGTTTGACTGATCTCTGCATTTATGGGAACTAACCTTCTACACAGGCCGTAGCTGTACCCCATCTAGCCACAATCCTCCACCTGCTACACCACCTGGCACCTGGCCTCAGCTAATGAGTTAGCACGCAAACTCAAACAGTATCATCCATCTTCATTAATTGCAGTAGTTCTCGCAGTATCAGCAGTGTTATAACCACAGCCATGCCTGTTTTTGTAGCTAGTGAACCCAGAGTACAAAGGAAATCCCCCAAGTTCCCATAAGCAAGCACATCTCGGTTCAACTTTATTCAGCTCATACACTCACATTCATTCTAATGAAATAGGTGTCGAAGGTCTAATACGTTTCTCTTCTCATAGCCCAACGAGTGCATTTCTTCATACGAACATACGATCAAATCATCCAGAGAAACAACCCACTGTAACGCCATCCCACAAACACATTATAGTTCAATTTGTCAAAAGTGACAACCAGGTAATGGGTTTCTTTCGCCTCAACGCGACGACTCGAGTGTTCGCTTACTGGATGTTACGCGTCGTCCGGCGCCCCGCGTGTCAGAGGCGACGTGTCAGAGGCGGCGTGACGAGTGATGTGTTGCACTGCGTCTCGTCACGCCAGCAGGCGAGGGACACCGAAACAGCATCAGCAACGCTAGAATACAGAGTCACTTATCGCGCCAGTCGTTCCTCTTCCTCAGAGATGATTAAAGGGCAAAGGTCAGCAACGTGGCTGGTGTGATGCTAGGCCCCGTCAGCGTGAATACTCTACATATCCGTCATCACGGACGTGCCGTGTTACCCTGGCAGGGTCGGAGGTCAACTATCAAGGCCTAGATAGATAGATTGAACTAGATATGGTGCTCGGGGAGCACAGACCTCCGCCCATGAATGCATTCCGTGGCTCTGTGCGTGCGAGCAGGACATGTTTGGTATTGCTGCATCCTTTAGGTCAAGAGCTCTATGCCAGTCCAAAACCCCATGTCTCTGTGACCTTCCCACGTCGAGATATGACCTTTTCAACTCCTCCCCCCTCCCCCCCATTGACAATGAATAGGGGGAATTTTTCACTCCTAAGACAAAGTCTAAAAAATGAATGGATGCGAATGGCCAGCCATGATTGGGCGGGTTGTGGCGATTCAGATCCGGTCCAAAATGTACTGGGTTCTAAGTTGGACCGTGTTACCCGCTTCCACCGAGTTTCATGAAAATCGGTCCAGTAGTTTTTGCGTAATCCTGCTAAAAAGAACCAACGAACGAACGAAGGAACACACGCCACAGAAAACATAACCTCTCGCCCTGCGCTTTCTCTGGGGCGGAGGTAACCGACACAACGGGTAATAAGAATGGAATTGCTGCTGCTCATAATGATAATGCCCGAGATCAACCTAAGACAAAAGCTCGGTCACTCGATCCCAACAGGCAGGGAGCACAACTTCAACACGTACAACGACACCACCTCCAGCTCCCTGGGCGTGCCCTACGACTACGGCTCCATGATGCACTACAGCAAGAACGCCTTCCGCAACGGGAGCGAGCCCACCATCGTCACCAAGATCCCCGCCTTCAGCGAGGTCATCGGCCAGCGCATGGAGTTCAGCGACAACGACCTGCTCAAGCTCCGACGCCTCTACAACTGCAGTAAGAGTCCGTCTGTCCCCTGAAATCCCTTTAACTAGCTGCTGTACACTGAAGTCCTTCAAGCCCCCGTTAGATTAGCCTGACACTACAGACTGAGCCGCCATTTTGTTTTACTTCTTTATTCGGTCTGAACGGGGCCCCGTTGCAGCCGTTTTCACGAGATGGGCTTTGCCGAAGGAGTCCTCGGCGATTAGTGCATCCCCCTTACCAATCACCAATCACATTTAATTCCGTCATCTCCTTCAAAGGATGCTAATTGGCCTGGTTGGAATTCCATCCGAGAAATCACTCTGGATGAGAGCTTTTCCAGACCCTGAATCGCATTTTGAAAATTCAGAGCCAGCTTGAGCCAGTCTACCAGTAGAGGCCCACAATGTGTCTTCATTAAGAAGCTTAGTTCATGACTAACAGTCACTTAATTAATCACAGATGTATTTGAACAGGAGACAAAACGATATTCATTTTCAACTGAAAAATACAAAATCAAAAAATGTTTTCCAGGGCCGTGAACAATGTGGTCTTACCTGTATAACTATAAGGTTGATTAACTCAGCCTTGAAGGTCATTAATTATGCTTACATGATGATAGATGTACGATAGATAACTAACTTTATATCAGGTCAAAGTTTTAACTGCTGTTTATCTGATGGTTTGTATTTGTGTGTGTGTGTGTGTGTGTGTTGTGTGTGTGTGCGTATCGGTGTGTGTGTGTGTGCGTGTGTGTGTGTGCGTATCGGTGTGTGTGTGTGTGTGCGTGTGTGTGTGCGTGTGTGTGCGTGTGTGTGTGTGTGTATACGTGTGTGCGTGTGTGTGTGTGTGTGTGTGTGTGTATACGTGCGTGTGTGTGTGTGAGCGTGCGTGCGTGTGTGTGTGTGCGTGCGTGTGTGTGTGTGTGTGTGTATATACGTGCGTGTGTGTGTGTGTGTGTGTATACGTGTGTGTGTGTGTATGTGTACACGTGCGTGTGTGCGCCCCGGAACCAGCCAGCTCCTCCACCTTCCTGGACTCGTGTGACTTTGAGAGGGAGAACATCTGTGGGATGATCCAGGGTCCGGGGGACCAGGCGGACTGGACCAGGGTGACCCAAGCAGCGGGCGGACCCGCCACCGACTACTCCAACCTGGGACGCTGCTCCGGTGAGCCCCTCCCCCCTCCTGGAACACGCCCCTGTGCCCTCAGACACGCCACGCCCCACCTCCGCTGTGACCCCTAGGCAGCTGTGGTAGTAGATCCATATCGACAGGCTTTATCATCCAGTCAAAAGGTGCTTTGGGATTATGACACATGCTGTTGTGACACATGCTGTTACACGGCATGGCTCCGTTGCGTCCGTCAGCGTCAACCGCCTAGCGTCCGTCAAGTAATCAAGAGATGAACCTCGGCGATTGTCTAACGTCGGACGCAGGCGTCGAACGCGATGCCACGGCCGCAGTGGATCATTAATTACGATGGATTCATTTCCGTAGCGTCTGATGCTTGATGGTCGACACTGACGGACGCAACGGAGCCAAGGGGCTAGACATCCAGCATCCAGCATGGGACACATGCTGCTATACGCATCCAGTTTAAAACTCCGGTGCTAGCCTACAGGGCAGTGAACAGCTCCAGGCCGCCATGGTCAAGCCCTACACCCCCTCCCGACCACTACGAGGCCCCTGCGGTCGATCGACACGGTCACGGCTCTTCTCTGTCCTGGCCCCGCAGTGGTGGAACAAACTGCCCACTGACGTCAGGACAGCAGAGTCGCTGTCCATCTTTCGCCGCAGGCTCAAAACTCATCTCTTCAAGAAGTACTACCAGGATCCTCCCTCTTAAGCACCTATTGTATTTATATTTTGCTACTCTTGCACCTTGGCCCTTGCTGTTGGCTGCTCATTAGATCCTTATACTGCAATAGAGGTACATGTACTGTATGGATGATGGGTGATACCCTTGGTACTTCATATCCGAGCACTTTGAAGATCTTACCTCATACGCACGGCTTCAGTTTGTTGGTTTTAGTTCGGCGTTTAACACGATACAGACGCTGGTACTTGAGAAATTAAATGATTTGAATGTCCACCCTCTTATCACCAGATGGTACCACTCGTTTCTAACCAATAGAAAACAATGTGTCAGTGTTAATTGTACCCTCTCAGAATCTAGAACATTTAGCACAGGTGCATCCCAAGGTTGTGTTAACTGACCTGTCATTTTTACCTTATAATAAGTGTAGAAGCCACAGTGCTAACAATCGCGTCATCAAATTCTCAGATGACGCCGCTATCGTAGCTTTAATGAAAAAGGACAGCAATCTATCTGACTGATATTCAGAGATAGAGAAGCTTGTAAAATGTGCGACGACAAGCACCTTGTTCTGAATGTTAAAAAGACGAGGTAGATGGTGTCTGATGCTAGGGGAGTGGGTGACCACAGGTCTGTGTAGCAGACTACAACAGTGATTACACTTTTTGCGTCAATTTAGAGTCCATGGTGTTTAGATTATATGTCTTTATTGTCCACAAGGGAAATTAATTTTACTTCAGTCCGACAAATAAACTTTTGTTGTCCAGAAGTGTATGTTAGTGTTTTATCAGGCAATGGTAAAGAGCCTTATCAGATATGGCATCACAGCTTGGTCTGGTAATCTTCCAGAGCAACTGAAGTCCAATGTAGTCCGACTGATGCAGACTGCATGGAAGACTATAAGAGTGAAGGGGCCTCCATCCCATGATTTTGATCTTGCCGTTAGCACTAGATTACGCTTGTAGTCACTTTGGTAGAAAGGAGATGCACTTGTGAGTTCTGGCGAGTAGTAATACACTGACTTCCTAGGTTTAATGTAATTACTGTAAGTCAGTTTGGATAAAAGCGTGCTAAATGAATGTAATTTAATGAAAAATGCTGAGGGGCGAGTAATGTTAGATTAGATAGAAGCCTTTATTTAGACAGGGAAGATTGAGACCATGTGCCCTGCTTACAAACAACTTATACATAATTATATAATAATAATATATAACAATAACAACAGTGACAGCGTGCAGACAACGCACACATGTATAAACTACGTATACAGTAATACAGTAACAGAGTACGAAAGATAAAGTAATGACAACAGACAGGGGTACAGAGTAGAATAATTATTAAAGTACAGGAAGGAAATGACTAGTTCTTTAAGTTTATTGTTGTTTGTTTATTTTTGTGTGTATTATTGTGTACGTTAACCGCCGCCCACAGACGCCGGCTACTTCATGCACTTCAGCACGGGCGCGGCCGGCCCCGGAGCCCGGGCCCTGCTGGAGAGCAGGTTTCTCTATCCCGTCAGGGGCTTCCAGTGCCTGCAGTTCTTCTACTACAACAGCGGGGGCGCCAACGACACGCTGAGGATCTGGGTCCGGGAGTACGACGCAGCCAGTCCCAACGGGACCCTGCATCTCATCCAGACCATAGATGGTAACAGCGCCGATTGATTGATTGATTGATTGATTGGTTGATTGATTGATTGATTGATTGATTGATTGATTGATTGATTTTAATATTGCAGAAATTATAATCCAAGGGATAACATGTAAAAGTGTAAACACTTGTTTCCAACATGGTCCCTGATGTCTTAAAAACAGGACAGACAGTAACACTTAACATCCATAAAATCCTCTAAAACAATAGTCAACACAAACGACCATAATATATAAAAAACAACAGTCATGAACTCCAATCCCTGTTTAACACTCCCTGTTTTGTAAGTACAGTCAGGTAGCCAATGCCTACCTTTACCTATCTACCTTACTAATGTCACTGCTCTTAGCCATCAATACAGCCCTTTGAAATACCCTCCTACTAACCAGGACGTCAGGATATGAAAAGAGTGATTTTTCTGTATGTCATACTACTAACGTGACTGTTGCAAGGATGAGCAACATGTCGTTCTGGTCCCCTAATCCTGCCCCTGTTTGTGGTTCACTTCCCATCAACAAACAGCGGCGTTGAGGACCATTCGACATTTTAAAGTCGCACTGAAATGAAAAAAGCATTCTGTCCCATTTTGGTTCACATAATTGGTCATAGTGTTCACCTATTCAACGATGTATGCCAAAAAAATTACAAAATTCTTTAATCTTATATCAAAGTATATAATTTCTTACTTCCTGGAAAACGGTAGGTCACGTGCAGTGACGACAACAGGTACCTTAGATTTTAGGCCAATAATCTCCCGACATCCACCCGTCAATCAACACTATCATTCTATCGAATCCGTCTAAAGTTGTTAAAACCCGTCCACTTTTCAATGTTCCAATCAAATTCCTCTAAACATTATGTCCCACCCTCATAGCTTGTTTGCGTCGGAAATACGTCAAACTACGGAAGTTAGATGATCTCAAACGTCTGTTTCAGTGCGACTTTAAACTCGACCAGACCCGGATCATCTCACATCCTGGCCTGTCTTAACGCCTTCACCCCCCCTCTCTCTCACCCCACCCACCCAGGCCCACCACAAGACCTGTGGCAGCTGCACCACGTCACCCTGAACGTGACCAAGAAGTTCCGGGTGGTGTTCGAGGGGATCAAGGGGCCCGGAGACGAGCCGGCGGCAGGCGGCCTCTCCCTGGACGACGTCAACCTCTCGGAGACCACCTGCCCCGAGCACGTGTGGCGCGTCAAGAACTTCAGCCACGTGATGGAGACCGCGCCGCCCGACACGGCCATCTACAGCCCGCCGTTCACCTCCAGGGAGGGCTACACCTTCCAGATGGGGCTGTACCCCAGCGGGAAGGGCGCCTACCGGGGGGAGCTCTCCGCCTACGCGCACCTGGTGGCCCGGCCCGACGACAACGCCACCGGCCTGGCGTGGCCGTGTCCGTGGAAGCAGATGACCATGATGCTGATGGACCAGAACCCCCACATACAGCGGCGCATGAACAACCAGCGCAGCGTCACCACCGACCCGCTGAAGAAGGTCGAAGGTCAGCAGGAAGTCCATCCTCATACACTGTTTCTATCTGATCCTAATTCACAGACTCCATCCATATTGTTTTCGTTAAGAGACCTTCAATCGATTGACCAAATCAATTGAGGTTGACATTAATTAAAGCTGCAATTATTGATTTTATTCACATTGACAAAGGTAATTAAAACCACCTGATATCAGATTGTTTCATTGAGCCATAGCGTCCTAATAGCATCCTACTTCACTGACTCACCTCTACCGGTCGCCACATCTGTTATTATTACAGCATTTCTGCCTGTATGCCTTTGCTCCGCCCCCCCAGTGCTCTGGGCATTCCTTATAGCCATTCGTTTGGAAACAAGTTTGCGTGAGTCCCTTACTGCCATCTAGTGGTAAAATAAAATAACATCAACGACTGCAGCTTTAAATGTTGTTAACTGAATTACGCTGAGCCATGAATATGTTCTACTTATATCAGACAAATACTTCGCACGAAGAACAATGTGTATCTGCCCCCTCCGCCCCCCCCCCCCACCCCCACCCCCACCCCCCCACCACCACCTCTTCAGGGTCCGACTTGTTTTTCTGGGACGACCCTCGTAAGGTGGGCGTTCAGGTGACGGAGAGCAACAGGACAGTGTACCACCGCGGGCCGGGACAAGGGACGCCGGTGTACCTGACCCACAGCAGAGCCAGGAGCAGGGACTTCCTGAAGGGAGGAGACGCCATCTTCCTGCTCACCATGGAGGGTAACGCCGCGCTCTACCGCTTTAAACTCTCCGCGCTCTACCCCTTTAACTCTCCGCATTCTCAATCTACTGTATAAATTAATCTACGTATAGAAATTAATCTATTCATTCACCTTGTACACCATGGCCCTGGTTATCCTATTAATTCACCTCGTACACCATGGCCCTGGTTATCCTATTCATTCACCTCGTACACCATGGCCCTGGTTATCCTATTCATTCAGCTGATTTGGATGGCGTTCTGCTCTGGGTCCATCTACTGTATCAGAATCAGAATATGTTTATTGCCATTGTACTTTTACATACATTGGATTTTATTTCCGACACTGTGGTGCTCACAACAAAACAACAATGGACAAGTGCAGGGCAGGACAGGACAGGACAGGACAGGACAGGACAGGATAGGACAGGACAGGTCAGGACAGGGCAGTGCAGGACAGGACAGGACGGTGCAGGACAGGACAGGACAGGACAGGGCAGGTCAGGACAGTGCAGGACAGGACAGGACGGTGCAGGACAGGACAGGACAGGACAGGACAGGACGGTGCAGGACAGGACAGGACAGGTCAGGACAGGACAGGACAGGACAAGACAGGACAGGACAGGACAGGACAGGACAGGACAGGACAGGACGGTGCAGGACAGGACAGGACAGGTCAGGACAGGACAGGACAGGACAAGACAGGACAGGACAGGACAGGACAGGACAGGACAGGACAGGACAGGACAGGACAGGGCTTGTAGTGCAGTGATACAAACATAGTGCAAAGAGTAGTAGTCTAATTGGACGACAAAGAGTCAGTGCAAAGACAGTTCAGCGCAAAAGCAGCAGGGGGCGAGGGAGAGAGTCAGAGGGGAGCCATGTTTATAAGGCTGGTGGCCACGGGGACAAAACTGTTCCAGTGTCGAACAGTTTAAGTCTTTAACGACTGCAGCCTCCTGCCAGAGGGGGGTGGTGTGAAGAGGCCATAGCCCGGGTTGGAGGGGTCGGCCAGGATCTTTCTGGCCCATTTCAGCGCCCTGGAGTGATTAACGACATTGTTTTCAAGACAGTAATATTAGCCTTAGTAATATTAGTAGTTATTATTAGTAATATATAAGCCCATCTCATTGATCTGCCATTTGTTTCCATGTTAATCAGTTACACCATATTAGCATAGCATTAGCAACTCATTAACATATCATTAGCACCCATTAGCACACCATTAGCATTGCATTAGCATCTCACTAGCATCTCATTAGCATCTCATTAGCTGCCCCCGCCCCCCATCTCTCCGTCCGTGTCCAGACGTGTCCCACCTCCTGGCAACTCAGCCGCCTGTCACCACGGCGACGCCAAACACCACCACGGGGCTGCCTGTCACCACGGCGGCGCCACACACCACCACGGGGTCGCCTGTCACCACGGCGACGCCACCCACCACCCACACCACCACACCTGTCGTCACGACTGCACCCAACAACCCCTGCACCGGCGTGGAGTGCCAAAACGAGGGCGTCTGCGTGGTGGATTCTGGGAAGGCAGCGTGCAGGTACAGTAGATACGTTGGCCTGGCAACGCCTACGGGGCCTTCACATTCCACAGGCAGTCTTCATCCTCCTACTCACACACACGCTCACACTCACACACGCTCACACACACACACAGGCTCGCACACATGCACATGCACACACGCACTCAAGCAAGTACGCACAATACGCAAGTATTTTCAAGAACAACAGTGGCAGTATTTTAAATTGTAGTTGTAGTAACTGTGTGCGCAGGTTTGGAGGTCCAGATGTCCCTGGTCCGAGACCAGCTAACAAGACAACTACCAAACCTTAAGCTTACCTACCTAACCCAGTTGAGAGGCTGACGTCACGTATGTAGCTAACTTGGATGACGGGGTGACAATGTCACGTTTGTAGACATGTAGCTAACTTGGATGACGGGGTCATGGGGTCATGTTTGTAGACATGTAGCTAACTTGGATGACGGGGTCATGGGGTCATGTTTGTAGACCTGTAGCTAACTTGGATGACGGGGTCATGGGGTCATGTTTGTAGACCTGTAGCTAACTTGGATGACGTGGTGACAGGGTCACGTTTGTAGACATGTAGCTGCCATAGCGACGTTCGTCACGTTTGTCTGCTTGGTTAGCTTTGACGTGGCACTTTTCCAACGCCATACTTTTCCAACGCCATACACGCTCTCACACACACACACACGCTCGCACCCACACACACACGCTCGCACACACACACGCTCGCACACATACACACACACACACACGTTCACACGCACACACACAGTGTGACCACTGCTCTGTGTCTAAGACGTCCCTGTCTGATTTTGCGCCCAGCTGTGCAGTGTGATAAATCTCTCAGTGGGAATCTAGTCTTTCCCTCTCTGTAAACATGTGATGGGGTTAGAATAACAATGACACCCCCCCCCCCCTTCTCTCTCCCCTCCCGCCCCCCCCCCCCTCCCCTCCCCTCTCCCCCTCCCTCTTCCCCTCTCTCTCCCTCTCTTCCCCCCTCTCTCTCCCCTCACCCCCTCCCTCTTCCCCTCCTCCCCCTCCCTCCCTCTCTCCCCTCCCCTCTCCCCCTCCCTCTTCCCCTCTCTCCCCCCCCCTCTCTCCCCTCCCCCCCTCCCTCCCTTTCTCTCTCCCCCTCTCCTGTCCCCCTCTCTCTCCCCTCCCCTCCCCTCCCTCTTTCCCTCTCTCCCCCCCCCTCTCCCCTCCCCTCTCCCTCCCTCCCTCTCTCTCTCCCCCTCTCTCTCCTGTCCCCCTCTCTCTCCCCTCCCCTCTCCCTCTCCCTCTCTCTCCCCTCTCCCTCCCCCTCCTCAGGTGTCTTGTGGGGGATGACTGGTGGTACTTGGGGGACAGGTGTCAGCACAGGGGCTCGTCCGGGGACGCCCAGACCACGGCTCTGGCCGCCTCCCTGTCCGTGCTGGCCGGCATGCTGGTGGTCACCGCGGTCAGCGTGGTCTGCGTGAAGAGGAAGTACCAGAAGCTCCGCGGAGACGGCGGCATCGTCATGGCCAACATTGCATCCCTTTGATTTGATTATTTTTTATTCTTTAACTTTAAAGCATTGAATAGTTTGATTTTATTCTTTTATTCTTTAATATAAATGATCAAATACAGTTTGATTTTAATCTTTTATTATTGAATTTAAATGTATTTTTATGGATTATTTTTTTCAATCCTGTTTTATTGTATCTGAAAACGTCTTCAAACTTGTTTTAATGTGATGCACGTTGAGTTTCCCTGGTGTGTGAAATGTAAATAAATCTGCCGTACTGTAGGAGGAGAATAGAAGAGAATAGAAGAGGAGAATAGAACATTTCTATTCTATTGACGGGACACAATGGATCTGCTCTGTAAAGCAGCTGCTGAGTAGACAGAGAAAAGGCTGAGAGACAATTTGAAGTGTAAAGGGATGTGTGTGTGTTTCTCAAGTGCTGAAATGTAATCACACTCTCATCACCAGTTGTTCTGGAAGGAAGGTCCCAGACTGAAGGGCTAATACAGACTAAACAAGATCGCCCCCTTCTGGTCATATGGTGTACAAACACCAGTTAAGTAAAACCCTGTATCATGAAGATATTTCTGTTTTGGATTTAGTAAAATGTACAGTCAATTCTTATAATAAAAAACATCTCTGGGTATCATTTTCTTCTGTGTTTATACTTGAAATTATACAGACAATGTGTGCTTAACATTGCAATCATGGACTCGGACAAGAACACACCACAACAAGCTGCTTTATATTCACAAACGTCAGGTTTATTATACCAAAGACAGGAACATCTGTGTTGTTTGCTTTCCATGTGGATATAGTATTTGTTTGCATTACTGAACTGGACACAGTCATGCCGGGGATCACTGACACCACAGGAGGGAGGTGGGACTGAACACTACGTGTGTGTGTGTGTGTGTGTGTTTCTGTTTCTTATTAGTGTGTTTATTAGAGAAAGTGCCGACTATAAAGGAAGAAACAACGAAAGAAAGGATGAAAGACTCATGGTGATCAGTGTGATGAATAAAACATAAGGTTGACTGCGTGCGTGTGTGTGTGTGTGTGAGTGTGTCCAAACTGTGGTTAAAGCTGAGATTTCCACAATGGCAAAACATGGGTGATCCTCAAACCCTCCCTCCCACGAACATCCTGTCAGTGACATCCAGGGGACAGATCCTTTAGAAGCATCAGCATACAGCATTTATCTTATTTACAGTCATTGGGGGAAAAAAATCACCATTTCTCTCAGAGAAGATTAGTAGAAGTGACTAAGTCACCATAAAGAGTATGCAACTCCTAGGAGTTAGTCTTTAAAATTTCTAAAAAAAAACAAAACAAAAAAATTCTATGCCTTTTTACAGGCCAAGAGCCATGATTGACTGAAGAAAGACAGTTTCTTAAGTGCCCTATCTACAGCAGTTAAGCGTGGTATTATCGGTGTGTGTACCATTCGACAGTTTCATTGATAATAAAGATTATACTTTTTTTTCAGCAACTTCACTTTCTTCACATTTAAAGATATGGTTAAAAAAAAAAACACCAAAAAAAAACAACGGAATCGTATTAATCCATATTAACGTTGTGTTCTGGCAGGCTAAACCTACTGGTGTTGATTACATACTTGTTGGTTGGTTGTCTACATGTAGAATCAACGTTCGGCAGTCTGTGAGTGGTTGTGTACTACTCTGGACTCTGGGAGGCGTGGTCCAAAGGTTACTTCAAACAGGTAGGTTATAACATCTTAAAGGGCTCATTTGCAAAGTTCTGTCCTATTGGCTACTGGTAAGAAAGGGGCGGAGCATGTTACAGTGCATGGTACTCCAGTGATGCGGTCGTACAGAGGGTCCGGGTGCTTGTTGTAGTCTGTAGACTGTTGAGGGGAGGGGCCCAGGTGCTTTCTGTAGTCTGCAGACTGATGGAGGATCCAAATGCTTTTTGTAGTCTGTAGACCGATGATGGAGGGTCAGGGTGCTTGTTGTGGTCTGTAGACCGATGATGGAGGGTCCGGGTGCTTGTTGTGGTCTGTAGACCAATGATGGAGGGTCAGGGTGCTTGTTGTAGTCTGTAGACCGATGATGGAGGGTCCAGGTGCTTGTTGTAGTCTGTAGACCGATGATGGAGGGTCCAGGTGCTTGTTGTAGTCTGTAGACCGATGATGGAGGGTCCGGGTGCTTGTTGTAGTCTGTAGACCGATGATGGAGGGTCCGGGTGCTTGTTGTAGTCTGTAGACCGATGATGGAGGGTCAGGGTGCTTGTTGTAGTCTGTAGACCGATGATGGAGGGTCAGGGTGCTTGTTGTAGTCTGTAGACCGATGATGGAGGGTCAGGGTGCTTGTTGTGGTCTGTAGACCAATGATGGAGGGTCCGGGTGCTTGTTGTAGTCTGTAGACCGATGATGGAGGGTCAGGGTGCTTGTTGTAGTCTGTAGACCGATGATGGAGGGTCAGGGTGCTTGTTGTAGTCTGTAGACCGATGATGGAGGGTCAGGGTGCTTGTTGTGGTCTGTAGACCAATGATGGAGGGTCCGGGTGCTTGTTGTGGTCTGTACACCGATGATGGAGGGTCCGGGTGCTTGTTGTGGTCTGTAGACCGATGATGGAGGGTCCGGGTGCTTGTTGTGGTCTGTAGACCGATGATGGAGGGTCCGGGTGTTTGTTGTGGTCTGTAGACCGATGATGAGGGTCCGGGTGCTTGTTGTAGTCTGTAGACCGATGATGGAGGGTCCGGGTGCTTGTTGTGGTCTGTAGACCGATGATGGAGGGTCCGGGTGCTTGTTGTGGTCTGTAGACCGATGATGGAGGGTCCGGGTGCTTGTTGTGGTCTGTAGACCGATGATGGAGGGTCAGGGTGCTTGTTGTAGTCTGTAGACCGATGATGGAGGGTCCGGGTGCTTGTTGTGGTCTGTAGACCGATGATGGAGGATCCAGGTGCTTGTTGTAGTCTGTAGATGACGGAGGGTCCGGAGGGTGCTTAGAGTCTGTAGACTGACGGAGGGATGTGCTGGTCTGCAGACTGCTCCATGGCGGGGAGGAGGGGTGTGGCAGTCTGCAGATGGGGTGGGGTTGTCGTGGTAGTCTGCAGGCAGTAGGAGGGGGCGTGGCTGTTCAGAGGGGCGTGTCGTGGTAGTCTGTCGGAGGGTGTGACTGTTCAGAGTTGCAAAATTCCATGGAAATTCACAAACTTCCCCATGGGAAACAATGGGAATTAACAGGAATTAATGGGAATAACTGGAAAACAGAATTTACTCCCATTAATTCCTATGAATTTCCAGTTTGTTTGCGTTAATTCCCGCTAATTTCTGTTGGGAATTTTGTGAATATTCCCAGAGTTTTCCTACCAGAGGGGCGTGTTGTGGTGGTCTGCAGACTGCAGGTGGGTTTGGATGGGGGTGGGATGACAGTCCAGAGGGGGGCTTGGCTGCTCAGAGGGGGGCGTGGCTGCTTAGAGGGGCGTGTCGTAGTAGTCGGCGGGCTGCTGTTCGGCCGCGCCCCCGGGCGGCTTCAGCTGCTTCTGCTGGTGCTGCTTCATGATCTCCTTCACCTCCTCCTCCAGCTCGGGCGGGACGATGAACTGGTCGTCCGGGTCGGGCTGCGCCGGCGCCGCGAAGTACCCGCCCGGTTTCCGGGAGGGCGCGTCGGCCGCCACCTCGATCAGGTTGTGGCTCCGCTCCTGGGGCGCCACCGAGCCGTTGCCCCTCCTCTTCCCCCCGCCCGCCGCCCCCGCCGCCCCCACAGGCGTCTTCGCGCCGTCGCCGCCCCCGTCCCCGCCTCCTCCTCCTCCGTCGCCCTGCCTCCCCCAGCCTAGCTCCTCCCTCTCCCTCTCCGCCCCCTCCCCCGGGCAGAGCTCCACCCCTCTGTCTTCCAGGGGTTCTGGGGTGCAGGGGGGGGGCGGGGGAGGAGGAAGGGGAGGCGGCTCCCGGCCGGACGAGGGCGAGCGTGATGTCGGCGACGACGGACAGCGGGCGGCGCCGGCGTCCTCCTCCTCCCCGCCGCCGCCTCCGACGCAGCCGCCCGTCGGCAGTGGACGTCGGCCGCCACCTCCACCAGGCTGCCGTTGGACAGGACGCCGGCGATGGGCTCCTCGTCCTCGCTGTCCAGCCCGTTGTCGGACAGCGCGCTGGAGAACGTGGCGCTGGACAGCTGCCGCTGGAAAGCGCCGGTCAGGCAAGCCGGGTGGAGGGCGCCGCAGCAGCAGGCTCCGCCCACGCCCCGTGCCGAGGCCTCCGAGCCCGGGTACGACGACGGCGGCGCTGGCGCCGGTGGCGCGGGGTACGGGCAGGGCTGGGCGGCGCCCGGCGGCGGCGGCTGGGGGGCCGGGGGGTGGTGTTGCGGGTGTTGCAGCGTCGGGTGGTGGTGGTGGAGGAGGAGGGGCGTGTCCTGCAGCAGCGCCAGCGAGCTCTGCGCCGGCTCGTCCGACGATGCCGTGGACCCCACCTCGCTGCTCATCTCGCTGGCGCTCACCTCGCTGCTGATCTCGCTGCACGACGACGCCGGGAGGGCTGGGGGGCCACCGACGCCGCCGTCCTGGGCCCCGCCCCCTACGCCCGCCGCCGCCGGAGGCCTCTCCTTGGCGGAGCCCGGGCTGGGCGGGGCTTGGGGGCCGCCGCCGGCACCACCGGCGTCGGAGGAGGAGGAGCAGCAGCAGCAGGAGGACGAGGAGGCGGAGCAGCAGTCCTCGCTGACGCTCAGCTGGACGACCACGGCGCTCAGGCTGCCCGTGCAGCCGTAGCCCTGCGCCAGCGTGCACAGCTTCTTGGCGGCGGCCAGGCCGTCGGGGACGTCGCGCACCGCCTCCACCGCCTCGGAGGGAGACACGGCGTCCCAGAGGCCCCGGCTGCCCAGGATGAAGAACTCGTCCTGGGGGGACAGCGCCACGGAGCGGACGTACGGACGCGGGATGACCGCCGGGAACAGGAAGGAGTAGCCCAGGATGCGCGTGGACTCGGTCACTCCGTTCACCTTGTTGTCCTGGAGGGGAGAGGAGGGGGGGGGGGGGGGAGGAGGGGAGGAGAGGAGGAGAGGAGAGGAGGAGGGGAGGAGAGAGGAGAGGAGAGGAGGGGGGGGGGGGGGAGGAGGGGAGGAGAGGAGGAGAGGAGAGGAGAGGAGAGGAGAGGAGAGGAGAGGAGAGGAGAGGAGAGGAGAGGAGAGGAGAGGAGAGGAGAGGAGAGGAGAGGAGAGGAGAGGAGAGGAGAGGAGGTGGTTAGTTACACATTTGAATACTTTATTTGGTTCCACAAATTATATTACATAAGCAGGGAATCAAATATATTAGGGCTAAGCAGCATTGAACACTTAAGGATCCACATCCTTCTGCACACGGCTAAGCTGCCAATAATAGCTGAGACAGCAGAATTTGGCCATTTGCTTGGTTTTTCTCTTTAGCAAGCCAGCAATCCTCAGACTCACTCAGGCTGCATTTGTATACATGGCCAGGACAGCCGAATATGACTATACAAAATATACACGTATACCCAAAGCTGGTTATTACATCGAGCAGTGGTGGGTATTTTAGATACTTGTCCTGGAAAGCCTGGTCAATGTACGGGTCAAAGACTCTACTTCTAAGATTAGCGCCCCCTTGTGGCTGCTGTCAATATAAACAACATCAGGCGTATCTGGGGCCTCATTTATCATTGAGGTACGCCTTCTTTTACACGGTCTTTTTCGCGATTTCAGGCGTACGCCATTTCCCCCCCCCCACATTGCGATTTATCAAGCCGAAAGGGCGGAAATTTAGTCGCCTTTCTCCGCGCTTTTGTAGGACACCTCTCAAGTTGTCGTACCGATTTACACGGTGTTCTACGCCCTCTTTGAACACAGGGGGAACTGGCGACGCAGGTGGTGCGTCGGTGAATTACTATGTTTGACGGAGAGAATAAGAGCGACAGTTCATGAACGCACAAACATGTAGGCTAATAGCCCAATTCAGCACAAACATATATCGCAATGCAAGATTAGACGTGTCCTCTAACCGGCTCATTCATGCTCCGATATGGATTTGTTCCCCAAACGGAACCTATGCGCTGTCCCAAACCTTTCCGCGCTATATGTCACACACCTAATGCAGGCACTCCATCAAACGGTAATAATTGACCAATTAGATTGTCATTAATATGTGATCATGTGGACCTGTTTGCTCTTTGGTAAGCATATAAATGACAGTCCTCCTGTGCGTAATGCGAGCCTAAATGAATCCGGCGCTACTCGGCCTACTGGCCGAGATAGAACTCCAAAGAGGTGACGGCGATGGCGACTGCACCCACATATTCATAAGGGCACCATCAGTGAATGAATACGTCTATGTGAATCGCAAAAATGTGCACACTATAAATACCCAAATCATATGTGACGCCGACATGCTCATCACAAGTGTAGTGGCACGGTGGCCTGGCTCCACGCATGACTCATTCATCCTGGCGCACAGCAGGGTAGGGCTAGACTGGAGGCAGGCGCTGCGCGTGACGGCTGGCTTATTGGTGTGTGCATAGCCAAGATACATATTCTTTGTCTTATTTACTTTAATCTTTATTAGCATTTTCCATCCATACAACGACAATACAATAAAACATAAAAACTTACAATAACAGCTTATGGGTACTTCCATCCATGCAGCTTTTTTTTCTTACTCAAATATGACAATTTTAATATTAGTGGTATCATCACACTTCCTTCTATAATCCATCCATTTTTCCCATCTCCCTTCAAACTTTCCTTCATGCATCCTCAATGCATGCGTGAACCTCTCCCTAACATACATCTCCTCCACAACACCCACCACTGCTCCTTGGTTGGGCGTTCCACCTTATACCAAGCCCTCGTTATTGTCTTTTTACTAGCAACCAATAGTACTTTCACTAGGTATCTGTCCCCTCCTTGTACATCATCCCGTGTTATGTTTGCCAAGATATATATTCAAAGCTG
Source organism: Borostomias antarcticus (assembly GCF_949987555.1). Lineage (NCBI taxonomy): Eukaryota > Metazoa > Chordata > Actinopteri > Stomiiformes > Stomiidae > Borostomias > Borostomias antarcticus. The sequence continues at coordinate 2,797,865 of NC_140245.1, forward strand.
ATAAGAAGGTGGAGGCACTGGATGTCGTGGCGCTGGAGGTGGTCAAGGACCACTGCAGACTCCCCCTCCTCTGAGTCCCACCCCACGTCAGAGTCTGGAGAAACAATTTCAATCATTTTCTTTGAGTTTGTCTGTGAACTTGATAATGCATTAAACATTTCATTGTGCAGCCATATTCATTTGATATGTTTTTCTGTTGGCAGTCAAATAAATGCTGTGATTTACCGGGTGATTTAGATGAGTCTTAATTTCCCAGAGGGGAAAATGTTTAATGTGTTCTAACATTATGAAGTGGTCATCTGCGTTATTGTTCCCTGTTTTTGGTCCTAATTTAATCATAGCCTACCACAGAATGTTTGCTTTCCTCACAGACACATGTTACAGTATGTCCGTGTATGCCAAATCCTAGATGCACAAAACGTAGCTAAAGTAGGCTACTAAGCTGTAGGAGCAAACAGACAAAGGTAGGCTATTAATACCTTCCGAAGAGGATTGTCTTCCTCGCGTGGACCTCACCAACTAGCACATGCACCTCCGTCTCCGAAAAGTTCCGCTTTTTCCCTCTTCGTTCCATGTTTCATTGTCCCGCCTGGGTGCTCCACGCTACCTTTTAAGCCGATTCCTTCCGGGAAACCACGTTTGGCCACTCATGGTTTTGACCATATATGGTTGGATTAGGGCGTGGAGGGGGCGGAACACGGGGCGCGTGCGCGTACGCTCTCTTCCCCGCCGGTCGTGCAGAAAAGGGCATACGACATTTTTGATAGATCCGAAAAGCGTGTAAATATTCTCGTCGTACGCTACATTTCGCATTTTCCGCGTTTTCGTCGTACGCCCTCTTTTACACCTGAATTTACACGCTCTTTGATAAATGAGGCCCCAGATCTAGCACTTGT